>NC_084478.1:167984784-168356034 GCF_027409185.1 Cynocephalus volans | reverse complement strand
TAAAGACACTTTCTTGGAGCATCCATGTTACTCCCGGACTCTCCAATCTGCTCAAGTTGAGTAACATCTCAAATTTTATGGTTCTTTAGGCTACATAGTTACATAGTGTAGAGTCTGTACAAAATAAATTTGCAGAACCAGATATTCAGTGATGTGAGGGCATAATCCTAGAGCTGCATTTCATTGTCTGCACCCTCTTATTCCTAAGTCCTACCCTTAATAACTTCTGGCATTTACCTGCTGTGTTGGAGACAAAGACATCTCATTGACATGACATCACCAGGTCCCTGCAACTACCCTATGAGATAAACAGGCAGTTACTTATTACCTTCTTTCACAGATAAGGAGACAGGTTCGGAGGGACAACATTAGGTCATAGAACCACAACAGGCTGAGGGAGGATTCAAACCCAGGTCTCACTGACTCCTACTTCAGTGCTCAGGCCACCTGCCCCCCTAGAAAGTCCCAGCCCAAGACACACACACCCCCAGACTGAGGTGATGCTCTTGCTCTGGGACCTGGCCTAACCTAGCGACGTCTCTCTGTTGAAGGACCAGACAATGCTTTGCATTGTAATTAGTGCTTCCATCTCACATTCCATGTCATGATGGGCACAGTGCGCATGCTCTTTCTGTACCAAGCACTGCACTAAGTGCATTCCTTAGACATATCTCAGTTCCTTGCACCAATCCTCAGAAGTCAGGATTATTGTCTTTTTCACAGGTGAAGTCACCGAGGTGGGGGACTTCTTACAACAGAATGGCCTATATGGCAGAGTGAATATCCTAAAAAGTCTGTTCACTACAATTCAACTAGATCTTGGATAAATGATAACAAGCATTTTATGTGCATTGATGAGCTCAAAAGAGCAAATGAAACTACGAACAGTCACATTCACACACTAAAAACCAGTGAACTAAAATCGGAACAGAGAGCAGTCACAAGAAATAGAAGCTGGGGCTTCCCTGGTGGCAAAAAATGAGAGGCCTTCATAAAGGGGGAGCATCAAAACTGAGACCACTGCATTAATCTGGGACCTTGGAAGGTGATTACACCCTCAGAGAAAGCGGGGATAGAAATAAGAGTGCTGGAAACTGATGAGTCTTCAGTGTGGCTCTGGGATAGTAATAATGATGAGGATGATGATGGTGATGGTTATAACAGTGATGATGGTGGTGATGATAGTGGTAATAGAGGTGGTGGTGGTGGTGATGGTGATGTTCATGATGGTGATGATGGTGATGATGGTGGTGATGGTGGTGATGGCATTGGTGGTAATAATGTTGATGATGGTGCTGATGGTGATGATGGTGATGGTGGTGGTGATGGTGATGATTGTGGTGATGGTGGTGATGGTGGTGGTGATGGTGAGGGTGGTGGTGGTGGTGGTGGTGGTGGTGGTGGTGGTGATGATGATGGTGATGATAGTGGTGGTTATAGAAGTGATGATGATGGTGGTGGTGGTGATGGTGATGAGGGTATTGATGATGATGATGTGGCGATGGTGATGATGATGGTCATGCTGCTGATGGTAGTCCTTGAGAATTAATACTCTTTGCCCACTTTATATGGCCCCAGAGTTTCACTTTATTCAAAGAGGTGAGAGAAATCCCCAGCAGATAAATGAAACTGAAGTGTTCTCAGATTAGTTTGCCTCCATGGTACCTACCAAAAGCTAGCACAAATCATCTCTGGAAGAAATCAGGCTAAATTTAGACCCCTCAGGATTCTCCCAGATTAAATTCAACCAAAAACAAGCTCACACAAACAAAAAACACACAAGGAAACAAGCCACATGAGTAAATATCAGTAGAAACAACCATCCAGATTTGGATCTCCCCAGAACTTTTAGTAATGTTCTTATATATCGCTGTTTCAATAAAGTAAGCGTCTTTTGCTTCGAGCCTTGATAGAATTACCAGTACTAGATTCCCTCTTCTGCTACAAACAACAGAAAACTGGACAAAATAGATGAATCAACTGTTTTCAGACATTGGACAGTGGACAGCACAGGACTGTGATCTCTGAGAGAAGGAAAACAAACAAGGTGAGCTGCACAATTACCCAGTACTTCTCCCTAGAGGCGTTGTGCCCTGGCAGAGGGAGGGGACCCTAAGCAGAATACACTGGTCTCACTGAGTTCAGAGGTGGCTGGAATTTGTGGGGCAGAGTAACCACATGACCCAGCAATTCCACTCCTAGGTAAATATCCAAGAGAATTGAAAACATGTATCCACACAAAAACCTGTGCATGAATATTTTGAGCATCATTACTCATAACAGCCACAAACTGGCAACAATCCAAATGTCCATCAATTAATGAATGGATAAACAGAAGGTGGTATATCCATACAATGGAATATTATTCAACTGTAAAAAGAAATGAGGTACTGATAAATGCCACAACATGGATAAACCTTGAAAACATGCTTAGTGAAAGAAGCCAGACATAAAGGGTCACATATTGTATGATTCCGTTTATATGAAATATCCAGCATAGGCAAATCCATAGAGACAGAAAGCAGATTATTGTTTTTCCTGGGGCAGGAAGATAGGGGCTAATAGCTAAATGGTATAGGGTTTCCTTTTGGGGTGATGAAAATTCTGAAATTAGTAGTGATGGTTGGACAACTTTGTGCATATATTTAAAGCCACTGAATTGTATTCTTTATACACCTTTTTGTACAAGGTGAATATTACGGCATGTGAATTATATCTCAGTTTTTTAAAACCCCATGAGATATCACTACACAGCCACTAACTAGCTGAAATTAAACAGACTGACCATACCAAATGATGGTCAAGATGCAGAGCAAATGTAACTTTAATACATCATTGGTGGGAAAGAGGCAGTTTTTACAAAGTTAATCATTCATTTACCTGACGATCTAGCTATTCCAAGAGAAATGAAAACATATGTCCACATAGAGACTTTCACAGAAATGTTTGTAACATATTTATTTATAATAGCCAAAAACTGGAATCAACCAAAATGTCTATCAACAAGTGATTGGATAAACGAATGCTGTTATGTTCATACCACTTGCCAATTAAAAGAAACAAACTGCTGATACACCCAACAGAATGGCTAAATCAGAAACCATAACCAGAAACACTGAACCAAGAGAACACAACATACAATTCTATATATGTGAAGTTCCAGAATCAGCAAGAATATTCTATCAGGGTTTGCCTGGACAAGGCAATGGGGGTTGCCTGCAAAGGGGCACAAGGCTACTTTTTTAGGGTGATGGAAAGTTTTGTCCCCTCTGTGTCTGGCAGGGCTGCTTTCCTTCTTTTCCTTCTCTAACAGAAGAATGAATCTAAAGCCCCCAGGGCCATCCCCTAGCATGGGCCCAGAATGGGGACATGGATGGGGAAGTGAGCAGATGGAATGCCTGGGATTAAGAGTTTCTTTTCCTTTTTACCAGGCATTCTAGAAAGCTTTCCAAACATACTTGTTCTAACAGTGCCAGAGAAGAGACTCCAGCCCTATCGTCCACAATTACTATGGACAGAACATTCCAAAGCCTATTGAAGAAAGGAGTGGCTAGGCCCATCTCCTCTCCACCAGGAGGAGCTGTGAATTAATCACCCTTGAAGGTTCCCACTGGAGCTCTTGGGCTCACAAATGTGGCTCTGTTGACGGGATACCCAGTGGGACCTGGCAGAGCCTGAGGACAGTACTCACAGCCATGTGGGCCTGCTGGGAATGAGAACAGGAGCCAGACAGCCACCACTACATCTCTCACCCAACATCACTCAGTGTCCTTGGCTTGCTCATCTGGTGAGAGGCCCAGCACCACCTGGCCCTATCTCCTCGTTCTTAACTCAAATTCACAGCCAGGGAGTCTTATCAGCCAGGCTCATCTTTTCACATAGGCAGTCCAAAGGTCAAGCCCCATCTTCCCCAGGGGAGGGTCTTGTGGCTCAGAGTGTAACCGTAGGTAAAAAGGGCGGTGGACTTGCAGCAACAGTAAACATGCACAGCAAAATACGCTAGTAGTATTTACAGCCTCTGCTTGTTGAGCCCAACACAATGCTGACACAGCATATATTATGAAAGCCTTCACAAGTCTGGGAGGCCTTATTACCAGTTCCGTATCCCACATGAGGAATTGAGGCTTAGAGAGGCGAACTAACTTTCCCAAGGTCCCAGAGCCAGTTAAAGGTGAAGCCAGGTATTGATCCCAGTTCTGACTCTAAAGTCCCTGCAAACTGTGACAGTGTCCACAAGGTAATGGTCAGCAGACCCAGGTAATGAAGACAGGTGGCAACTCCCCAGTATATTTTGCTAGCCCAGCCTGCCCTGAATTCAAGCTCAGTATCCATCTACCTACTAGATAGTTCTACTTAGATACCTAATAGCTAGTCCAGATTAACGTGTCCAAACAGAACTGGTTTCCCTCTACCCCAAACCTGTCCCTCCAAAGTCTTCCCAATCTCAGTCAACAGCAGCCCCATCTTTCCAATTGCTCAGGACAGAAAGCTTGGATTCACCACTGGGTTTTCTCTCTCACACACATACACATCCAATCCATCAACAAATCCTGTTGGCAAAAATTCAACATGTGTAGCAAATCTGACCACTTCTTCACCACCCCCACAGCGATCACCTTGGTCCAAGCCTTTACCTCCCACCTGGACTACTGCTTGGCCTTTTCCCTGGTGTCCCCACTTCACCCCTTTCCACCCATGTTCTTTCTCAATGCTGAAGCCACAGAGACCCAGTTAAAATGCAAGTCAGACTATCTGTTCTTCTGCTCAAATCTTCCTATGGCTCCCAACTCAGGGTAAAGCCAGAGTCCTTGTGGTGGCCTGCGAGGCCATATGACCTCACTTCCTGCTGTGTATCTCTCTGATGCCTCTCCTACTGACCTCCCTGTTGCTCACTGTGCTCCAATCACACTCTCTTCTTTGCTATTCATTGAGCAGCCAAACACATTCCTGCCTTGGCGGGGCCTTTGCACTTGCAAATGCTCTTTCTCCAAATGGATAGCCACGTGGCCAACTCTATCACTTCCATGGGGACAGCTCAAAAGTTACCTTCTAAGTGAGGCCCCTCCCTGACCCCTATATAAAATGACAACATCCCTCCTCCCCAGCACTCCTCCCGCCCTGCTTTACTTTTCTCCATGACACTTATTGCCTGATATTATCATCTGTCCTTGCGCCCACTGGGATGTAAGCTCCGTGAGGGCAGGGACTTTGCATTATTCACTGCCATTCCCAGAGCCTTGAACAGCACGTGACATATATTTGTGCATGAATTACTGAACTGTGGGGCGTGAGTTTCATAGCCTGCCTAAATGCCCAGGGAGGGTTCAGGCGAAATGAAGATACTCTGGAGAGCAAGAAAGGTGGATCCTCCAGGGACCTCTTTGTATGATAATTGAGGAGCTGCCAGGGAAAAACTCTGCCTAGAGGAACTGACAGCTCAAGCACATGCCAGTGTGGCATAACTTGATTGATAATAGGGGGAGCTGGGCCCAGCTGCATGGGGCTCCTGTTAGAGATGCAGGGGAGGGCACTGAAGTCCACAGGCCAACATCCCTGTGAGGCATAGGGGCACCAAGTTAACATGACCTGCACTGGCACCCAAGACTTGGCCCAAGGTGTCCAGGAGCATGACCAGACAAGCCTAGGTGCGAAGGAATATGATACCCACCTCCTGGGGGGGAGAGGCCATGCCAAAA
Source organism: Cynocephalus volans (assembly GCF_027409185.1). Lineage (NCBI taxonomy): Eukaryota > Metazoa > Chordata > Mammalia > Dermoptera > Cynocephalidae > Cynocephalus > Cynocephalus volans. Next base: position 168,350,338 of record NC_084478.1, on the reverse strand, counting down.
GCCAGCACAACACAGCTTGAGTCACATCCGACCTCGCACTCACATTCTGGCCCTGGAACTAATGTGTTAAAGCTGCATTTTGCTTCCACACGGATTTAGGAGGATTGGACATGGCTTCTGCCCCAGAAAGCTCTGGAAGGGGGAGAATCATTCATTCATTTGATACGCATTATTGACAGCATGCCAGGCACAGCACTGGGCCCTGTGCTGCAGCAATTAACAAGACATGTAGTCTAAGGAGTCAGGGGGCAGGGGTTGGAGACAGAAATAAATAAGCAAATAAATACATGGAAAGATCGATTCGAACAGAAGTAAAATCTACCTGGAAAATAGCTACAAGAGAGAAATGTTCTATCCTATGTTTTTATTGGTGACTGGGATGAAGCCCTAAAAATATGCTCCTCAGGTCTTCAGGTGATCAGAGCCAGAAATCAGGACTCACACCATCTAACGTGCAGCAAAACAGAATTTAATAGTGACAAGTTGCCGAGATCTGGAATCAGGTTCCCCAAAACATGTGCACAAACTCAGAACGTCCAGAGTCTCAGGTCATGTAAAAATGATTGGGAGGATTTTGTTGACCGAAAGTCAAGGATGATGCTGCTATTCATTCCCTCGTTCATTCAACACATTTTGACTGGATGCTTATGGGGCCAGGTACTGCTCTAGGCAGTGAAATTACAAAACAAAACAAAACAATACAATTCAAAACATAACCTTGCCCTTACGGAGCTTACATTCCAGGATCCAGCGAAGACATAAACAATGAACAAGTAAAGTCTATGTATACAGTGGTGATGGTAGTAAAGAGCAGGGAAGGAGGACATGAGTGTGTTTGGGGAGGGGGTACTGCAGGTCTGGGTAGGGTGACCTGTTTCACTGAGCTCCCCGGGGAGCAGACTCTCACCCAGAGATCAGTGTACAGGGCACGTATTAGAAAGTGCAACTGGGATGGACATATATCGGAGGAGGGGAAGGAAGCAGGACTGGGCAGAGGGAGAAGCTGAGCTTTGTGGCAGGCCCGATAAGGCCTCAGCCCCACATTTCATCTCAGATCATGGCTGGAGGCCAGACTGTTAGACTCCACATCAATCAGTCCCCGGATGAGCCTACCCCTGGAGGGAGGTGTGGCCTTGGACAGGCACTTTTCATCAACTGAGGCAATCCTCGAAGAGCACTGAAAGCTCATGGCCACCCCCCAACAGCCTGGGAACAAGTCCCTCATTCCCGAATAGAAATCACAGTGTCTACCACACCAGGGGAGGCTTCTGCAGGAAGGGGACATTTAAATAAGATCCTGCAGGGGTGAAGGCAGAAACCTCTCTGGACAGAGGGAACACAAGTGCACAGGCCCGAGGAAGGATGATGCTTGGAGGCTGGAGCAGCAGAGAGGGGGCCGGGAGGCAGCAATCCTTTCAAGCAGGGAGGCTTTGTAAGGACTTTGTTTTTTCCTGGAAGGCTGATTGGCACCTTTGGTGGCTTTTGAGCAAGGAGCAATTTGACTTGCATGATGAAATGACCCGCCTGGCTTCTGTGATGAGATGAGAATACAGGGGAGAAGGGAGAGAGAGAGAGGCCAGAGAGGACCAGGCTTCAGTAATTACCCGGGCTGGGAACGACAGGCTCAGACCCGGACAAAGCAGCAGAGGTGGTGAGAAGCATCTGCTGCTGGACAAACTGAAGATGGAGCAAGTGGACACACTGACGGATTGGATGTGGGGTGTGAAGGGGGTCAAGGATGACTCCAAGTTTGGGGACTGAGCCACTGATTGGATGGAGTTGGTGTTATAAAAACTGATGTCTTCTTCCAAAGCGATCTATTGGGCTGGGCCCACTGGGCAGGGCCTGCTCTGGGCGTTAGGTCAACCCTCCTCCCGCCCTTCCTGCCCCTGCCATCCAGTGGGGGAGACACCAGGTAGCAGATGCTTTAACCATTCACCTGAGGCAGGGTTGTAAGAATAGAGGACTAGAGGGACCTTGTGCAGGTGAGGAGTGGAAACAGACCCCACTGCCCAGCTGTGGCCTTGTTTCCTCTTCTGGGACACATATTTTATGAACAGCATTGACAGATTAATGCATTAAATAAGACCCGCTGATAAGTCTAATAACTACCCTGATTTGAAGTACACATGGTCATTATGTATGGGCAAAACGGTCACAGGTGCTGCTAATGCTCCTCTGAAATGTTCTGTACCTTCATAATTGAAGGACTTGCTACACTTCAGTTATAGGCTAGTAGAAATAAAGAGGCAATTTTTCCCCGTTCTATTTCACAGAATGCCCCCCCCCCCCCCGCATCCTGTCCATGGATCTCTTGGGAATCTGTGGACCCAGGTTAAGGATCCCTGTATTGCACCCATTTTGCTGATGAGATGAGTAGACTGAGACTCAGATAGGTAAAGGGATTTGCTCATCTTTGAGCCCCAAAGCCTACTTCAGCCTCCTGCCCTCCACCTGTAAATGGCAGACAGCCCTGCTCATATGGCTGGCTGCTGGGAGAAGTCGGTGCGGTGTATGTGCAGCCACTCCTGGGGTCCTGAGATCACCTCATTGATGAGCGGAGGGCAGGCCGCAAGCAGGCCCTGAGCACTCGCCCTGCAGCTGTCAGCGTCCTGATGATTTGAGGCTGTTTTCAAGGAGCCCAGGCCTCATTCACGGGCTTGGGCTGCAAGTTGGCAAGCTGAGCACTGGCCCGGCTGGTGGCCTAGGCCCAGCTGTGTGGGGCGGGGAGCTGGCTGGTCACTGAGGCACCAGCAGGGAAGAAGAGAGGCTTCCACAACCTTGACTCAATCCCGCCAGACAAGCAAGCCTCAGAGGAGAAAAAGAATTGAATCAATCTCTCAGTTCCTTTCATGTGACCATGTGCACAAGGTGAATGGCATGGGAGATGTTAAAAGAGAGGCGTCAGGCTTTGGGCCTGGGCTTCCTGCATGTGGAATTAGCTGCACGTGGTCCATTCTCTCTTGCCTCCTCTCCAGGGTATCCTGAGCCATCCCTGGCCCAGCCACAACTGTACAGAGGCTCTGGAGGCTCCTGGGTTTCCCAGGGCTGAGCCTGTCCCCTCTCAGCCTCAGTGCCCTGAGGGGACTCAATGGAGACCCATTGTTAGAGGAGCCTGTATAGTCCTCATGCAAGGGTGGGAGCTGGGGGCTGCAGAGGCAGGAGAGGAGCCGAGTCCTTGGGGCTGTGGGGAGATAAGGGAGCAGCTGGTAATCCCCCAAACTGGGTTTCCCGCTCCTCTGCTTCATGTGACTTCAGACAAGTTGCTTTACCTCTGAGAGGCTGTTTCCCTGGCTGTAAAATGGGGATCATTACATCGCTCAGAAGGACGGGAAAACAGGGTTAATCGGCATGAAGTCACATCCCCTGTTCTCAGATACCTGCTCTGCCTCTCACTGGCCATGTACACTTGGAAAAATGACCTACATTTCCCAAGGTCAAGTTTCCACATCTATAAAGAGGGAATAATAAGCATATCATTGTCCCAGGACTATTCTGAGAATTAAATAAAATAACTCATTAAAGTGCTTGGCACATAGAATGAATTTAACAAGTTGTTATGTAAAAAATACACTTTGGGGACATCCAGGGCTCATGAGTGGAGAATGCCATGCCGATGATGATATTTGGAAGGCCCCATATCACTAATATAGAATTTAAACATAGGGAAGTATACAGCTCCCCATTAAAGCTCGAAGCATGAGTTCCATGTAAATATTTTTTCCATTTCTGTCTTAGAGAAGCCATCCCTCCCAGTAATAAGGTCTTGGAAACTTTGGGAAGAAATGTCAAATGACAAAACCTAGCATGAAACAACTTGTGGCATTTGCCTGTTTCTTTTCTCAGTCAACAAACCCTCAGAGCACCATCTGTGTACCCAGCCAGATGCATGCTGGCGCTGAGAGGCCGGGGGGGTGGAATGTCCGGTCCTCGTTCTTGAGGGGTTCACCATAGAAGGCCATTGGGCCTTCCCGGCTGAAAGTTCAGATGAATAGCCTAAAATTGACCAAGTGGCTGGCTTTCTTCCACTCAGAAACACATTGGAAAGTGGATATTCTACAGGAGTTATCCAACAACCATTTCTTGGAATCGTAAATGTCTGAGGGTTGCTGCAATACTTGAGATTGTCTTGTTTTCTTTATTCACGGAAGCCAAGATTTTATGCTACATCTGTGTGAGTATCTTTTGTTAATAAGAACCAAATGTTGTTGGTGGGAATGAGTGGAAATTACACTTAGGATCAGAATGTGGGGTTTGAGATTCCCTTTTGGAAGGCAGCACTGAGGAACAAACACACAAGACGTTCTCCCTGTAAATCACCCCAGATGTTGCAACACCCAGTCTCCTGCCCCCTCCCGGCTTCAGGAAGACTGGCATGGAGCATCCTGGTCACAGGTTTCCACGGGTTGGTAGTAAATATCCCATAGCTCAAATTAAACCTCCTGCCCCATCTCTCCTCTGAACTTCTTTTTCTGCTACTAGAAATCTCCACCTGCGTGTCCTACAGGCACATGCAAAATGAATTCATCATTTTCCCTAAACCTGCTCTTCTATCTGCAGACAGCACATTGACATAAGTCACCACCTGGTCCTTGGTGAGAAAACTGGAAATCATTTCTGATCCGCCCAGCCCCCATGCTGCCCCCACGTCCATCAAGTGCTGACCCTTCTCTCTCTGATTTGGTTCCCCCTTCTTCATCCACTTGCTCCTGTTTTGGTTTGGGGTTCCCACTGCAGATCCTGGACCATTGCAGCAGGCTCCTCTTACAATCCCCCAACAGTATGTCTCCCACCCCTTCAATCCCACCAAGATCCCATCTAGCCATGGCTCTTTTGAGAACTGAATTGGAACCTGAATCCTGCAGTTTCCTCCACTTGAACTCCACCATTGAAGGAAAATATAAATGACATCAATATAAACTCATATCTAGAAGTTAGTGAAATGGGAGACCTTCCAGGAACTGACCAGGACTCTCAGGAAGCAGACGCTCTTCCTTCCTCCTGTCTATCATGTCCTGGATAATGGAACTGATGGTCTGGTGGCAGGGTCTGGCACCTTTACTGGGCAGGTCCCTGAAGGACATGGAGGTGACTCAGAGGCAGTCCCTGCCAGTGAGGGGCTCTGAGGATGGGTAGAGGATGACTGAAAGGAAGGTTTCCAAAAGGGACCAGAAAGGGGCAGACCCAGCTTCAGAAGGACTTTGGAAGGCAGGCCAAAATTTGGACTGATGCCCATGGGCTGGGATGTTGGCAGAGCATCAGCAGGACAGTGGACGAGCAGTGCTGGGCTTTCAGAAGAGAAGGCTACAGGCCACAAACTCTCCCACACCCCTTTTCCAAATTTTACCAGCCTCTCACTTGGGCTTTGCACTCGAGAATCAGAAGGGGGGATAGAGACCGCCCTGGGCCCCACCATCCCTCACCTAGAATTGACTTCTTGGGTCTGGGCCAGCATCTCCACAGTGCTGGGAGTGTCTGTTCTGATTAATAACAGACTTGTGTGCATTTGCTTGGTTATGCTTTGTTTTTCAAAGGTGGCCAGCAAATAAATATTTGCTGGGTACTTGAATGGCCCCTGTTTCTCTAACATAGCTCCCCTCCCAGTCTGCCCTGAGATTCCCAAAGGGCAAAGCTAACAAGAGCTAGATGTGGGTTTTGTCAGCTTGGTGATATCTCTAGTAGAACAATAATAATAACCAATGCTTACTGAGCCCCTACTATGTTCTACACATTTTGCTTGGATTATTTCATGTCATGCAGACAGCAACCTGTGAGCTCCACACTCTGGTGATTTCCCTTTGCAGGTGAGAAATCAGGGCCTAGTCAGCTAGGTCACAGGCCCAAAGTCACATGGTCAGTGAGGGTTTGAACCCAGGGGATCTCACTCCAGAAAGCATGCTGTGAAGTATTATGCCGTGCTGCCTGGGCTCCCTGCTCTAGCATGGCACATTCGTACTGCTCATTCTCTTTCTGTCCTCTCCCCAGTAGATCAAAGACATGAGCCGCCAAGCCCTCTAAGCCTATGAACAACTGGAGCGTAGAGTCTAAGGCAACTGTGTTGCACAGAGCCCGGAGCACAGTTGGAACCAAGGTGGCACTCAACGAATGTTTGCAGAAAGAGTGCAGAGGTGACTCACCTACTCAGACACCAAGCAGCCCCCACCCTGCCAAACCCAGCCCTCCCCCATGCCGCACCCCTTGTTTTGTTTTGCTTGTTTGTCTCTGGTTATACCAATACCAGCACCCCTTGGGCAGCTGTAAATTGACATCTGAGAAGGGAAGTCCTTGCTTATCCGTTCATTTAATGTAAATGACCTGTCACCCTTTCCAAATGGCTGGAAGGATTGCTGCTCCCTACCAGCCGTCAGCTCCATGGTCAACAACATTTGTTGAATACCCATGAAACATTCAAATGCTTCAGTGAATTCGTCATAAATCAGTGTGTGGTTTTGCTTTGGGAAAGTAGGTGTGGGCTTTGGGCACAGGAGGGTCATCCCAGAACTGATGGTGGGGTGGCCCCGCACAAAGGAGGCCATCCTGAAGGGCCCTCTTCCAGCCAGCCCTACTGCAGTCACTGCCTTCTCCGTGGGGCACTGAGTAATTGGTTCTGCATGGTGTTTGTTACAGTTTATGTTGAAACCAAAAAGAAGGAACTCGGCGTGGAAGGCCCTTGTCAGAGACCACATGGTTGACTCCCTCTTGGCATCTCCGCTAACCTGTTCCCAATTAGGGAACTGGGGGGGCACAGGGCCTGGCGTTTATTTGTGAAACTCTTTGACCAAATTCTGCCTCCAATGGCCCTTTTTGGAGACGTATTTTCTTTTTTCTTTTCTTTTTTTTTTTTTTTTTTAAAGATGACCGGTAAGGGGATCTTAACCCTTGACTTGGTGTTGTGAGCACCACGCTCAGCCAGTGAGCGAACCGGCCATCCGTATATGGGATCCGAACCCGGGGCCTTGGTGTTCTCAGCACCACACTCTCCCGAGTGAGCCACGGGCTAGCCCAGAGACGTATTTTCTTTTTAAAATGCAGACTAAAAAAGCCCCATGGAAGTGAGAAAGACCAAGAACTTGCAGTCGGAAGGACTGGAATATTATTGTTAAACCTAGTCCCTCTGTACCAAGCTGTGCCCCGTGCCAAGTTTACAGGCTGACACTCCTCCAGCTGGATGCTTGCAGATGTCACTGGCCACACTATTCAGAAAGAGCTAAATGGAAATTTGGGAAGAAGCACTGTTTTCTTCCAGGGCTTGGGCACCATTTTTGCCATCTACAAAAATACACTTTTCTATATTTAGGCAATGCTATTCACAGGCCTCTCTCCCTTTTTTAAAAACTCAAGAATGTTTCTCAGTGTGTTTTTGCCATTTAATATTTTTCCCTACCACCTGGAGAAATTGTCAAGCACTCACATCCCTGAATCAACTTTTCCTGCAGCTTGCTAATTAAAATAAACCTCTGGCCACATTATGACGCTCTGACGTAATTTAGGGGTCAGTGGAAAATATTTGTGTGTATTTTCCACACTTCAGTAGCTCTTTGCTGGCATGGACGGGCTCCTGCTCCGTGCCAGGCACTGGGTTAGTTGCCACACACACATATTCGCTCATTACAGTCTCTGGTCCACTGTGTGTGCTGGGAACTGTGATCATCACAGATGAGAAAACTGTGCTCCAGGGAATCAAGCCACTTGCTTAGGATTCCATAGCCACAGAGGTGCTGGGGGACGGAGACCTGAATCCAGGATTGTTTGACTCTAAGTGTACCCGGTACTCAGCTTGGAGCTGGAGAAGAGACACGTTTGGGATAGTCACTCCTGAAGTTCAGCAGATATTATTTGAACTTAGAATTCCATGGGTGTCTGAATAAATGCTCCTGGAAATGTGTTCCATGGAAAAAGCCCTGACCTGGGAGCTTGAGGGTGTGGTCCTCTCTCCTAACACACTCCCTGCCCCCACCAACACACTCTGAGAAGTGTGCTTTTAGCCTCCAGCCTTCACTCCAAAGTGAAGATGATAGTGAAGTCCCCTTCACTGCTCCCAGAGGCCCAGCACTTCAGGTGTGAGTTAGGAAAAGCCCCCCCGGACCGCGCCTGCCCTGGTGCAGGCTCTCTGGGTGGGTGCAGCGCCACGCCCAGGCATGCAGTTGGCCCACTCACAGCAGGTGGCATCCAGGTGCCAGTCGCTCCTTGGCCTGGCATCCGAGTGCAGGAAACAGCTTCTCACCATGCCAGCTCTGGCTCCTCTGCTGGGAGGTCATCAGTCTTGCAGGCTATGTCTTCCTGAACCTGCCATTCAGCCTCTGGGCCTGACAAAAGTGATGACAACACAGTGACACTTTCAGTTGATGTAATAGTCAGGGTTCTCCAGAGAGAGAGAGAACCAGTAGGAGACGTATAGACATACATATTGGTATAGGTATAGGTATAGGTATAGGTATAGGTATAGGTATAGGTATAGGTATAGGTGTAGGTGTAGGTGTAGGTGTAGGTGTACATGTACATGTAGGTATATGTATAGGTATAGGTATAGATATAGATATAGATACAGATATAGATATAGATAGATATAGATATAGATATAGATATAGATATAGGTATAGGTATAGATATAGATATAGGTATAGGTATAGGTATAGATATAGGTATAGGTATAGGTATAGGTATAGGTATAGGTATAGGTATAGATGTAAGTGTAGGTGTAGGTGTAGGTGTAGCTGTACATGTAGGTATAGGTATAGATATAGATATAGGTATAGATATAGATATAGGTATAGGTATAAGTATAGGTATAGATATAGATATAGGTATAGGTATAGGTATAGATATAGGTATATGTATAGGTATACGTATAGGTATAGATATAGATATAGATATAGGTATAGGTATAGATATAGGTATAGGTATAGATATAGGTATAGTTGTAGGTATAGGTATACGTATAGGTATAGATATAGGTATAGGTATAGGTATAGATATAGTTATAGATAAAGATATAGGTATAGGTATAGGTATAGATATACGTATAGTTATAGATATAGGTATACGTACAGGTATAGATATAGGTATAGATATAGGTATAGGTATAGGTATAGGTATAGATATAGATATAGGTATAGGTATAGGTATAGATATAGGTATAGTTGTAGGTATAGGTATACGTATAGGTATAGATATAGGTATAGGTATAGGTATAGATATAGTTATAGGTATAGATATAGGTATAGGCATAGGTATAGATATAGGTATAGGTATAGGTATAGGTATAGGTATAGATATAGATATAGGTATAGGTATAGGTATAGGTATAGGTATAGGTATAGGTATAGGTATAGGTATAGGTATAGGTATAGATGTAAGTGTAGGTGTAGGTGTAGGTGTAGGTGTAGCTGTACATGTAGGTATAGGTATAGATATAGATATAGGTATAGATATAGATATAGGTATAGGTATAAGTATAGGTATAGGTATAGGTATAGATATAGGTATAGGTATACGTATAGGTATACGTATAGGTATAGATATAGATATAGATATAGGTATAGGTATAGATATAGGTATAGGTATAGATATAGATATAGGTATAGATATAGGTATAGGTATAGGTATAGGTATAGGTATAGGTATAGGTATAGGTATAGGTATAGGTATAGATATAGGTATAGGTATAGGTATAGGTATAGATATACGTATAGTTATCGATATAGGTATACGTACAGGTATAGATATAGGTATAGATATCGGTATAGGTATAGGTATAGATATAGATATAGATATAGGTATAGGTATAAGTATAGGTATAGATATAGGTATAGGTATAGGTATAGGTATAGATATAGGTATAGGTATACGTATAGGTATAGATATAGGTATAGATATAGATATAGATATAGGTATAGGTATAGATATAGGTATAGGTATAGATATAGATATAGGTATAGGTATAGGTATAGATAAAGATATAGGTATAGGTATAGGTATAGGTATAGGTATAGTTATAGATATAGGTATACGTACAGGTATAGATATAGGTATAGATATAGGTATAGGTATAGGTATAGGTATAGATATAGATATAGGTATAGGTATAGATATAGGTATAGATATAGGTATAGGTATAGATATAGGTATAGTTGTAGGTATAGGTATACGTATAGGTATAGATATAGGTATAGGTATAGATATAGGTATAGATATAGTTATAGGTATAGATATAGGTATAGGTATAGGTATAGATATAGGTATAGCTATAGATATAGGTATAGGTATAGGTATAGGTATAGGTATAGGTATAGATGTAAGTGTAGGTGTAGGTGTAGCTGTACATGTAGGTATAGGTATAGATATAGATATAGGTATAGGTATAAGTATAGGTATAGATATAGATATAGGTATAGGTATAGGTATAGATATAGGTTTAGGTATACGTATAGGTATACGTATAGGTGTAGATATAGATATAGATATAGGTATAGGTATAGATATAGGTATAGGTATAGATATAGATATAGGTATAGATATAGGTATAGGTATAGGTATAGGTATAGGTATAGATATAGATATAGGTATAGGTATAGGTATAGGTATAGGTAAAGATATAGGTATAGGTATAGGTATAGATATACGTATAGTTATAGGTATACGTACAGGTATAGATATAGGTATAGATATAGATATAGGTATAGGTATAGGTATAGGTATAGATATAGATATAGGTATAGGTATAGGTATAGGTATAGATATAGGTATAGGTATAGGTATAGATATAGTTATAGGTATAGGTGTAGATATAGATATAGATATAGGTATAGGTATAGATATAGGTATAGGTATAGATATAGATATAGGTATAGATATAGGTATAGGTATAGGTATAGGTATAGGTATAGATATAGATATAGGTATAGGTATAGGTATAGGTATAGGTAAAGATATAGGTATAGGTATAGGTATAGATATACGTATAGTTATAGGTATACGTACAGGTATAGATATAGGTATAGATATAGATATAGGTATAGGTATAGGTATAGGTATAGATATAGATATAGGTATAGGTATAGGTATAGATATAGGTATAGGTATAGGTATAGATATAGTTATAGGTATAGATATAGGTAGAGGTATAGGTATAGATATAGGTATAGGTATAGGTATAGGTATAGATATAGATATTGGTATGGATATAGATATAGATATAAGTATAGGTATAGATATATATATAGATGTAGGTATAGGTATAGACATAGGTATAGATATAGATATAGGTATATAGATATAGGTATAGATATAGGTATAGGTATAGGCATAGGTATAGGTATAGGTATAGATATAGATATAGGTATAGGTATAGATATAGGTATAGGTATAGGTATAGGTATAGATATAGATATAGGTATAGGTATAGATATAGATATAGGTATAGATATAGATATAGGTATAGATATAGGTATAGATAAAGGTATAGGTATAGATATAGGTATAGGTATAGGTATAGGTATAGGTATAGATATAGGTATCGATATAGATATAGATATAAATATAGATGTAGGTATAGACACAAACACAGACACAGACACAGATACATGAGAGGGGGTTTCATAGGGGAACCGGCTCACACGAGGATGAAGGCTGAGGAGTCGCACCACAGGCCATCTGCCAGCTGGGAGGCCGCCGGGGAGGCCGGTAGTGTGGCTCAGTCCAAGTCCAAAGGCCTCAGAACTGGGAAGATGATGGCGTGTCTCAGTCCGAGGCTGAAGGCCTGAGAGCCCGGGGGCCGCTGGTGTCAGTCCTGGACTCCACAGGCTGGAGAGCCTGGAGTTCTGATGTTGAAGGCCGGAGAAGAGTGTCCCCCAGCCCCCAGAGAGACCATCTCGCCTTCTCTCTGTTCTCGTTCTAGCTGGCCCCCAGCTGGTTGGGTGCTGCCCACCCACACTGAGGGCAGATCTTCCCCACTAATCCACTCAGATTCACACGCTGATCTCTGCTGGAAACACCCTCAATCTAGGCATTCCTTTATCTGGTCAAGTTGACATCCAAAATTAACCATCACAGTTGTATTAACTCATTTAATCTGCACAACAATCCCATCAGGTAGGTTCTATTTTTATTCCCATTTAATAGATGAGGAAGCTGAGGCTCCCATCTGAGAATACAGGGACCGTGGGGCCAAGCTTCGGACCACATCAATCTCCTACCCTTCTGCGCATCCTTCAGTATAACGTGTGGCCTCCAAAGCCTCTGAGGTCCTACAACCACTCTGCTCCAGACACACTCCAAAAGCCCCCTTGTGCCCCTGGGCCTTTGCACCGACCATATGTCCCCCACTGCATTGTCCTTCCCCACCTGGACTGCCTGGCAAACACCCCTTCTTCATCTTTCAGTACTTACTGGAGCATCCGTGGTTGGGGCTCTTTTCAAGAGCAGCTCCTTTCTTCCTTCCTCTGTGTCCTGCTGTCCTACCACATGCATCTGTCACAGGACATACTGCAGCTTTTCCATGTTTGCACCTCCTGTAGTCAGCAATGGGTCCTGGGGGACAGGGGCCAGTCTGCTGTGGGAATCTTGTGTCCTTGGCATCCTGCACAGAGTCTGGCCCATGCTAACTGCTTAGTGAGTGCTTGGGAAGGGCCCGGCTACCTTGACCCCATGCCCAGGCCAGCCTCATCTCAGGGCTCTGGCTCCTCACCCGATTCCCATACCACCCCATAGTAGGTTCCTCATTGGTAATTCAAACCACAAACTGAATATTTGCTGAAACTAAAGTAGCATCTTTCTAGATATGATTCTGGATGACATAAGCCAGCTGTTCTTTTCTCACACTTATTTGGTGCCCCAGGTTGGCTGGTGTCCTGGGCGTGTGAAGTGGCCCTGCAGAGGCCTGGGGAGAAAGCACATGGACACATAAATCTTACGGACATTGCCATTCATTTCAGCAAACTCAGCGACTGTGTTCTCAGTGAAGCACCAGGAAACGGCTGGCTGGGGATGTGTGGTGAGCACGGGTCCTCGGTCTCCTGCTCCTCCAGGGAGACGTGCTGGGTGTAACAATGACAGCATTCTGTCAGTCCAGGCTGAGGTCTTTCCGAGCTGAGAGAAGTGCTCAGTGGGGACCTCTTAACCCCTGAACACCTCTCTCTGGAATTGCAGCCAACTGCCCTGTGTGGCTGCCGAAGGTGCCTCGAGTAAGCCACGTCAACTGAATCTAATGCCCAGCTCCCACTGCAATTTCTCAGCACTGCAGCTGTGCACTATCTTGGCACAAGGTCCACAGGTCACATAGTAATGTGTGGGTGGCACCCGCACACAGGCCCCTTGTACCCACGAGATGGTGAGCCACCTGTGGCCATGCCGGGCTGTGTGCACTGGGGTTACGGGTCCTGCAAAATGCTGAGCTTGGCAGTTCTACCTGTTGGATGGTCAGTCAGCCTTGGGCTGGGATGGGAGCTGTAGGGATGGAAGGAAGTTAATGGATTTAAGAGCTATGTAGGAAGCCCAGTTGCCTAGATGATGACCGTGGGTGGTAAGAGAGTGGAGGAGGTAGCATGAATCTCGAAGTCTTTATGGCTTGGGCAGCTGGCTAGGTGGTGGTGTCATTCACAGAGGCAGGAAACGCCGGAAGTGGGACAGGTTTGGGGTGAAGGTACGGGTATTAGTTTGCTCAGGCTGCAAACAAAATGTCACCGACTGGGCAGCTTAAACAACAGAGATTCATTTCCTTATGGTTAAGTCCAAGATCGAGGTGTCAGCGGGGGTGGTTTCATCTGAGGCCTCTCTCCTAGGCTTGTAGATGCCATCTTCTCCCTGTGTCTTTATGTGGTTGTCCCTCTGTGTGTGTCTGTGTTCTAATCTCCTCTTCTTATATGGACACCAGTCATGTTGGTATTAGGGTCCACCCTAAGATACCATTTTACCTAAGCAACATCCTTAAAGACATTATCTCCAAGTATAGTCACATTCTGGGGATTAGGACTTCAAGATATGGTTTTGGGGGGACATGATCCAGCCCATAACAGAATGCATGCGGTTTTGAACAGGCTGAGTTCTGAGAGCCCCGAGACATCCAGGAGGTGATGCAGGATGTGTGTGCGTCTGGTTCAGACTAAAGGCTTGGCTGGGGCCATGAATTCGGGTGCATGTGGCAAAGAGACAGTGATTGAAGCCACAAGGGAGGAAGAGTTGAGCCAAGACAGAGAGCGGAGCAGGAGAGGGACCCAGCACCAAGCATCCAGGAACCCAACACGGAAAGGGTGGGTGGAAGCTGTGACCAGCGGGGCAGGAGGAAACCCAGGGGAGGGGGAGTCAGAAAGGGACCCAAGGAAGGGATTGCTTCAAGAAAGAGAGGGGTCGCCACATTGAATTGGCCTCTGTGGGAGGTGGGACCTCTTTGCCTCTGGTATTCCTGTTTCATGTTTTCCACATGACAGTGGACAACTTGGGGCAGGAGCTTGGTTTCATCCAAGTCCCCAGCACTCACCTCGGGGGCCTGGTTCAGGAACAGAATAAAAATTGAAATATGAAAATATTTATTTTCCTTAAGCAGGTGTGAATTTCTGTTTTCATAAAATCATCCTATTTTCTGGGACTTAAAGATGGGTTAATATGTCCTTTCATCGTAAGAGGCTCACACCCACCCCAGCAAATGATCCTGAGCTAAAATGAAACACCCAGATGGGCTGTTTTACTTGGAAGTTAAAAAAGGAAAAGAGAAAAACCCTGACTGTGCTCACTGTGGCTTTGTTTGGCCTTTAAACATTGATTGGTCAAAGTGAGTGATGCTTTCCAGATGCTTCCCTCTCCTCTAGCCTGGGGTCCCTGGCCAGCTGGGCTCCCCCCTCAGTCCGTTCCTTCAGCCCAGCCTCCCATGCAGCCGGCCAGCCTGCCTAGGCCTGGCTTCCATCCCTCCCGCTCCAGCTGTGTGGCCATGGTCTGGCTTCCTGCTGCAGAGGAGGGCTGGGCAGATGGTCCCTGTGGACCCTTCCAGCTCTAACAGTCTACAGTCGTGTCCCTCCTGGGCTTGAGAGTGCCTCAAGATGAAAGTCAGCTCTTAACCCAGGAGGTCAGCAGTCATGATGCCCTTTTACTTGAAAAGGAATCCCCAGAGATACCCCCGCACTTGGGTGTCCCAAGCTGCCTGCTCAGCGCCCCCCTCCACCACACAACTGGGTGCTACTGATGCTGTTCACAGTCTCACTGCCTTGATAAACCCGCTCCTGGTGACGTGAACCCCATGCTAGCTCTGCCTCTGAGGGCTGTCCTGGGACCCCTCTACTTCTTGGCATTTGTCACACACAGACTCAAATCGATGGACAGCTTTCCTTTCTTGGAATAAATATCTTTCTTGTATCCTGATACTAGAGCAAATTACTCAGACACCAATATTAGAATTTTTTGTGAACTTTTTCTTTTGAAATAATTATAGACTCTTAGGAAGTTGCAAAAACAGCACAGAGAGACCTCTACTTCTGGGAAGATGGAGTAGACATACTTTCCCTATCCCTCCTACTAAATACAAGTAAAAACCCTGGACATTATACATAAAACAAGTATAAGAAAACTTTAAAAGGTGGACAGAGGAAAGCAAGCTGATTAGAGACCTCGGGTTCCAAGGGACAACAGGGTGGAGGACTCCCTGGCTTTGCCTTTTGCCTCATATATTGTTGCAGAAGAAACTGGCATCTGGAAATGCCAACAGGTGCAGACAAAAAAATGTCCCAACAAATGTCTCTGTAGCCAAAAGACTAGGGAAGGGGCAGCGTAGATAGAAACCTTTTAGATAATAACTGCTCTACTTCAGCTTAGTGACACAGAAAAGAAATGTGGCCCCACCCACACCCATGTCAGGCTGTAAGAAGGTGCCCCAACCTCCCCACTGGGCGGGTATCAGAGAAGGCTGAGAAGTGAGCCAGGACTTTCATCCCCGCCACCTGGTAATGAGGCCCCTCTCCCTTGCTGTCAGTGGGGACACCTGGGCAGTCTGGACTTCCACCCCCACGTGGCACTAACAAGGTGCCCGTTCTTCTCCTCACTAAGGTGGTGCCCACGGAGGCCTAGTAGAGAGTCAGGGCTTTCACCATGGCCCAATCAGGGAGGTACCGGTGGAGGCTTACTGAGGAGCTGGAACTGCCACCCCTACCCAGCAGTAAAGCGGACACCCCCCACTCAGGTGTCAACAAAGGCTGAGTGGGAAACTCAGAGTTCTCCCTTCACTGGGCAGTCATGAGGCAGTGCCCGCCACGTCGCTGCCAGAGCGCTGTCAGAGAACACCAGCTAAAACAGAAGGTTTGAGTAAGATCTAGAGTCTCATGTATAATATGTACAGGTTTCAAGAGAAAATCACTCATCATACTGATGACGAGAAATGTCTCAAACAATGGAAAAAGATAATAAATTGATATCAACCCTAAAATGACAGAGATATTAGATTATCTGATAAAGATTTCAAAGCTGCTGTGATAAAAATTGCATCAACAAGCAACTATGAATCACCTCAAAACAAAAAAGGAAACAGTTTGTGAAGAGGAAGATAGAACGACAGGGATTACTCAGTATGAGCAATGGAGAGAGAACACCCTTAAAACAAATGTGAACAGAGACTTAGGGACCCATGAGACTATGACACAGGCTCTAACATTCAACACATTGCAGTCTTGGAAGGAGAGGGAAAGAGAGTAGAGCTGAAATGATAACTGAAAACTTCCCGAATTTGTCAAGAGACACAAACCTATAGATTCAAGAAGCTTAGCAACCTCCAGATGGGATCAACCTAAAAAAATCTACACCAAGACACGTAGCCAAACTTCCAAAAACAAAAGACAAAGAAAAGAATCCTGAAAGAAGCAAAAGAGAAACGACACCTCACCTATAGGAGACAGACAGGCCCCGATGGTTTTGAACTACAGAAGATTTCTCATCACAACCATGGAGGTCAGAAGAAAGAGACATGACATTTATTTAAGAAGAAAAGAAAAAATTCAGAACCTATACCCAGAGAAAATATTCTTTGGAAACTAAGAGAAAACCAGTACATAATCAGATAAATGAATGCTCAGAGAACTCGTTGCCAGGATAACTGTCCTGAAAGAATGGCTAAAAGAAGTTTTCTAAACCAAAAGGAAATGAATGATAAAACAAGGAATCTTAAAACATCAGGAAGGTAAGCAAAAATGTGAAAAAATACCATTACTTTTACTTTTCCTCTTGAGTTTTCTAAATTATGTTTTTGTTGAAACAAATATTATAACACTGTGTGATGTGGTTTAAATATATGTGGAGGAAATATTTAAGACAATTGTTTTATAAATGTTAGAAGGTAAACAAACCTAAGATGAGATCAGGTTTGAGAGGTACTTCACCCTATCTGGTAAATGACAACTCCAATAGACTGTGATAAGTCATATACACATAATGCAAAAATAAAAATAAATAGAAAAGAAAAGGAAGAATATACAAATTAGTAGTGTCTGGAATGAAACAGGGACTATCACTACAGACCCTGCAGAAATCTAAAGAATAATAAGGAAATACTGTGAGCAACTCTATACACATAAATTTAACACATTAGGTTAAAAGAACCAATTTATCAAAATCTCACATGGTCACACCTCACCCAATGTGAAATAGATCACTTGAAGAGCTCTAAAACTATTAATGAAATGCAACACATAATTTAAACTCCAAAAAAAGAAGTCCCCAGGACCAGATGGTTTTACTGAAAAACTCTACCAAATGTTTAAAGAAGAATTAATTCTACACAACATTTTCCAGAAAATAGAAGAAGAAATACTTTCCAATTCATCTTATGAACAGAGTAGTATCCTAACACTAAAACTAGAGAAAAATAATACAATAAACAAACAAACAAAAAACTATAGGACTTTATCCCTCATACATACTCACACAAAGATTAAAAAAAAATCTTAAACCAAATACTAGTAAGTAGAATTTAGCAATAAATAAAAAGAATTCCATCATGTCCACATGGAGCTTATTCCAGAGATAAAAAGTTGCTTCAATACTTGAAAATCAATCTACCATATTAATGAGCTAAAGAAGAAAAATCATATGACAATATCAATTGGTGCAAAAAAAAAAGCATTGAACAACACTTAACCCGATGCATGATAAAAACTCTCAGAAAACAGGAATAGAGGGGAAATTCCTCATCTTGACAAGGAGCATCTACAAAAAACCCATAGCTGACCTTATACTTAATGACGGAATATTGGATGCTGTCCCCCTAAAATCAGGAACAAGGTAAGGATGTCCACTCTCACCATTCTTATTCAAAATAGTGCTGGGAGTTGTAGCCAGTGCAATTAGGCAAGAAGAGGAAATAAAAGGAAAACTGATTAAAAAGGAAGAAATAAAACTGTTCTCATCTGCAAATGATATAATATTCTATGTAGAAGATCCCAAGAAATCAACAAAAAACTCCTAGAACTAATAAGTGAGTTCACCAAGATCACAGCATAAAAAATAAACATACAGAAGTCTATTTTATTTCTATATACTAGCAAAGAACATGTGGACATCAAAATTAAAAATACAATATCACTGAAAAATGCTCAAAAAATGAAATACTTAGGTGTAAATAAAACATGTACAGAAATTGTGTGCTGAAAACTATTCAATACTGATGAAGGAAATCAAAGGAGAAGTAAGTAAATAAAGAGACATACCTCTTTCGTGGAGTGGAAGACACAACACAGTACTATGTCAATTCTTTCTACACTATATACAATATTTAATGCAAATCCTATCAAAATCGCAGCAAGATACAGACAATATGTAGATATAGACAAGATTATTCTAAAATTTATATGGAAAGGCAAAGGAACTAGAATAGCTAAAACAATTTTGAAAAGTAAGCGTTAACTAGAAGGAATCAATCGACCCAGTTTTGAAGACTTATTACATAGCTACAGTAATCAAGACTATGTGATATTGGCAGAGAAACAGACACATAGATCAGTGGGACAGAACAGACAATGTAGAGAGCCTATGCAAATGTGACTGCCTTGGATCAAATGTCACCCAAAATTTAAACCCCACTGTGACTGTTGAGGGTGGGAAATCCTATTATGATAATTGAAATGGGGGGGCTTTGAGAGGTGATTGGATTGTGAAGACTGTACTCCCATGAATGGGTTGATCCATTCTTGCATAATGGGAATGGTACTGGTGGCTTTAAGAGGAGAGTGAATGAGGAGGTTACTCTCTCTCTCTGCTCTGCCATTGGCCATGTGACACCTCTATGTCACTGTCACCATCAACAAGGCCTTCACTAGATTTGTTCCCTGGACTTCAGAATTCCCAGCCTCCAAAACCGTAAGCAACAAATATTGTTTCTTTATAAACTACCCAGTTTCAGGAATTTCTGTTATAAGCAACAGAAATGGACTAATAGAGTGTACTTCTTATTGTTGACAAAGGTGCAAAAGCAATTCAACAGAGGAAAGACAGATTTTTCTACAAATGGTGCTGGTGCTATTGGACATTCACTGGCAAAAAATAAAAATAAACCTTGACCTAAGTCTCACACCTTATAAAAAATTAACTCAAAATGGATCACAAACTTAAATGTAAAACACAAAGCTATAAAACTTTAAGAAAAAGATAGGAGAAAATCTTTGGGATCTAGGACTTGGCAAAGAGTGCTCAGAATTGGCACTAAAAGCATTATTCATAAAAGGAAAAAAAATGATAAATTTGACTCATCAATTTTTTTTTTTTTTTTTTTTTTTTGCTCTGTGAAGGACCCTGTTATAAGGATGAAAACACAAGCTACAGACTGAAGGAAAATATTTGCAAACTACATCCCCACCAAGGTCTGGTATCTAGAATATATCAAAAACTCTTAAAACTCAACAGTAAGAAAACAAAAAACAACAACTCAATTAGAAAATGGATGAAAGACATGAAAGAACTTTTCACCAAAGAGAATACACAGGTAACAAGCACACGAAAAGATTAGCCATCAGGGATATGCAAACTAAAACCACAGTGGCATGGTTTACTACACACCTATCACAATGGCTAAAACAACAACAACAAAAAGTGCTGATACCAAATGCTTGTGAGGATGTGGGGAACCTGGATCACTCAAACACTGCTGATGTAGTGGATATGGCCACTGGAAAACAATGTGGTAGTTTCCTTTAAAAAAGTAAGTATTCAACTACCACATATCCCAGGTATTGTCCTCCTGGGCATTTGTCTCAGAGAAAGGAATATTTACGTTCACACAAAAACCTGTACTCCAATGTTTATTGCAACTTCATTCTTAATGTCCCAGAACTAGGAACAAGCCAGCTGTTCTTCAGCATTCACTGAGTGTGTTTGCTGTCAGTTTATGTGGATGACTTGTATCGGATTGAAGAGTTGCTTTCTATTCCTAGTTCACTGACACTTTTTATCGTAAATGGTTGTTGAATTCTGTCAAATGCTTCTTTTGTGTATAATGAAATGAGTGTATAATTGATGTCATTGAGGTTGATTACATCGAAGGATTTCAAACGTTAATCCTACTGTGAATTTCTGTGATCACTCCCACTTGGTCATAGGTGTATTGTCCTTTTCACATAGTGCTGGATTTCATTTCATAATATCTTTTTAAGGTTTTTTTGTCTAAATCCATGAGGAAAATTAGACTGCAACTTCCTTTTCTGGCAGTCTTTGTTTGATTTTGTTAATAAGGTAGTGCTAACCTTATAAAATGGGTTGGAGTGTATTCCCTCTTCCCCTATTTTCTGAAAGAGTTTGTGTAAAATTGGTGTTATTTTTCCCTGAAATGTTTGATATAATTCACTTATTAATCTTTGAATCTTCCTTCTAACCCTCAATCCCTCTCCCAACACAATGGGAACTCAGTACATGTATAATGAATAAGTTTGGGCTTCTGGACCAAGAGTTGCAAATTCGAATGGCTACAAAGCTGAGCCAGTAACATAATACGTGAAACAGCTGAGTCTGACAATATGGAGTGGTGGGGCCTGTGGCTAGAGAGCAAAGCATTTGTATTAGTCTGTTTCTGTTGCTTAACACAAAATACAAAATACTGGAACTGGGTAATTTATAAGAAATGACACTTATTGTTTACAGTTTCAGAGGCTGGGAAGTCCAAAGTCCAGGGAGCACATCTGGTGAGTGTTCTCTCTGCTGGTGGCCTTACAGCAATGCAGGGGTCTCACATGGCTTGCCCTGATAATTGCCCTCATCATCCACATGGTTTTTACTGTCCACATTTCTATCAGCATTCTGAACACAACCATTTAACCAATCTCTAAAATGTTCCAAGCTTCTTATTTAGTGTTTATATCTTATTATTAAAAGTTTACTCAAGAAACAAAGAATGAGCGAAAGAAACAACAATCACAGGAATACACTGAAGTTTCAAAAGGAGAGAACAAATTCGTGGTTATTAGAGGCAGGAAAGGGAGAGGGGAAGGGGCTAGTGAGGAACTGGTCAAGGGTCACAAAGAATGACTACGTTTTGTAAGGATGAGTATACTAACTCTCCCGATTTGATCATCATGTATTGCACACAGTATTGATATCCTACTCTGTACCGCACAAATGTGTATTATCAATTATGTCTCAATAAAAACAAACAAATAAAACTAAAAAGTATATTCAATTCTTCTCTCTCATTCTTGTATCATTGATTTTATTTATCTGTACTTTCTAATCACCAATGTTACTATTATTAACTTAAACAGTTATCGTTTAGATCAGTTAAGAATAAAAAAAAGCATTCTGTTTCACCTTCATTTATTTCTTTTCTGCTGTTCTCCATTTCCTTATGTAGATCCAAGTTCCTGACCTCTATAACTTCTCAGTAATTGTTAGAAAAAATAGACAGAAAGTCAGTATCACATAATAGTTCTAATGACTATTAAATGCAGGTAATCATTTGAAAATTTTAGAACATTTCATTACAAAAAAAATTCTCAGCAATTTAGAAATATATAGGAACTTTCTCAATTTATTAAAAAAAAAAACCTACAGGAATCCTAGAGCTAAGATTATGCTTAATAGTAAAATATTAAATGTTTTCCACCTAGGGTCAGGAACAAGGCAAGAATATCTGACTTCACACTTCTGCTCAACTGTCTTATTAGAGGTCCAAACTATTGCAATAGGGCAAGAGAAAGAAATAAAAGACATACAGATGCAAAAGGAAGAAATAAAAGTGCCATTATTGCAAAGAACACAATGGTCAATGTGAAAAATTCTAAGGATTCTAAGCAAAAAAATTCAAAATGATATTTAGTTAATATCCTGTGATTCTGAAATATGAGTTCAATGTAAAAAAAATCAATTGTACTTCTCTATACTAAAAAGAAACACATGGAAATGTTAAAAAAGTGTGAGCGCCTTATCAATAGCATCAAAAGACATAAAATGTTTGGGAATAAATTTAATGAAAGATATGCAAGACCTTTGCACTGAAAAATAGAAAACATGGCTGAGAAAAATTAAAGAAGATCTAAATAAATGGGGGCATATTACTATGTTCATAGATTAGAAGACTCAAAATTCGTTTATTCTATTCGTTATAATTCAATGTTATCATAATTTAGTCTGCTGTTCACTTTCTCCAGCTTTTGGATTCCATTCAGCCTCTGGGAGATCCTGCGTCTTTCTGTTCCTCCTCATTTCTTACCTTCTGGCACCACAAAATGTTAAACCCATCTTGTGTTTCCTTTGCTCCGGTCCTAGAGTCAGCAAAATCCATAAAATAAACAAGTAAATAAATTTGGACTTCCTCAGAATTAAAATGAACTGAACGAAAAGACAGGCCACAGATAGGAAAAAAATATTTGCAAAGCACGTGTCAAAACATTGACTTGTATCCAAAACATACAAAAAACGCTTAAAAACTCAAAACTGAGAAGGCGAACACCTAATTTAAAAACTGGCAAGACTTGACAGAAGGTTCACAAAGAGGATGTACACGTGGCAAATGAGCACAAGGAAAGTTTACCCGAGGGAAAGACAAACACTTCCACGAGGTCCCGCAGCACATTTGTCTGAAAGACGAAACTAAAATCACTGACAGTCCCATGTGTTGGGGGGATGCACAGGAACAGGGACACTCCTGCAGTTCTGTTCGGAAGAAAGAATTATACACTCGCTCTGGGAAACAGTGTGGCACTTTCTTACAGCTAAACACGCTCTTACCATGTGACCCAGCGGTCCCATGCCTGGGTGCTTACTGTAGGGAAATGAAAACGCACAGCCACAAAACAGCCCACGTGCGAGTGCTTGCAGAGAGGCCTTGTTTGTGGTAGCCGAGACCTGGAGCCGCGTTCACCGGACGGCTGCATGAGCAAGCTGTAGTCATTGTATGATGGAATAGCACTCAGCTGTGACAGGGACAGCCCATGGACATAGGGGACAACTTGAGTCAAAGGTTACATGCGGTGTGATGCCATCTGCACAACATTCTAACAGAGACGAAAGTATAGCAATAGAGAACAGGGCAGTGGTTGCCAGGGATTATGGTGGGGTGACGCTGTGACAATGAAGGGACGGCATGACAGAGCTGTTCTGTATCTGGCCTGTGGTGATGTGTGTTAAAACTCACAGAACTGTACACGAAAAGCAAACAGCTGTTTTACTGTATGACAAATAATGAAAGAAACAAGGACAACTGAGAAGTGGTGCCACGGCCAGGGCAGGCAGGAGGAAAATGACTCAAGTGAGCCTGGGCAGGTGACGTCCCCAGGGCGCATTTGGCAGGCCTGAGTGTGGGTGAGATGAGGTCTTTCAGGTATGGCAGCAACATACTCAGAACGTGCCTTGGCGTGGTGGCAGGGACGGGTGCTGTTACGTCCCCAGCATCAATCTGCCCCACTCAATAACTCGGTAGGGGTGGACATGGGGGTCTGTAGGAGCCCAGGCAGCCGCAGTTTCTGGGGAACATGGTGGCAAATGTGTTGTCAAAGCACCCCCAGCAGGTTGGGGAAATGTTGCCTGTGGAGAAAGTATGTCGGGGTGAGATTATGCGTATGTGTGCAGGGTGACAGCAGGGACCCGTTTCCACGGGCAGATGTGAAGCCACCAGAGTCATGTGGAGCTGGAGGGAGGGAAGGAGGGAGGATGTCAGGAAGAGAAGAGGATGTGGGGCCAGATGCGAGGCTATCACCTGAAGGAACAGGCACTGATGACAACATTTCCTGGGAGGTGGGCCCTGTCGTGCACACGCTCCACATTTTCCTTCCCATGCTGTCCCCACCGCAGTCCTGGGAGGTGGGACTGTCCTCATGGCAGCTTGTGCTGCCTGAACTGGAGAGGAAGGTGACGACGGTGCGTCCTGTCAGAGGCTGGGGCAGAAGGTCTAGACAGATCCTCCTCTCCTCCTCCCCTCAGGTGGCGTGTGTCCCCCTGTGGATTCTCATGTCCTTCCTCTGCCTCGTGGTCCTCTACTGCATCATGTGGTCCGTCTTGTTCTTCTACTCGATGGACGTGATTGCAGAACAGCGAAGGATGCACATCACAATGGTGCTGAGCTGGATGACCATGGTCGTGCCTCTTCTTACTTTTGAGGTGAGCTTTCTACGGGAAAGCTTGTCAGCCACCAGATTGTCACTCACTGTCTGTGAGTGTGAGTGTGTGTGTGAGAGAGGAGGAAAGTTGGGATGGGTGTGAGTGTGTGTATGAGAGTATGTGAGTGTGTGAGTGTGTGTGTCAGAGAGAGAGAGAGAGAGAGAAAGTGCAGCAAGGTTTGACTTAGGTCACTTTCCCAGGGGGTCACTGGTCCTCACAGGTGCTTGAGTCAGCTGTGCTCGGCTTGGGTGACAGGACTGTGGTGATTGATTCCATTCATAAGCTGGTGACACACAGGGGTCATCTTTGGGGGGCTCTGGAGCACTGAAGAGAAAACCGATCATTTCTCTCAACGTTGCTTGGGCATAGCAGGTTCCTTAGAAAGACTGTCTGAGTGGCAGCCCAAGGCTCCTCAAGGCTGAAGAGGCCGAAGCTGAGGGACACCGGAGTTCCTATAATGCCTTTCTCTGACTGGACTGAGAAGGCACTGTGAATTATTTCCCCTTCAGGGCATAAGAAGAGCCAGAGGCCGTACACTCTCAATCCTAGTGGACTTTCAGTGATTCTGAAAAAAAAAAAAGAGAATGTTAGCTAATGGTCCTATGCAAGCGACATGAGATACATGTGTCTAAACCAAATCACATAAATAGCAGCTCTTTGGTGAAAGCCAGAGCTATGGATTCCTTGGGCATTCTCTTCACTACCCTTCCCCTCCCACCCAACGGCCAAAGCCTTTTTAGAAGTCATCAGCAGCATGCATACGCTAGCAAAGGCCACTGCGATATGTCACTCTCAGGCTTAAGAATTCGCTTAAGAAAAAAGACTTTGCCACGCACGTGAAACACACTGGCAGTTTCACTGAAAACACTAGGAGTGACCTTTGGAGACATCAAAATAAAGTTCATTTCAATTCTAATCCTGTACATGCACGTGCATACAGGTTAAACTGACTTCACGAATGAAGGCTTTGTAAACTTGTTTAAAAGCATCGTTACCACAGACCAATCCCAAACCCAGAAATGATTAAGGATTAGCACCCTTGGACTGAAAGATACCTCAAAAGGTTCTCTTTCAAACCAACTTTGTACTCCCCTTTTAGTAACAAAGGCCTGGCCATTAGAGAGTCTACTGCTTAGTAGGAAGAGGACCCAGAATCCTTTCAGCCTGGAGCCTTTGCCCTGTACCAATCCATCTCCTGTGCAGAGTGAATATTAAGAACAAAATTGTCCTCAATGGCTAGAGAGCAGGTATCACCAAAGAAAGGGTTCTATCCTCTCATCTCTGTTTGAAAATGACAATTATTTGGGGTTTTTCTCCACCGCTCCCCCAGCCCCTCAGACTCTCATCTGTTTTCAAATACACGTTGATGGGTATTTTTGTATTGCATTCCTTTACTCATGTCTAGTTAAACAAGTACGAACTTTCCTCATAGTAGAGTCTCTGTAAAGCAGGCCTCACAAATGAGAGGGTCTCCGACAATAAGAACAGGATCCATGAAGAAGAAATGGAAAGTAAAGACAACCATGTTGTGATCGGTGGAGGGACGCATTGGGGACAGGCAGAGCTCCACATGACAGTGCAAAGCCGAGGCGAGCATGTGCCCATCCAATCACACATCCGTGCTCTGAGTACCGCTCTGGTCGAGAAGCAAGAGGAGCACTCCCACCGTGCTCAGGCGCAGCCCCACTCTGGGGACAACTGGAGCACGTGGTAATAAGTCACTCTTTCTCTGGGCCCTTCAGAGCAGATGGATCCCACCAGCAGGAGTGTTTGGAAGAGACCAAAGCAGGAAAGAGATGGGGGGAGAAGAGGGACACCAACCAAGACTAGATTTCCCAGCCTGGTAGGGACCACCATCTCCTGGGAGGTACAGTCACCCAGGGGCCCAGCTGACCCAGACAGTCCTGGTGATACCCAAGTTTGGACTAACTGGGGACTGGCCCTTGAGCAAACCAGAGAGGCCAGCAACAGGCCTCCCCTGTCTTCAGGGGTGGGAGTGGCCATGGGATCAAGGCTGCTCAACTCATCCAGGGTCAGGCCCCGTGAAACCATGTGTCTCTCAGCACATGGGAGACCTTTCTGGGAATGTGAACCACCCTTTCTACACTTTTAGAAAAGAGAGAAGCTGGGTGGCCCAGCTACCTCTCCCCTTCCCACACTTGGACAGGGCCCAATCTCCAGACTGGCCGTGAGCCACGTACGTGACATCACATGACAAATAAAGAGGACGATGACTTCAGCAGCTGGTTGCCCCACTACCGAGATTCTAGAATCCTGTGGACAGTATTTATTGGGCATCGCCACTCAGAGTGAAGGCAGTTTGTACTTACTGGGACAGTGGTTAATGGTGTGGGGTACAAAGTGCTCCTGATGACAGTGTAGCCCATGGATAGTCAGGATACTGACGACAATGAAAACGAGCTCGCCTCATCTTCTGGTGGAGAGCCAGCAAGCGGGGTCCCAACTGATCCAAACCTGGATCCAAGGGAGGTATCAGACGTCCAAGGTGACCAAGCCGTGGGACAAGATGCAGACTCCCAAAATGATGAACAACCAGCAGATCAAAACCAACGGGCGTCCAGTGTGGAAGAGGACAGTGACCCCAGAACACTCTCCTTCCCGAGGAGGCTCTGGAAGATCGTTGAGGATGACGCTCTCGAGTCTGTGCGCTGGGATGACGATGGACACACCGTGATCATAGAGGAAGACCTTTTCCAGAGGGAAATTCTTCGCAGGAGAGGCGTAGACAGGATTTTTGAAACAGACAGCATGAAAACCTTCATTTGCCAAATGAACCGCTATGGATTCAGCAAAACACGCACAAAGACCTCTTCAGTTCATTCTCTGGGGAACAAGAAAATTATGGTAAAGTAGAAAATATTCCTCTTACCCCTTTTCTCTGTTACACAAACATCTTTACAGGTGCCAAGGTGAATGATATACGACAAGAGTTTCATTTGTGAGGACAACTTTAACATGACCTATTATTCATGGACAGATCCAAATCTACCCTTTGAAAGCATAGATTTTGATATTAAATGACCACGCCCTTAGATATATTCTGTGGGTAGGAGTAGAGACTCAGAGCAAGGGAATGTCAAATGTACAGACTGCCACCCTCACTTATGAATTGTTTCTCTCTAGTGAGGTCATGCTATAGGACACAGTGACACGTGCCAGCACCTTAAACACTTCATTACTCCATCATCAAATAAGACTCCTGTGATTCTGGGTGATAAAAGAATGCACATCTTATCTCAGAGTGACTAAAATGTTTCCTTTTGTTTCAGCTTTACAGTAACCCCAATTTTCAGAGAGACCAGCCTGGGCTCCTTGAGAACATCCACAAAAAAGTTGACCTCAGAAACACTGCTCTGCCAGCAACCTGTGCACCAACCGCAAAGAGAAAGAAGCTGGTACCTACGAGACATTCCCTGCGAATCAAACACATTAAGGCCAAGAAAGAATCCAACAGCAAGTCCCAGGGGGAAGCCCCAAATGTCCAGGGACCCAGTAACCCTCAGTTCTCCATCTTCCCTGGGGGTACCCGGTCTAGGGGCACTGTTGCTAGACATCCCCAAGGAAATTGTTCCCCTCAAGAGCCAAATGATCCAAGCAGGGGGGAAGACATCTCTGTGAATGTTAGGTTTGAGCCCAGGGCTGACACTGTAATAATGGAAGGTGCAGGGGACCCGCTCCCCAACCTTCCACTTTACCCGGGAATTGGTCTCCCGATGTCTCTGTATAACATCTGTTATTCCACTCTGATGGCTTCCCTCTTAGAAATGTCTCCGAGTGAGCTGCCCAAAGAGGAGCAGTAGGAGTGCTGATTACACGGGTGCATTCTGTGAACAGTTTAAGGACAATCCAGGTCCCTAAACTCACAGGCCACTAAGGAATGATAAGAAGGGCCATTTACTAATGGTGAAGCCCTTTTTGGTTTTAATAAATCCAACAAAACCCCATGTTAGCAAATAAACCATGTAAATGAGAAGTGAGACTCCCTGTCATTTCTAAACTTCTATAACATACACATCTCACTGACATGAGACTAAAGATCCTGCCCTAGACAGGCTTTGTCCCCAATGTCCTCTTCCATTTGAGGCAGCTGCATTTCCACACACTGAGCAAAGGATTTTGCTGGGGACTATGGAGGGCTCGCCCAGCAAGATCCGGTCCCCTGAGCCTTGCCTGCTGCTCAGGAGACAGAACAGCCTCACTCCTGACCTTGGGAGTATCACCTTATATTATTCTCGTACCTTGAAACAAGAGATTCCTTCCTCATCGCTGTCCCCACACTGTTGCCAGGAACTTTCTGTTCCACAGCTGAGTGTCCCAACCCAGCACCCAGGGTCCCTCCAAAGAGGCTGCCCCATCTTCCAAGGGAGGTACAACCACTGTGTCCTGGCTCAGAAGAGACCAGACACTGCAGTCCATGCCTGGGGGGAAAGCCCATGATCCTCATAGCTAACCACCACTAGAAACTTTGTTGAGAAATCACACAAGAAAAACAGAAAGATTTGCTACTAAATTATAACACCACTGATCACTTTGCAAAATCAGCCTCACTCAATGAGAGCTGTATCTCAGGTCCTTTGTTTGGATCTGAAGAAGCTCTGTGCTGCGGGCGACACATGGGCTTCATGAACCATTGGCCCTCATGACAGGGGGACGTGTGTACAAGAGACCTAGAGGAATCTGGAAGGATGGACAGCTGCATGTTTCTAAGTCTGACGTCCTCTTCGTCCTGGATGAGTCAGGCTATTGATGGCTGGTCACTCTCAGGCAGACATTCAGTGCCTGGACCCACGCTTTACACAAGGTCACCAGGATGCTGTTCAAACAGTTGATGAGCTCTGACCAGAAGAAAGACTGGGGAAATATGAAGGAGCCCCAAACACTTCACAGTTACCTTTGACACAATTTATTTCTACAATCTAGACATTGGCAGAACCAAAATGACCACAAGAACCCCTTATTCCCTTCATGTGAGCGCAGAAACCCATTTCTGTGAATACCACATAGTGGGAAGCACGCTACAATGCAGGGGTAATTCACACTTAACCTGATCTACATGCACGTGCACCAAGATGGCGAATCAACAGTGCCATGATTTAGCTGGTTTCTCAGCCACGTTCCTCTCAAGAGCCCACACACATCACACCTTCTGCCCCAAAGGGATCAGGCGCCCTGGGATGTCCACCTGGAATATATCCTTTCCCCCTTTGCTAGGTAAGGGCTCCAGTAACCACCTGGGGTGGAAATCACAGTCAGGTACTTCTGCTGCGGGTTGGTCAGGACAGCTTGGTTTTCCAGTTCCACGACCTCCTCAGGAGCTAAGTTTTCGGGACACTCCAAAGATTCCCCAATGTCAATGAGCCCTGTGCACAAAGAGAGAAACACACGGGTGGTTTTCCCTTCCATCAACTAAGGCCTGCCAGTGTGACAACTTGGTTATTCAAAATTACGGCCACTACAGACTTAGATGACATCACCACAAGGACAGGAAGGGTAGCAGGGCCTTCTCACGGAGCACAGATGATGAGCCAAACACGTTCCGGGAATCCTGGGTGAGGCCGAGGGAGCTCTCCTGAAATGAAGAGGACAGGGCCTGCTCCCCTGTGAAGCCACACAAGTAACGTGCAGGCGCCAGCAAGACTGCTGAGGGTAGGAGTTTGAGAATGGAAGGGCACCAGCCACTGCCCGGGAACATGGAGACAACGAGGCTCTGAGGCAGTTCACCAGGGACAGGTGCGGATGTGGACCCCCCACCACCCACGGAGGTGAAGGGATTAGCCCAGGGTGTCACTGGTGGTGGGGACAGGGCAGGCAAGTGAAGCCAGGCAGGCAGCCAACCCACAGAATGTGCTGTGCTGCCTCTGGTGGTCTCTGCCCCACACACGCACATGCACAGCCCAGCACCACATGACATCATGGACCTGACCCAGCTTCACAGGTCAGAAGAGGAAACTGAGGCCCAGAGCAGAGAAATGATTTACCGGAGGTGATGCAAGCTGGGCCTGCAGACCCCAGCCCAGGGCCCCTTGCTGCCCCCTTGAAGGTGCGTTGCTTAAGAAAATTGCAGCAAACACACAAACCAGTTCAAGCCAAAAGAGAAGCCCCCAAACTCCCCAGCCAGATTCAGGGTGGCAGCTCTTGGAGTCATCAGCACAACGATCAGCACATCGTCACTTACCAGCTACCTCTCCTCGGCCAAACTTTTCCCCTTCCTGAAGCAAGGCCTGAATCTGAGCGGGCGTCATCACGAGCCTCCCCTGCAGCAGCTCCCACCAGGCATCGTCTTCCCAGTCCCTGTTAGCAATGTGGATGGCGATGGTATGGTTCTGGTGGCTGCCGAGCAGGGGACACCAACGTGACTCCAAGGTCTTGACCCCGTTTAAGTCAAAGCCAGCATAAGGCTGCCGGAAGGAGAGGCAACAGATCTTCATCTTCCGCAAGCTCTCTGTGCCTCGGTGGCCTGTGGGAACACAGAAGCTCATCACACATCAGTCCTCCAAGCTCACGGCCAGTGGGCCTGACCTTCACCCCGTTTCCCAGGTGCCCTGAATCCACACTGACCTCGATGGTTCACTGCTACCCTCTGTCGGCACAGCAGGCCCAAGGGAAGACTGGGACTGGGAAGGCTGTTATTTGGGTCACTCAGATCGACCTGATGGAATGCTCGGAGAGCTCACGGACTATGGCAGGGACAGCTAGAGAAAGGCACAGGCAGGACAGCGTGTGATCAGTGCTACGACAGAGGTCATCAAGTCCGAGGGGAACACGGACGAGTGTGGGCTAGTGAGAGTCGGGGCTGGCTTCAGCCCTCTGGCAGCACACAGGGACAGTCCTGGGCTCTGCTTCTTCTCCTGCTGCCCTCTCCACACCCAGACCTCGCCGATACTCTCAGCTCCCTGGCTGTGCCAGCCCCAGGCACCGCAGGCCCTGAGCTTCCTGGCTCCTATCCCAGGGCTGCTGAGCACAAGTCCTTGGTATCCAACCTCAGCTCAGCCCTAGGAGTGACCTGTGACCTCAGGTGTCCCCGTCAGGTGTCTCCTCCCGACTCCTTCAGGTGCCACCCTGTTCAACCCCCTTCCCCTGTCCCAGACCTGTGCCCTGAGAAAGAAATAATGAGAACGAGAACCACTAGCCTCAGTGCACACACACCTTCTTTGTGACAGGCCTTGGGGTGGGCACGATCCGTGCATCATCGGGTTTAACCCTCACTGCCAGGCCCACTCAACTGCTGAGGACAAGGAGGAGCTGGGGCGGAGCTGCTGGGTAAGCTGGGCTGTGAGAAAGAGCTGGGGGAGGATGAGCTGGGGGCGGGGCCGCGGGAGGAGGGACTGGGGGCGGGGTCGGGGGAGTAGGAACTGGGGGCGGGGCCGCGGGAGGAGGGACTGGGGGCGGGGCCTCGGGAGAAGGAACTGGGGGCGGGGCCGCAGGAGGAGGGGCTGGGGGCGGGGCCGCAGGAGGAGGGACTGGGGGCGGGGCCTCGGGAGGAGGAACTGGGGGCGGGGCCGCAGGAAGAGGAACTGTGGGCGGGGCCGCGGGAGGAGGAACTGGGGGCGGGGCGGCAGGAGGTGGAACTGGGGGCGGGGCCCCAGGAAGAGGAACTGGGGGCGAGGCTACAGGAGGATGAGCTGGGGGCGTGGCTGCAGGAGGAGGGGCTGGGGCGTGGCCGCAGGAGGAGGAGCTGGGGTGGAGCTGCTGGCCGGAGCTTAGGCACTTGTGTGCTGCACCCTTAGGGAAGGGTCAGAATGGCAACCCAAGTCCTCAGCTACCTATCCCAACCCCCAGTGTGTACCCCAGAGGACAGTCCAGAGGGCACGGAAGCTGCGAGAGGAGCAGTAACACTTGCCTGGGGTCCGCGGGGCCATAGACTGAGGCTTGCACCGCAGGGCTGAACCCGAAGGCGGGCTCTGCTTGCTCCTAGCCACTCTGTAAATCTCCAGTCGTCATCAGACTGCCATCAGCCCCCTACTGAGAACCCTGCCAAGCCTTCTCCTGGTGCAGTCGGCCACAGCTCGCTCCAGCATTATCGCCTAACACTCTGTGCTGGGTCACATTGTGCTGCCTGGTCACTGGTCCCCGAACCAGCCTGCCCTGCCAGGACGCCTTGCTTTCTCTCAGACCATTCCCACAGCCTGGAAGACCCACCTCCTCTAGACCTGGCAGACCCCTGTCCTCCTTCAGGGCCCAAGTTTAAAGCCACATTCACTGCCCCTCCCACCCACCCCCAAATGTTAGGTATTTTTGTCTCTGAGTTCGGGTGGCACTTTCTGCCCTCCCCCCCCCTCCCTCCAACAGGTTCTTGTAACCCAGGGTTGTAATCACTGCAAGAGTCGGGACATCCAGCGTCTCCAAGTTCCTTGAGGTTAAGTCCTGTGGGTCACTCATTGCGGTAAGCCGGGTACCCAGGACACGGTAGCTGGTTAGTAAATGTTGGATCAACAGAGGACGGCTTGCTCTTCTATTCTTGTGAGATGCACCTGCTCTGTCCCTGGGGAAGCTCGAGGACATGAGGTGAGGGGGACAAAGTAGGTTCTCCATGGGACATAGGCCTCAGGGTTGCGAGGGACGCGAAATATCAGCAGCTCCAATTGTCATCCACGCCAGTGTCCCCTCCTGGAATCCTTTCCCCACCCATGGTTGCCAGCTTATGCCGAACCCCCGGCTCCTCCCTGCAGCAGTGTCAAATCATGAGTGAGCGTCCCCTTACTGGTGGGCTGCTGTCCTTGCTCCCGTGTCCTGTTGGTGGAAGAGCTGGAGCTTCCCTAATGAGCCGGATACAATACGTGGCTTCTAGTGGGGACACCCACGGCAGTGCTGTAACAGCCCTTCCTCTTCTGACTCTGCCAGCTGCTCCTCGCTTTCATGGGCGTGCTGAGGAGCATGTGCCATTCACATGTCCTGTGCAGTGTCACTAGAGTGGGGACAAAGCAGAAGTCTGATCTGTGACAAGGAGCGGGGACTCAGGGCAGCAGCCACAAGGCTAGTTCCCCGCCATGGTGGTGGGTGACCCTGGGAAGAACCACTTCGCTGGGTCGCAGGGATGGATGGGGAGGGTGGTCTTTGGCCACCCCTGCGAAATGCATCTCAGTCTTGATTTTCATGACAGGTAACAAGTGAGCTGCAGACGTGGCAACGACCTGACTTCTGACCTCCGTGTCACACTGTCTTCACCTGCAGCTTCCCATCCCCTCATTCCCACAGTCCTGGCAGGGACAGGTCTTCCCTCCCTCCCACACTGGCCGTGTCTTGGCAGGTCAGCCTTCACCCCTTCACTGGTACCCTGCTCCCACCTTTCGCTCTGTGACCCTTCCATGGCACTCTGGAGCCCCCAGGCAGAGGCCAGAGAACTGCAGACATCTGGGGCCTTCCCCGTCTCCTTCCTCTGCTCCAGCTCGGCCACTGTGCCTTGGGTCACCGTGCTAGCACAGACTCGCCTTCCCTGGACTCCTGGGGTCATGAGTGAGTCCCTTCCTCAGGTTCTGCTTTCTTCTCCACCCCAGGATTCCCTCCCCACCCTGCCACATGTCCTCCTTTCAGGAAGTCCTTGTCCTATCCAAGGATCACTCTTTGCAGCCAACTGTCCCACCAAGACGTTGCCTCCTTTCCTGAGACCACAGCACTTGACATGTCCCCGGGGAGCATGTGCGGAAGTCGCTGTCCACCCCAGTGGCCTTCTGAGCCTTCCCGCTGCGTTTCTGGTCCCTTTCCTTGGCACGGCCATGGGAGGCCAGCCTCCCTGGCCAGGCCTGTCCTCAGGAATGCCACTGCTCCTCTCTTTACTCAGCATCCCTGCCTCAGCAGTCCCTCTCTAGTGCAGATGCTCTCCTCCCGAGCTGATCCTTCATGCTCAGGGTGATTTCTACATGACTTCGTTCGTTCTCTGTGCCTGTCACCACTTTCTCTTCCGCTGCCTCCCTCCTTCGCCTTTGA
This sequence comes from Cynocephalus volans, assembly GCF_027409185.1. Lineage (NCBI taxonomy): Eukaryota > Metazoa > Chordata > Mammalia > Dermoptera > Cynocephalidae > Cynocephalus > Cynocephalus volans. The sequence continues at coordinate 168,315,844 of NC_084478.1, read as the reverse complement.
GAAGGTGGCCACCTTCCTCCCTTTGTTTCTTTGCCTCTGAGGCCCTGGGTGAGGGTGCTCTCCTCCAGGGACAGTTCCCCTTTGCTCCTGCCACGTGTGCGGGGCACCGCCAGTCTGGGAGGACCTTGACCCAAATCTTAGTTTCCCTTCAAATACTGCTTGGTCGGTTTGGTTTTTTCTTCTAGGAAAGGCCTCTGGCCCATTTTTCTATTGAGTGACTTATCTGGACATAGGGCCTCGTAGGAGCGTTTTATGAAGTCTGGAAACTAATCCCGCCTCGGTTACTAATCTGCCATAATATATTCAAAATAAGATAATTCAGGAGTGGTTTTATTTAAAGTTTTCATAGGCGCATTTACACTATTACAATGGTCTTTATTCTTGTTAATTGACAGGTTCATAAATAGTGGCCCAGGATGATCCTTGAGTGAAGACACAAGGAAAAAATTATTGCTGAGATGAGCACTTGGTGGAGAGGGGATCCCGGACTTGCTTTCTTCTTCTGGAATTACAGGTGCCCTCCTGTACCTGATGTCACAGCTTCACAATGTTCCGGATCTTTGCCTTCAAGTTTTCACAATCGTGGAACGCTGAGGGTCACCATCTGTGCATGAAACAATTGCTGTTTGAATTCCCATGATGGGAAGTTTTGTTCTAAATCTGGGAGAAATTGGAAAATGTACCTCATGATTTCATAAAATTTAGGGTACGTGTACACATTGAACATTAAGAGGTGAATGTTGAGGGGCTATTAAAATTCAGGCACATTGTTAGAAATGACTGACCCCAACATCATTAAGGCAGAGACCTATCTGGGAGTTTAATGTCTAAAGGTAGACCCAGAGAAGCAAATTGTTACTTACTGGACCCTTTAATAAGTATAATCACGTCCATTAAGAGTACTGTTAGCGGAAGGGACACAGCAGTGGAAGGGAAACGTGAATTATAGACAAAACCAAAGGACAACTTTGCCTTTTTCACAGTAGTTACATATGTCATCCCTAATACGTAGGATGACGTCATGGAGAGATATTCCTTAAATGCCTTTAGCATATCAGTCAGTACACTTTGTACTTTCAGCAACCCTATGTGACCTTGGCCACACGGAAGTACCATTACCCCAAATCATTTCCCCTGCAGTGCAGATGACAGAATACAAAATATCTATGTGCCCCTGTCAGAATCAAGGGTGTGTATATATTATATAATGTCGGAGAAATGGCCAAGGTAATTCTGGCTCCTTGTCTGTACTAGTGTGAATACGCAGTAAATTCTCAACCATGATTTATGATAATGCAACTATAAGAGTCAAAAGATAAAGATTTGCTTTAGTTCGTTACCTTCCCAGGAACCCAAGGCTTCTGTTTTTTTAGGGGATTGAAATATAATGAGACAGTGAAAGTGAAGTGCTGCATCATTAGCTCTCAGATTACAGAAAAGTATGTGCTTCATACAATTAATTTAAATAGCTTGGGAGCAAAGAGTCAGAAGACAACTCTTGTGTATAGAACATAAGGTGAAAAACCAGGAAGCTGAAGTTTCAGGAGCCGAAATGAAAAATAGGTTATATGAAAATAATAAAATAAAAATATGACAAAACAAAATGTTTAACCTTAGAATAGAATTTTCAAAAACATAGGAAAGATACTACAAGAAGTTATTTGTGGCATCTCTCTCTCTGCCTCCCTCTCTTTTTCCCCTCTTTCTCTTACAACTGGTTGTTAGTGTCATCAAAATCTTCAAACCTGTCTGTCCTTACTTTCCTCCCGTCCAAGTGGGACTACCTTCTTACTGTTCACATTACACCACCCAGAAGCTGCTGGTCTTCTGGAGCAATGGAATGGCTTCTACACAGTGCAAATGAGGTGCAAATTAGGAGATGACACCCTGTAAGGATGGGGTGTCCTCCAGCGAATGTACACACTCAAAATCTATTATTGTTGTCCGCTGTCAGTAGGTACAATACGTGATCCATGAACCAAAGTGTCGAATGACCTCAGTGACTATCACTCGCATTGACCTACATGGGAATTTATACCATCTGCCCACAAGATTAGGTTCTGTAGTTATACACTTGTGCTATCCAAGAAGGTAGCCTTTAGGTACATTTAGCTATTTGTACTTAAATGTAAATTATTTAAAATTATATTAAAAGTTCTGGTCCTCAGTCACACTAACCCCATTTCAGTACTCAACAGCCACATGTGGCTGCTGGTTACCATATTGGAAAGTGATGGCTAGACGTATTGATTCCCAGTGTGACAATATTCCCATCAGAAGAAACAATAAGAGTCCGATTGAACTTTAAGCTGTGGCTCCCACCTGGGCACTTTGAGCACCTCATGCTGTAGGACCAGCAGGCACAGAAAGGTGTTACCATCCTTGCAGGGATAATTGGTCCTGATCGTCAGGAGGAGGCAGGGCTGCTCTCACACAGTGGGAACAGTGAGGGATATGTTTGACACTCAGGTTTTCTGCTTGAATGTGTCTTGATAATCCCCTGCCTAACTTCTATGGTATCTGGACAACTGTAAGTGCCACATCCTGAGAAGAGCATGGGGACCAGGGGCTCCTAACCCTCAGGGATTAAGGTCCATATTACTCGACCAGGTAAGTCACTGAGAACAGTAGAGGTGCTGGCTGAGACAGAGGGGACACTCGAATGCATAGTAGACAAGAGAGAAAATGATCATCACTATGGCTTAGAGGCCAGCTGTAGCAAAGGGCCCATAATTATCCACCATTCCTTCTTGTGTGAGCTTCTTTAGGAAGAGAACAGCAGGAATCCTTGAAGAGTTAGTCTCAAATCAGGTGAACTTTCTACATGAAGATAATAGGTTTAAGTGTTCCAAGAGATGGAGTACAGTGGATGGTGTGATGTCACCCAGATCCTCCCTGTACAACTGAGGCACTCATTACCCAAGCTGCCAAGGGCATCAGTTTTTGATGACTCCCAGCCAAGGTCCTCTCCAGGAATTGCCCTCAGTTGATGGGAACTGCCTCTCTGGAATCAAGTCCCTTCCAGTGACTAGTCAAGGGGGCATTGGGAGGGAGCACAAGGGCATGATCCCCTCGCTTCAGTTAGGGTTATCTGCACGGCCTTCACAGCTGCTTTCTGTTTTTAAAAATTCCTGTGACCATTGTGCTCTGAAATGGCGGCAGATGTGAACGGTAGACAGACAGACAGAGACACACAGACAACAGACGGACATAGAGACAGAAAGACACAGAGAGACGGACACAGAGACAGAAAGACACAGAGAGACAGACACAGAGACAGAAAGAAACAAAGAGACAGACACAGAGACAGAAAGGCAGAGAGACAGAAAGTTGCACAGACAGACAGACACACAGACAGAGACAGACACACACAAAGACAGACACACAGACTGACAGACACACAGACGGACAGACACACAGATAGAGACACATAGACAGTCACACAGACAGATAGACAGACACACACACACCACCGACAGAAAGATGCATAGACATAGAGACACACAGACAGAAAATCACACAGTCAGAAGACACACAGACAAACAGACAGACAGAGACAGACAGACAGAAACCCACACAGACAGACACACAGAGAGACAGACACACAGACAGACAGACACACAGACAGACACAGGGACAGAAAGACACACAGACAGACAGACACACAGACAGAGATAGACAGACAGAATCTCAGACAGACAGACACACAGAGAGACAGACACAGAGACAGTAAGACACAAAGACAGAAGACACAGAGACAGACAGACACACAGAAAGACAGACAAACAGACAGACACGCAAACAGAGACAGAGAGACAGACAGACAGACACACAGACAGACACACAGACAGATAGACACACAGAGGGACAGATAGACAAACAGAGACAGACAGACAGACACACAGAGATACACAGAGACAGACATACACACAGACAGACAGACACTGAGACAGAAAGACACACAGACAGACAGACACACAGACAGACAGACACACTGACAGACATAGACAAACGGAGACAAAAACGCACAGTCAGATGACACAGAGACAGACAGACAGAATGATAGAGACAGACAGACCGAAACTCAGGCAGACAGACACACATAGATACAGACACACAAACAGACAGACAGACAGACAGAGACAGACAGACACATAGACGGACAGACACACAGAGAGACTGACAGACACACAGACAGATAGACACACAGACAAACAGACAAAATGACAGACAGACACAGACAGACAGACAGACAGACAGACAGACAGAAAGACAGAGACAGACAGACAGACAGACAGACAGAAACTCAGACAGACAGAAACACAGAGAAACAGACACAGAGACAGAAATACAGACAGACAGACAGACACACTGAGAGACAGACCCAGAGACAGACAAACAGACAGATAGAAAGACAGAGAACCAGAAAGAGAGAGAGACAAACAGACAAACAGACAGACAGACAGAGACAGACAGACAGACAGACACAAAGACAGAGAGACAGAGACAGACAGACCGACAGACAGAGACACAGAGACAGAAAGACACACTGACAGACAGACAGAGAGACAGAGACAGACAGAGAGACAGACGCAAACACAGACAGACAGAGACAGACATATAGACAGACAGACAGACACAGAGACCGAAAGACACACAGACAGACAGATAGACAGACAGAGACAGACAGACAGACGCATAGACAGACAGAATCTCAGACAGACAAACACACACACAGACAGAAACTCAGACAGAAAGACACAAAGAAAGACAGACACACAGAAAGACAGAGACAGACAGACAGACAGAGAGACAGAAAGACACACAGACAGACAGACACAAAGACAGAAAGACGCACAGTCAGAGGACACACAGACAGACAGACACACCTACAGACAGAGACAGACAGACAGACACACTAACAGGCAGAGATAGACAGACACAGAGACAGAAAGACAAAAAGAAAGACAGACACAAAGACAGAAATACGCACAGACAGACAGACACACAGTCAGGCAGAGACAGACATCCACAGGGAGAGAAAGACGCATAGACATAGAGACACAGAGATAGAAAGAAGAACAGACAGACAGACACAAAGAAAGAAGACACTCAGACAGACAGACATAGAGAGAGACAAAGACAGACAGACAGACACACAGACAGACAGACACACAGACAGAAGACACTCAGGCAGACATACAGAAAGACAAAGACAGACAGATAGACACACAGACATTCAGATACACAGACAGTCAGACACACAGACAGAGACACACACAGACCGACAGACCGAGAGACAGACAGAGAGACACACAGACAGACACACAGAGAGACAGACACAAAGAAAGAAGACACTCAGACAGACAGACATACAGAGAGACAAAGACAGACAGACAGACAGAGAAACAGAAAGACACACAGAGAGACAGACACATAGACAGACAGACACAGAGACAGACACACAGACAGACAGACACACCGACAGACAGACACACAGACAGACTTACCGACAGACAGACAGACAGAAAGACACACAGACAGACAGTCACAGAGACAGACAGACTCAGAGACAGAAAGACGAACAGACAGAAGACACTCAGAGAGACAGACATACAGAGAGATAAAGACAGACACATAGACACACAGACAGACAGACACACAGACAGACAGACACACATACAGAAAGACACAGAGACAGACAGACAGAGATATAGACACACAGAGAGACAGACACAGAGACAGAAAGACACACAGACAGAGACAAACAGAGACACAGACACAAAGAGAGACAGACACACAGACAGACACAGAGACAGACATACACACAGACAGACAGACACACAGGAGGCAAAGACAGACAGATAGACAAATAGACAGACAGACACAGAGACAGAGAGACACACAGACAGACAGAAATACAGAGAGATAGACACAGAGACAGAAAGACGCATAAACAGAAGACACACAGACAGACAGAATTACAGAGAGACAGACACACAGACAGACAGACAGAGAGACACACTGACAGACACAGGGAAAGACAGACACATAGACGGAGAGAAAGACAGAGAGACAAAGACAGACAGATAGACAAACAGACAGACAGACACACAGACAGACAGACACACCGACATACAGACACAATGAGAAACAGACACACAGACAGAGAGACACTGAGACAGAAAGACACAGAAACAGACACACAGAGAGACAGACACACAGACAGACAGAGAGACAGACACACTGACAGAGAGACAGACACACAGAGAGAGACAGACAGACACACAGAGACCCAGACACACGGACCGACAGAGACAGACAGACACACAGAGAGACAGAAACACAGACAGAGAGACACTGACACAGAAAGACACACAGACAGACACAGAGGCAGACACACAGACAGACAAAGAGACAGACACACTGACACACAGACAGACAGAGAGACAGACACAAGACCGACAGACACACAGACAGACAGACAGAGAGACAGACAGAGAGACAGACAGACACAGACATACACAGACAGATACAGGGACAGACAGTCACAAAGACAGACAGACCTACAAAGAAACAAAGACAGACAGATAGAGAAACAGACAGACAGACACAGAGACAGACAGAGAGACAGACAGAGACAGACAGAGAGACCGACAGACAGACACACACACACACACATACACAGGGAAATACAGACACACAGACAGTGAGACATACAGAGAGATAAAGACACACAGATAGACACACAGACAGACAGACACAGAGACGGACAGACACAGAGACAGAAAGACGCATAGACAGAAGACACACAGAAAGACATACATAGAGACAGACACACAGACAGACATAAACACAGACAGACAGACCGAGAGAGAGAAAGACACACAGAGAGACAAAGACAGACAGATAGACACACAGACAGACAGACAGTGAGACAGAAAGACAGAGTGATAGAAATACACACAGACAGACAGACAAACAGAGAGACAGACACACAGACAGACAGAGAGACAGAGCGAGACACATAGAGGCAAGGACAGACAGATAGTCACACAGACAGACATACACAAGGACAGACAGACAGAGACACACAGACAACAGACGGACATAGAGACAGAAAGACACAGAGAGACGGACACAGAGACAGAAAGACACAGAGAGACAGACACAGAGACAGAAAGACAGACACACAGACTGACAGACACACAGATAGAGACACATAGACAGTCACACAGACAGACAGACAGAGACAGACAGACAGACACACACCACAGACAGACAGACAGACACAGACAGACAGACAGAGAGAGACAGACAGACACAAAGACAGAGACAGACAGACAGAAACTCAGAAAGAGAGACACACAGACCGACAGAGAGACAGAAAAACACGCAGACAGACTGACACACAGACACACAGACAGACAGACAGACACAGAGCCAGACAGACACAGAGACAGAAAGACACACAAACAGACGGACACACATACAGTCAGAGAGAGAGACAGACAGAGACAGACAGACAGAAACTCAGACAGAGAGACACACAGACAGACAGACAGAGAGATAGAAAGTCACACAGACAGACAGACACAGAGACAGACAGACACCGAGACAGAAAGACACAGAGACAGACACACAGAGAGACAGACACTCAGACAAACAGACACACAAACAGAGCTAGACAGACACACAGACAGACAGAAACACAGACAGACAGACAGACAGACAGAGAGACAGAGACAGACAGACACACAGACAGACAGACACACAGAGAGAAGACACCCAGACAGACAGACATACAGAGAGACAAAGACAGACAGACAGAGAAACAGAAAGACACACAAACAGACAGACACAGAGACAGAAAGACACACAGACAGACAGACAGACACAGAGACAGACAGACACAGAGAGACAGACACAGAGACAGACAGACACAAAGACAGACAGACAGAGACAGACATACAGACAGACAGACAGACACAGAGACAGAAAGACAAACTGACAGACAGACAGACAGACAGAGACAGACATTCAGAAACTCAGACAGACAGACACACAGACAGAGACAGACACAGAGACAGAAAGACACACAGAGAGACAGACAGACAGACAGAGAGACAGAAAGACACACAGAGAGACAGACAGACAGACAGAGCGTCAGAAAGACAGACAGAGACATACAGAGAGACAGACAGACACACAGACAGAGACAGAAATACACACAGACAGACAGACACAGAGACAGACAGAGACAGACAGACAGTGAGACAGAAAGACACACCGACAGACAGACAGAGACAGACAGACAGACAGACAGAGACAGACAGACACAGAGATAGACAGAGAGAGAGACAGAAACTCAGACAGACAGACAAACAGAGAGACAGAGCCACAGACAAAAAGACACACAGACAGACAGACACAGAGACAGAAAGACGAACAGACAGACGACACTCAGACAGACAGACATACAGAGACACAAAGACAGACAGATACACAGAGAGACAGACACAGAGACCGAAAGACACACAGACAGACACACACAGAGAGACAGACACACAGGGGCTCTACGGCCAGCCAGCCTGGACATAAACCTCGGCTCTGCCACTTCATAGCTGTGCGATCATGAGCAAGCTTCCAATCTCCGTGTACTCCATTGTACTTGTCTGCCAAACATGTACAGCATAGTACATAACTCCTGGGGCATTTACAAGGACTAGGCCAGGTATTATCTGTAGAGCATCTAAACAATGTCTGGTCCATACTGTTGTGTGTGTGTTTATTAAACTGGCAATTCCTGACCTCACTAAGTCACTTGTGTTTGTCTCCAGGATTCAGTAGAACAGCTCATGGAAGGTTTAGAAAATAGGGCTAAGACTTCTACTACATAGAACTGTGATGAACTTGAAGCACCTAGCCCACTCCCTGGCATGGGAAATGATCAGTTACTGTGCATGGTTGTCGTTATCCTTGAGGCTGGCCCTGATCCTCCAATGCTCCAGAGGGCGCTATTGCAGGAGTCAAATGTTCTTATTTTCTCTACAACCAACCAGTGGCCAGTGTTGGTGAAGCCCCTCAATGTCCTGAATGTCTTCTGCCATCCTCAGGCAGTGCTGTAGAACCATGCGCAGTCCCAGGCATTTTCTCAGTGGAACTTTAAATTAACCCAGGGGTTATGACCACAGAGGCTAATACTTGTCCATGAATACACTGGCTTACTGTGCGGTGCATAAATATTGCTATAATAATAATGAAAGCATCCTCTTACTACTAAGTTACAGTTGACACAGTGGGTCATGGAGATTATCTCATTTTCTAAAACAAGTATCAGGACACAGGAGACTTGAGATTCTGGCTTTTGACTGAGCCCAATTCAAGTACCCAGGAATCTCTATTTCTAGAGTTTCTGGCCAAGCACACAGATTCCCCCGCCCACGGCTTAAGCGTCTCCTAGTGAAATCTCAAGATCTAAGTTGCATTTCATTCTACCGTTCACATCTGCCGCCATTTCAGAGCACAATGGTCACAGGAATTTTTAAAACAGAAAGCAGCTGTGAAGGCCGTGCAGATAACCCTAACTGAAGCGAGGGGATCATTCCCTTGTGCTCCCTCCCAATGCCCCCTTGACTCGTCACTGGAAGGGACTTGATTCCAGAGAGGCAGTTCCCATCAACTGAGGGCAATTCCTGGAGAGGACCTTGGCTGGGAGTCATGAAAAACTGATGCCCTTGGCAGCTTGGGTAATGAGTGCCTCAGTTGTAAAGGGGGGACCTGGGTGACATCACACCACCCACTGTAGTCCATCTCTTGGAACGGTTAAACCGCTTATCTTCATATAGAAAGTTGACCTGATTTGAGACTAACTCCTCAAAGATTCCTGCTGTTCTCTTCCTGATGGAGCTCATAGGAGAAGGAATGGTGGATAATTATGGGCCCTTTGCTACAGCTGGCCTCTAAGCCATAGTGATGATCATTTTCTCTCCTGTCTACTATGCATTCGAGTGTCCCCTCTGTCTCAGCCAGCACCTCTACTGTTCTCAGTGACTTACCTGGTCGAGTAATATGGACCTTAATCCCTGAGGGTTAGGAGCCCCTGGTCCCCATGCTCTTCTCAGGATGTGGCACTTACAGTTGTCCAGATACCATAGAAGTTAGGCAGGGGATTATCAAGACACATTCAAGCAGAAAACCTGAGTGTCAAACATATCCCTCACTGTTCCCACTGTGTGAGAGCAGCCCTGCCTCCTCCTGACGATCAGGACCAATTATCCCTGCAAGGATGGTAACACCTTTCTGTACCTGCTGGTCCTACAGCATGAGGAGCTCAAAGTGCCCAGGTGGGAGCCACAGCTTAAAGTTCAATCGGACTCTTATTGTTTCTTCTGATGGGAATATTGTCACACTGGGAATCAATACGTCTAGCCATCACTTTCCAATATGGTAACCAGCAGCCACATGTGGCTGTTGAGTACTGAAATGGGGTTAGTGTGACTGAGGACCAGAACTTTTAATATAATTTTAAATAATTTACATTTAAGTACAAATAGCTAAATGTACCTAAAGGCTACCTTCTTGGATAGCACAAGTGTATAACTACAGAACCTCATCTTGTGGGCAGATGGTATAAATTCCCATGTAGGTCACTGCGAGTGATAGTCACTGAGGTCACTCCACACTTTGGTTCATGGATCACGTATTGTACCTACTGACAGCGGACAACAATAATAGATTTTGATTGTGTACATTCGCTGGAGGACACCCCATCCTTACAGGGTGTCATCTCCTAATTTGCACCTCATTTGCACTGTGTAGAAGCCATTCCATTGCTCCAGAAGACCAGCAGCTTCTGGGTGGTGTAATGTGAACAGTAAGAAGGTAGTCCCACTTGGACGGGAGGAAAGTAAGGACAGACAGGTTTGAAGATTTTGATGACACTAACAACCAGTTGTAAGAGAAAGAGGGGAAAAAGAGAGGGAGGCAGAGAGAGAGATGCCACAAATAACTTCTTGTAGTATCTTTCCTATGTTTTTGAAAATACTATTCTAAGGTTAAACATTTTGTTTTGTCATATTTTTATTTTATTATTTTCATATAACCTATTTTTCATTTCGGCTCCTGAAACTTCAGCTTCCTGGTTTTTCACCTTATGTTCTATATACAAGAGTTGTGTTCTGACTCTTTGCTCCCAAGCTACTTAAATTAATTGTATGAAGCACATACCTTTCTGTAATCTGAGAGCTAATGATGCAGCACTTCACTTTCACTGTCTCATTATATTTCAATCCCCTAAATAAACAGAAGCCTTGGGTTCCTGGGAAGGTAACGAACTAAAGCAAATCTTTATCTTTTGACTCTTATAGTTGCATTATCATAAATCATGGTTGAGAATTTACTGCGTATTCACACTAGTACAGACAAGGAGCCAGAATTACCTTGGCCATTTCTCCGACATTATATAATATATACACACCCTTGATTCTGACAGGTGCACATAGATATTTTGTATTCTGTCATCTGCACTGCAGGGGAAATGATTTGGGGTAATGGTACTTCCGTGTGGCCAAGGTCACATAGGGTTGCTGAAAGTACAAAGTGTACTGACTGATATGCTAAAGGCATTTAAGGAATATCTCTCCATGACGTCATCCTACGTATTAGGGATGACATATGTAACTACTGTGAAAAAGGCAAAGTTGTCCTTTGGTTTTGTCTATAATTCACGTTTCCCTTCCACTGCTGTGTCCCTTCCGCTAACAGTACTCTTACTGGACGTGATTATACTTATTAAAGGGTCCAGTAAGTAACAATTTACTTCTCTGGGTCTACCTTTAGACATTAAACTCCCAGATAGGTCTCTGCCTTAATGATGTTGGGGTCAGTCATTTCTAACAATGTGCCTGAATTTTAATAGCCCCTCAACATTCACCTCTTAATGTTCAATGTGTACACGTACCCTAAATTTTATGAAATCATGAGGTACATTTTCCAATTTCTCCCAGATTTAGAACAAAACTTCCCATCATGGGAATTCAAACAGCAGTTGTTTCATGCACAGATGGTGACCCTCAGCGTTCCACGATTGTGAAAACTTGAAGGCAAAGATCCGGAACATTGTGAAGCTGTGACATCAGGTACAGGAGGGCACCTGTAATTCCAGAAGAAGAAATCAAGTCCGGGATCCCCTCTCCACCAAGTGCTCATCTCAGCAATAATTTTTTCCTTGTGTCTTCACTCAAGGATCATCCTGGGCCACTATTTATGAACCTGTCAATTAACAAGAATAAAGACCATTGTAATAGTGTAAATGCGCCTATGAAAACTTTAAATAAAACCACTCCTGAATTATCTTATTTTGAATATATTATGGCAGATTAGTAACCGAGGCGGGATTAGTTTCCAGACTTCATAAAACGCTCCTACGAGGCCCTATGTCCAGATAAGTCACTCAATAGAAAAATGGGCCAGAGGCCTTTCCTAGAAGAAAAAACCAAACCGACCAAGCAGTATTTGAAGGGAAACTAAGATTTGGGTCAAGGTCCTCCCAGACTGGCGGTGCCCCGCACACGTGGCAGGAGCAAAGGGGAACTGTCCCTGGAGGAGAGCACCCTCACCCAGGGCCTCAGAGGCAAAGAAACAAAGGGAGGAAGGTGGCCACCTTCTCAAAGGCGAAGGAGGGAGGCAGCGGAAGAGAAAGTGGTGACAGGCACAGAGAACGAACGAAGTCATGTAGAAATCACCCTGAGCATGAAGGATCAGCTCGGGAGGAGAGCATCTGCACTAGAGAGGGACTGCTGAGGCAGGGATGCTGAGTAAAGAGAGGAGCAGTGGCATTCCTGAGGACAGGCCTGGCCAGGGAGGCTGGCCTCCCATGGCCGTGCCAAGGAAAGGGACCAGAAACGCAGCGGGAAGGCTCAGAAGGCCACTGGGGTGGACAGCGACTTCCGCACATGCTCCCCGGGGACATGTCAAGTGCTGTGGTCTCAGGAAAGGAGGCAACGTCTTGGTGGGACAGTTGGCTGCAAAGAGTGATCCTTGGATAGGACAAGGACTTCCTGAAAGGAGGACATGTGGCAGGGTGGGGAGGGAATCCTGGGGTGGAGAAGAAAGCAGAACCTGAGGAAGGGACTCACTCATGACCCCAGGAGTCCAGGGAAGGCGAGTCTGTGCTAGCACGGTGACCCAAGGCACAGTGGCCGAGCTGGAGCAGAGGAAGGAGACGGGGAAGGCCCCAGATGTCTGCAGTTCTCTGGCCTCTGCCTGGGGGCTCCAGAGTGCCATGGAAGGGTCACAGAGCGAAAGGTGGGAGCAGGGTACCAGTGAAGGGGTGAAGGCTGACCTGCCAAGACACGGCCAGTGTGGGAGGGAGGGAAGACCTGTCCCTGCCAGGACTGTGGGAATGAGGGGATGGGAAGCTGCAGGTGAAGACAGTGTGACACGGAGGTCAGAAGTCAGGTCGTTGCCACGTCTGCAGCTCACTTGTTACCTGTCATGAAAATCAAGACTGAGATGCATTTCGCAGGGGTGGCCAAAGACCACCCTCCCCATCCATCCCTGCGACCCAGCGAAGTGGTTCTTCCCAGGGTCACCCACCACCATGGCGGGGAACTAGCCTTGTGGCTGCTGCCCTGAGTCCCCGCTCCTTGTCACAGATCAGACTTCTGCTTTGTCCCCACTCTAGTGACACTGCACAGGACATGTGAATGGCACATGCTCCTCAGCACGCCCATGAAAGCGAGGAGCAGCTGGCAGAGTCAGAAGAGGAAGGGCTGTTACAGCACTGCCGTGGGTGTCCCCACTAGAAGCCACGTATTGTATCCGGCTCATTAGGGAAGCTCCAGCTCTTCCACCAACAGGACACGGGAGCAAGGACAGCAGCCCACCAGTAAGGGGACGCTCACTCATGATTTGACACTGCTGCAGGGAGGAGCCGGGGGTTCGGCATAAGCTGGCAACCATGGGTGGGGAAAGGATTCCAGGAGGGGACACTGGCGTGGATGACAATTGGAGCTGCTGATATTTCGCGTCCCTCGCAACCCTGAGGCCTATGTCCCATGGAGAACCTACTTTGTCCCCCTCACCTCATGTCCTCGAGCTTCCCCAGGGACAGAGCAGGTGCATCTCACAAGAATAGAAGAGCAAGCCGTCCTCTGTTGATCCAACATTTACTAACCAGCTACCGTGTCCTGGGTACCCGGCTTACCGCAATGAGTGACCCACAGGACTTAACCTCAAGGAACTTGGAGACGCTGGATGTCCCGACTCTTGCAGTGATTACAACCCTGGGTTACAAGAACCTGTTGGAGGGAGGGGGGGGGAGGGCAGAAAGTGCCACCCGAACTCAGAGACAAAAATACCTAACATTTGGGGGTGGGTGGGAGGGGCAGTGAATGTGGCTTTAAACTTGGGCCCTGAAGGAGGACAGGGGTCTGCCAGGTCTAGAGGAGGTGGGTCTTCCAGGCTGTGGGAATGGTCTGAGAGAAAGCAAGGCGTCCTGGCAGGGCAGGCTGGTTCGGGGACCAGTGACCAGGCAGCACAATGTGACCCAGCACAGAGTGTTAGGCGATAATGCTGGAGCGAGCTGTGGCCGACTGCACCAGGAGAAGGCTTGGCAGGGTTCTCAGTAGGGGGCTGATGGCAGTCTGATGACGACTGGAGATTTACAGAGTGGCTAGGAGCAAGCAGAGCCCGCCTTCGGGTTCAGCCCTGCGGTGCAAGCCTCAGTCTATGGCCCCGCGGACCCCAGGCAAGTGTTACTGCTCCTCTCGCAGCTTCCGTGCCCTCTGGACTGTCCTCTGGGGTACACACTGGGGGTTGGGATAGGTAGCTGAGGACTTGGGTTGCCATTCTGACCCTTCCCTAAGGGTGCAGCACACAAGTGCCTAAGCTCCGGCCAGCAGCTCCACCCCAGCTCCTCCTCCCGCTGCCCCGCCCTCAGTCCCTCCTCCCGCGGCCCCGCCCCCAGTTCCACCTCCTGCCGCACCGCCCCCAGTTCCTTCTCCCGCGGCCCCGCCCCCAGTCCCTCCTCCCGCGGCCCCGCCCCCAGCTCATCCTCCCCCAGCTCTTTCTCACAGCCCAGCTTACCCAGCAGCTCCGCCCCAGCTCCTCCTTGTCCTCAGCAGTTGAGTGGGCCTAGCAGTGAGGGTTAAACCCGATGATGCACGGATCGTGCCCACCCCAAGGCCTGTCACAAAGAAGGTGTGTGTGCACTGAGGCTAGTGGTTCTCGTTCTCATTATTTCTTTCTCAGGGCACAGGTCTGGGACAGGGGAAGGGGGTTGAACAGGGTGGCACCTGAAGGAGTCGGGAGGAGACACCTGACGGGGACACCTGAGGTCACAGGTCACTCCTAGGGCTGAGCTGAGGTTGGATACCAAGGACTTGTGCTCAGCAGCCCTGGGATAGGAGCCAGGAAGCTCAGGGCCTGCGGTGCCTGGGGCTGGCACAGCCAGGGAGCTGAGAGTATCGGCGAGGTCTGGGTGTGGGGAGGGCAGCAGGAGAAGAAGCAGAGCCCAGGACTGTCCCTGTGTGCTGCCAGAGGGCTGAAGCCAGCCCCGACTCTCACTAGCCCACACTCGTCCGTGTTCCCCTCGGACTTGATGACCTCTGTCGTAGCACTGATCACACGCTGTCCTGCCTGTGCCTTTCTCTAGCTGTCCCTGCCATAGTCCGTGAGCTCTCCGAGCATTCCATCAGGTCGATCTGAGTGACCCAAATAACAGCCTTCCCAGTCCCAGTCTTCCCTTGGGCCTGCTGTGCCGACAGAGGGTAGCAGTGAACCATCGAGGTCAGTGTGGATTCAGGGCACCTGGGAAACGGGGTGAAGTTCAGGCCCACTGGCCGTGAGCTTGGAGGACTGATGTGTGATGAGCTTCTGTGTTCCCACAGGCCACCGAGGCCCAGAGAGCTTGCGGAAGATGAAGATCTGTTGCCTCTCCTTCCGGCAGCCTTATGCTGGCTTTGACTTAAACGGGGTCAAGACCTTGGAGTCACGTTGGTGTCCCCTGCTCGGCAGCCACCAGAACCATACCATCGCCATCCACATTGCTAAGAGGGACTGGGAAGACGACGCATGTCTGGAGCTGCTGCAGGGGAGGCTCGGGATGACGCCCGCTCAGATTCAGGCCTTGCTTCAGGAAGGGGAAAAGTTTGGCCGAGGAGAGGTAGCTGGTAAGTGACGATGTGCTGATCGTTGTGCTGATGACTCCAAGTGCTGCCACCCTGGATCTGGCTGGGGAGTTTGGGGGCTTGGCTTCTGGCTTGAACTGGTTTGTGTGTTTGCTGCAATTTTCTTAAGCAACGCACCTTCAAGGGGGCAGCAAGGGGCCCTGGGCTGGGGTCTGCAGGCCCAGCTTGCCTCACCTCCGGTAAATCATTTCTCTGCTCTGGGCCTCGGTTTCCTCTTCTGACCTGTGAGGCTGGGTCAGGTCCATGATGTCATGTGGTGCTGGGCTGTGCATGTGCGTGTGTGGGGCAGAGACCACCAGAGGCAGCACAGCACATTCTGTGGGTTGGCTGCCTGCCTGGCTTCACTTGCCTGCCCTGTCCCCACCACCAGTGACACCCTGGGCTAATCCCTTCACCTCCGTGGGTGGTGGGGGGTCCACATCCGCACCTGTCCCTGGTGAACTGCCTCAGAGCCTCGTTGTCTCCATGTTCCCGGGCAGTGGCTGGTGCCCTTCCATTCTCAAACTCCTACCCTCAGCAGTCTTGCTGGCGCCTGCACGTTACTTGTGTGGCTTCACAGGGGAGCAGGCCCTGTCCTCTTCATTTCAGGAGAGCTCCCTCGGCCTCACCCAGGATTCCCGGAACATGTTTGGCTCATCATCTGTGCTCCGTGAGAAGGCCCTGCTACCCTTCCTGTCCTTGTGGTGATGTCATCTAAGTCTGTAGTGGCCGTAATTTTGAATAACCAAGTTGTCACACTGGCAGGCCTTAGTTGATGGAAGGGAAAACCACCCGTGTGTTTCTCTCTTTGTGCACAGGGCTCATTGACATTGGGGAATCTTTGGAGTGTCCCGAAAACTTAGCTCCTGAGGAGGTCGTGGAACTGGAAAACCAAGCTGTCCTGACCAACCCGCAGCAGAAGTAGCTGACTGTGATTTCCACCCCAGGTGGTTACTGGAGCCCTTACCTAGCAAAGGGGGAAAGGATATATTCCAGGTGGACATCCCAGGGCGCCTGATCCCTTTGGGGCAGAAGGTGTGATGTGTGTGGGCTCTTGAGAGGAACGTGGCTGAGAAACCAGCTAAATCATGGCACTGTTGATTCGCCATCTTGGTGCACGTGCATGTAGATCAGGTTAAGTGTGAATTACCCCTGCATTGTAGCGTGCTTCCCACTATGTGGTATTCACAGAAATGGGTTTCTGCGCTCACATGAAGGGAATAAGGGGTTCTTGTGGTCATTTTGGTTCTGCCAATGTCTAGATTGTAGAAATAAATTGTGTCAAAGGTAACTGTGAAGTGTTTGGGGCTCCTTCATGTTTCCCCAGTCTTTCTTCTGGTCGGAGCTCATCAACTCTTTGAACAGCATCCTGGTGACCTTGTGTAAAGCATGGGTCCAGGCACTGAATGTCTGCCTGAGAGTGACCAGCCATCAATAGCCTGACTCAGCCAGGACAAAGAGTACGTCAGACTTAGAAACATGCAGCTGTCCATCCTTCCAGATTCCTCTAGGTCTCTTGTACACACGTCCCCCCGTCATGAGGGCCAATGGTTCATGAAGCCCATGTGTCGCCCGCAGCACAGAGCTTCTTCAGATCCAAACAAAGGACCTGAGATACAGCTCTCATTGAGTGAGGCTGATTTTGCAAATTGATCAGTAGTGTTATAACTTAGTAGCAAATCTTTCTGTTTTTCTTGTGTGATTTCCCAGCAAAGTTTCTAGTGGTGGTTAGCTATGAGGATCATGGGCTTTCCCCCCAGGCATAGACTGGAGTGGCTGGTCTCTTCTGAGCCAGGACACAGTGGTTGTACCTCCCTTGGAAGATGGGGCAGCCTCTTTGGAGGGACCCTGGGTGCTGGGTTGGGACACTCAGCTGTGGAACAGAAACTTCCTGGCAACAGTGTGGGGACAGCGATGAGGAAGGAATCTCTTGTTTCAAGGTACAAGAATAATGTAAGGTGATACTCCCAAGGTCAGGAGTGAGGCTGTTCTGTCTCCTGAGCAGCAGGCAAGGCTCAGGGGACCGTATATTGCTGGGCGAGCCCTCCATAGTCCCCAGCAAAATCCTTTGCTGAGTGTGTGGAAATGCTGCTGCCTCAAATGGAAGAGGACATTGAGGACAAAGCCTGTCTAGGGCAGGATCTTTAGTCTCATGTCAGTGAGATGTGTGTGTTATAGAAGTTTAGAAACGACAGGGAGTCTCACTTCTCATTTAGATGGTTTATTTGCTAACATGGGGTTTTGTTGGATTCATTAAAACCAAAAATGGCTTCACCATTAGTAAATGGCCCTTCTTGTCATTCCTTAGTGGTCTGTGAGTTTAGGGACCTGGATTGTCCTTAAACTGTTCACAGAATGCACACGTGTAATCAGCCCTCCGACTGCTCCTCGTTGGGCGGCTCACTGGGAGACATTTCTAAGAGGGAAGCCATCAGAGTGGAATAACAGATGTCAAACAGAGACATCGGGAGACCAATTCCAGGGTAAAGTGGAAGGTTGGGGAGCGGGTCCCCTGCACCTTCCATTATTACAGTGTCAGCCCTGGGCTCAAACCTAACATTCACAGAGATGTCTTCCCCCCTGCTTGGATCATTTGGCTCTTGAGGGGAACAATTTCCTTGGGGATGTCTAGCAACAGTGCCCCTAGACCGGGTACCCCCAGGGAAGATGGAGAACTGAGGGTTACTGGGTCCCTGGACATTTGGGGCTTCCCCCTGGGACTTGCTGTTGGATTCTTTCTTGGCCTTAATGTGTTGGATTCGCAGGGAATGTCTCGTAGGTACCAGCTTCTTTCTTTTTGCGGTGGGTGCACAGGTTGCTGGCAGAGCAGTGTTTCTGAGGTCACCTTTTTTGTGGATGTTCTCAAGGAGCCCAGGCTGGTCTCTCTGAAAATTGGGGTTACTGTAAAGCTGAAACAAAAGGAAACATTTTAGTCACTCTGAGATAAGATGTGCATTCTTTTCTCCCCCAGAATCACAAGGGTCTTATTTGATGATGGAGTAAGGAAGTGTTTAAGGTGCTGGCAAGTGTCACTGTGTCCTATAGCATGACTTCACTAGAGAGAAACAATTCATAAGTGAGGGTGGCAGTCTGTACATTTGACATTCCCTTGCTCTGAGTCTCTACTCCTACCCACAGAGTATCTCTAAGGGCGTGGTCATTTAATATCAAAATCTATGCTTTCAAAGGGTAGATTTGGATCTGTCCATGAATAATAGGTCGTGTTAAAGTTGTCCTCACAAATGAAACTCTTGTCGTATATCATTCACCTTGGCACCTGTAAAGATGTTTGTGTAACAGAGAAAAGGGGTAAGAGGAATATTTTCTACTTTACCATAATTTTCTTGTTCCCCAGAGAATGAACTGAAGAGGTTTTTGCTCGTGTTTTGCTGAATCCATAGCCGTTCATTTGGCGAATGAAGGTCTTCATGCTGTCTGTTTCAAAAATCCTGTCCACGCCTCTCCTGCGAAGAATTTCCCTCTGGAAAAGGTCTTCCTCTATGATCACGGTGTGTCCATCGTCATCCCAGCGCACAGACTCGAGAGCGTCATCCTCAACGATCTTCCAGAGCCTCCTCGGGAAGGAGAGTGTTCTGGGGTCACTGTCTTCTTCCACACTGGACGCCCGTTGGTTTTGATCTGTTGGTTGTTCATCATTTTGGGAGTCTGCATCTTGTCCCACGGCTTGGTCACCTTGGACATCTGATACCTCCCTTGGATCCAGGTTTGGATCAGGTGGGACCCCGCCTGCTGGCTCTCCACCAGAAGATGAGGCGAGCTCGTTTTCATTGTCGTCAGTATCCTGACTATCCATGGGCTACACTGTCATCAGGAGCACTTTGTACCCCACACCATTAACCACTGAGCCAGTAAGTACAAACTGCCTTCAGTCTGAGTGGCGATGCCCAATAAATACTGTCCACAGGATTCTAGAATCTCGGTAGTGGGGCAACCGGCTGCTGAAGTCATCGTCCTCTTTATTTGTCATGTGATGTCACGTAGGTGGCTCACGGCCAGTCTGGAGATTGGGCCCTGTCCAAGTGTGGGTAAGGGGACAGGTAGCTGGGCCACCCAGCTTCTCTCTTTTCAAAAAGTGTAGAAAGGGTGGTTCAGATTCCCAGAAAGGTCTCCCATGTGCTGACAGACACATGGTTTCACGGGGCCAGACCCTGGATGAGTTGAGCAGCATTGATCCCATGGCCACTTCCACCCCTGAAGACAGGGGAGGCCTGTTGCTGGCCTCTCTGGTTTGCTCAAGGGCCAGTCCCCAGTTAGTCCAAACTTGGGTATCGCCAGGACTTTCTGGGTCAGCTGGGCCCCTGGGTGACTGTACCTCCCAGGAGATGGTGGTCCCTACCAGGCTGGGAAATCTAGTCTCGGTTGGTGTCCCTCTTCTCCCCCCATCTCTTTCCTGCTTTCGTCTCTTCCAAGCACTCCTGCTGGTGGGATCCATCTGCTCAGAAGGGCCCAGAGAAAGAGTGACTTATTACCACCTGCTCCAGTTGTCCCCAGAGTGGGGCTGCACCTGAGCACGGTGGTAGTGCTCCTCTTAGTCCTCGACCAGAGCGGTACTCAGAGCACGGATGTGTGATTGGATGGGCACATGCTCGCCTGGGCTTTGCACTGTCATGTGGAGCTCTGCCTGTCCCAAATGCATCCCTCCACCTATCACAACACGGTTGTCTTTACTTTCCATTTCTTCGTCATGGATCCTGTTCTTATTGTCGGAGACCCTCTCATTTGTGAGGCCTGCTTTACAGAGACTCTACTATGAGGAAAGTTCGTACTTGTTTAACTAGACATGAGTAAAGGAATGCAATACAAAAATACCCATCAACGTGTATTTGAAAACAGATGAGAGTCTGAGGGGCTGGGGGAGCGGTGGAGAAAAACCCCAAATAATTGTCATTTTCAAACAGAGATGAGAGGATAGAACCCTTTCTTTGGTGATACCTGCCCTCTAGCCATTGAGGACAATTTTGTTCTTAATATTCACTCTGCACAGGAGATGGATTGGTACAGGGCAAAGGCTCCAGGCTGAAAGGATTCTGGGTCCTCTTCCTACTAAGTAGTAGACTCTCTAATGGCCAGGCCTTTGTTACTAAAAGGGGAGTACAAAGTTGGTTTGAAAGAGAACCTTTTGAGGTATCTTTCAGTCCAAGGGTGCTAATCCTTAATCATTTCTGGGTTTGGGATTGGTCTGTGGTAACGATGCTTTTAAACAAGTTTACAAAGCCTTCATTCGTGAAGTCAGTTTAACCTGTATGCACGTGCATGTACAGGATTAGAATTGAAATGAACTTTATTTTGATGTCTCCAAAGGTCACTCCTAGTGTTTTCAGTGAAACAGCCAGTGTGTTTCACGTGCGTGGCAAAGTCTTTTTTCTTAAGCGAATTCTTAAGCCTGAGAGTGACATATCGCAGTGGCCTTTGCTAGCGTATGAATGCTGCTGATGACTTCTAAAAAGGCTTTGGCCGTTGGGTGGGAGGGGAAGGGTAGTGAAGAGAATGCCCAAGGAATCCATAGCTCTGGCTTTCAGCAAAGAGCTGCTATTTATGTGATTTGGTTTAGACACATGTATGTCATGTCGCTTGCATAGGACCATTAGCTAACATTCTCTTTTTTTTTTTTTCAGAGTCACTGAATGTCCACTAGGATTGAGAGTGTACGGCCTCTGGCTCTTCTTATGCCCTGAAGGGGAAATAATTCACAGTGCCTTCTCAGTCCCGTCAGAGAAAGGCATTATAGGAACTCCGGTGTCCCTCAGCTTCGGCCTCTTCAGCCTTGAGGAGCCTTGGGCTGCCACTCAGACAGTCTTTCTAAGGAACCTGCTATGCCCAAGCAACGTTGAGAGAAATGATCGGTTTTCTCTTCAGTGCTCCAGAGCCCCCCAAAGATGACCCCTGTGTGTCACCAGCTTATGAATGGAATCAATCACCACAGTCCTGTCACCCAAGCCGAGCACAGCTGACTCAGGCACCTGAGAGGACCAGTGACCCCCTGGGAAAGTGATCTAAGTTGTAACGTGCTGCACGTTCTCTCTCTCTCTCTGTCTCTCTCTCTCTCTGACACACACACTCACACACATCCCAACTTTCCTCCTCTCTCACACACACACTCACACTCACAGACAGTGAGTGACAATCTGGTGGCTGACAAGCTTTACCGTAGAAAGCTCACCTCAAAAGAAGAGGCACGACAATGGTCATCCAGCTCAGCGCCATTGTGATGTGCGTCCTTCGCTGTTCTGCAATCACGTCCATCGAGTGCAAGAACAAGACGGACCCCACGATGTAGTAGAGGACCACAAGGCAGAGGAAGGACATGAGAATCCACAGGGGGACACACGCCACCTGAGGGTAGTAGGAGAGGAGGATCTGTCTAGACCTTCTGCCCCAGCCTCTGACAGGACGCACCGTAGTCACCTTCCTCTCCAGTTCAGGCCGAACAAGCTGCCATGAGGACAGTCCCACCTCCCAGGACTGTGGTGGGGACAGCATGGGAAGGAAAATGTGGAGCGTGTGCACGACAGGGCCCACCTCCCAGGAAACGTTGTCATCAGTGCCTGTTCCTTCAGGTGACAGGCTCGCATCTGGCCCCGCATCCTCTTCTCTTCCTGACAGCCTCCCTCCTTCCCTCCCTCCAGCTCCACATGACTCTGGTGGCTTCACATCTGCCCGAGGAAACGGGTCCCTGCTGTCACCCTGCGCACATACGCATAATCTCACCCCGACATACTTTCTCCACAGGCAACATTTCCCCAACCTGCTGGGGGTGCTTTGACAACACATTTGTCACCATGTTCCCCAGAAACTGCAGCTGCCTGGGCTCCTACAGACCCCCATGTCCACCCCTACCGAGTTAGTGAGCGGGGCAGATTGATGCTGGGGACGTAACACCACCCATCCCTGCCACCACGCCAAGGCACATTCTGAGTATGTTGCTCCTGTACCTGAAAGACCTCATCTCACCCACACTCAGGCCTGCCAAATGCACCCTGGGGACGTCACCTGCCCAGGCTCACTTGAGTCATTTTTCTCCTGCCTGCCCTGGCCGTGGCACCACTTCTCAGTTGTCCTTGTTTCTTTCATTATTTGTCATACATTAAAACAGCTGTTTGCTTTTCGTGTACAGTTCTGTGAGTTTTAACACACATCACCACAGGCCAGATACAGAACAGTTCCGTCATGCCGTCCCTTCATTGTCACAGCGTCACCCCACCATAACCCCTGGCAACCACTGCTCTGTTCTCTATTGCTATACATTCGTCTCTGTTAGAATGTTGTGCAGATGGCATCACACCGCATGTAACCTTTGACTCAAGTTGTCCCCTGTGTCCATGGGCTGTCCCTGTCACAGCTGAGTGCTATTCCATCATACAATGACTACAGCTTGCTCATGCAGCCGTCCGGTGAACGCGGCTCCAGGTCTCGGCTACCACAAACAAGGCCTCTCTGCAAGCACTCGCACGTGGGCTGTTTTGTGGCTGTGCATTTTCATTTCCCTACAGTAAGCACCCAGGCATGGGACCGCTGGGTCACATGGTAAGAGCATGTTTAGCTGTATAAGAACGTGCCACACTGTTTCCCAGAGGGAGTGTATAATTCTTTCTTCTGACCAGAAGTGCAGGAGTGTCCCTGTTCCTGTGCATCCTCCCCAACACGTGGGACTGTCAGTGATTTTTGTTTCGTCTTTCAGACAAATGTGCTGCGGGACCTCGTGGAAGTGTTTGTCTTTCCTTCGGGTAAACTTTCCTTGTGCTCATTTGCCACGTGTACATCCTCTTTGTGAACCGTCTGTCAAGTCTTGCCAGTTTTTAAATTAGGTGTTCGCCTTCTCAGTTTTGAGTTTTTATATGTTTTGGATATAAGTCAATGTTTTGACACGTGCTTTGCAAATATGTTTTTCCTATCTGTGGCCTGTCTTTTCGTTCAGTTCATTTTAATTCTGAGGAAGTCCAAATTTATTTACTTGTTTATTTTATGGATTTTGCTGACTCTAGGACTGGAGCAAAGGAAACACAAGATGGGTTTAACATTTTGTGGTGCCAGAAGGTAAGAAATGAGGAGGAACAGAAAGACGCAGGATCTCCCAGAGGCTGAATGGAATCCAAAAGCTGGAGAAAGTGAACAGCAGACTAAATTATGATAACATTGAATTATAACGAATAGAATAAACGAATTTTGAGTCTTCTAATCTATGAACATAATAATATGCCCCCATTTATTTAGATCTTCTTTAATTTTTCTCAGCCATGTTTTCTATTTTTCAGTGCAAAGGTCCTGCATATCTTTCATTAAATTTATTCCCAAACATTTTATGTTTTTTGATGCTATTGATAAGGCGCTCACACTTTTTTAACATTTCCATGTGTTTCTTTTTAGTATAGAGAAATACAATTGATTTTGTTTACATTGAACTCATATTTCAGAATCACAGGATATTAACTTAATATCATTTTGAATTTTTTTGCTTACAATCCTTAGAATTTTTCACATTGACCATTGTGTTCTTTGCAATAATGGCACTTTTATTTCTTCCTTTTGCATCTGTATGTCTTTTATTTCTTTCTCTTGCCCTATTGCAATAGTTTGGACCTCTAATAAGACAGTTGAGCAGAAGTGAGAAGTCAGATATTCTTGCCTTGTTCCTGACCCTAGGTGGAAAACATTTAATATATTTTTTTTCAAGATCCCTCAACCCCCAGATGGGTCTTTATTTCACCAGTGGGCTACTGTTTACACATTCGTATGGGGGTACCTCTCGGTTGAATCACTTAAATCATTTTTCTTTTTTTTAAATTTTATTTTGTCGATATACATTGTGGCTGATTATTGCTCCCCATCACCAAAACCTCCCTCCCTTCTCCCTCACCCCTCCCCCCAACAATATCCTTTCTGTTTGCTTGTCGTATCAACTTCAAATAATTGTGGTTGTTATATCTTCTTCCCCCTCCCAAGTTTTTTTTTTTTTTTTTTTTTGTGTGTGTGTGTGTGTGTGTGAATTTATATATGAATTTTTAGCTCCCACCAATAAGTGAGAACATGTGGTATTTCTCTTTCTGTGCCTGACTTGTTTCACTTAATATAATTCTCTCAAGGTCCATCCATGTTGTTGCAAATGGCAGTATTTCATTCGTTTTTATAGCTGAGTAGTATTCCATTGTGTAGATGTACCACATTTTCCGTATCCACTCATCTGATGATGGGCATTTGGGCTGGTTCCAACTCTTGGCTATTGTAAAGAGTGCTGCGATAAACATTGGGAAACAGGTATACCTTCGACTTGATGATTTCCATTCCTCTGGGTATATTCCCAACAGTGGGATAGCTGGGTCGTATGGTAGATCTATCTGCAATTGTTTGAGGAACCTCCATACCATTTTCCATAGAGGCTGTTCTAAAATTTTCAAATGATTACCTGCATTTAATAGTCATTAGAACTTTTATGTTATACTGACTTTCTGTCTAATTTTTCTAACAATTACTGAGAAGTTATATAGGTCAGGAACTTAGATCTACATAAGGAAATGGAGAACAGCAGAAAAGAAATAAATGAAGGTGAAACAGAATGCTTTTTTAATTCTTAACTGATCTAAAAGATAACTGTTTAAGTTAATAATAGTAACATTGGTGATTAGAATGTACAGATAAATAAAATCAATGATACAAGAATGAGAGAGAAGAATTGAATATACTTTTTAATTTTATTTGTTTGTTTTTATTGAGACATAATTGATAATACACATTTGTGCGGTGCAGAGTAGGATATCAATACTGTGTACGATACATGATGATCAAATCGGGAGAGTTAATATACTCATCTTTACAAAACGTAGTCATTCTTTGTGACCCTTGACCAGTTCCTCACTAGCCCCTTCCCCTCTCCCTTTCCTGCCTCTAATAACCACGACTTTGTTCTCTCCTTTTGAAACTTCAGTGTATTCCTGTGATTGTTGTTTCTTTAGCTCATTCTTTCTTTCTTGAGTAAACTTTTAAAAATAAGATATAAACACTAAATAAGAAGCAGTATAGAATTATTTTAAGGTGGAATTATTACAAATGTATATTGTAACCTCTACAGCAAGAACTAATTTTTTAAAAAGAGCTATATTTTATATGTTGAGAGGAGATAAATTAGAATTGCACTAAAGCTCATTACAGTCAGAGAAGGCAGAAAAAGAAGAGGAAAATGTAACAAAGAACATATGAAAGGAATAGAAAACAGTCACATACATGGTAGATATTAATGCAATTACTTTAATAATCACTTTAGTGTGAATAGTCTAAATACACCAATTAAAAGACATATATTGTCAGAGTGAATAGAAAGTATCTCAACATAATTAAAGCCATATATGACAAACCCACTGCCAATATCATCCTGAATGGGGAAAAGCTGAAAGCTTTTCCTTTAAGAACAGGCACTAGACAAGGATGCCCACTCTCACCACTCCTATTCAACATAGTGTTGGAAGTACTAGCCAGAGCAATCAGAGAAGAGAAGGAAATAAAGGGCATCCAGATTGGAAAAGATGAAGTCAAACTGTCCCTGTTTACAGATGACATGATCCTATATATCGAACAGCCTAAAACCTCTACAAAAAAACTGTTGGAATTGATAAATGATTTCAGCACAGTAGCAGGATACAAAATCAACACACAAAAATCAGTAGCATTTCTTTTCTCCAATAGTGAACATGCAGAAGGAGAAATCAAGAAAGCCTGCCCATTTACAATAGCCACCAAAAAAATAAAATACTTAGGAATTGAGTTAACCAAGGAGGTGAAAAATCTCTATAATGAGAACTACAAACCACTGCTGAGAGAAATTAGAGAGGATACAAGAAGATGGAAAGATATTCCATGCTCTTGGATTGGAAGAAATTAATTTTAAATGTCAAAGTCTCAGATAGGTTAAATGTGAAGAGATTGAACAAATATACCATATTAACACTAATAAAAGAAAGCTGGAGTAGCTGTACTAATTTCATATTAGAGAGTGCAAAATCCAAAACAAAACCAAAAACAGACGATAACCATTGACGGCTACAGTCAGGATCACCAAGGAGTCTCATTCATTGCTGGTGAGACTGCAAATACGACAGTCAGTTTGGAAACCAGTTTGTGCGTTTCTGAGGAAGCCGAGCACAGTCTCACCACTTGATCCAGCAAACATATTCCTAGGGGTTTACCCAGCTAATTTGAAATTTTATGTTCACACTAAAATCTTGAACATAAATACATATGGCAGCTCATTTAATAATTGACACAACTGGAAGTAACTCTGTTGCTCTTCAGTAGGTGAATGGATAAGCAAATTGGGGTACAACTATGCAATAGAACACTATTGATCAACAAAAAGGAATGATCAAGACACACAAAGATATGGATGAATCTTAAATGCCTTTTACTAAGTGAACGAAGTCAGTCCGAAAAGGCTACATAGTGTATAATCTTATTCATTTGACATTCTGAAAAGGAAAAACTATACAGACAGCAAAAAGATCAGTTGTTGCAAGGGGTTGGGTGGGCAAGGAGGAAAGATTGAATAGAGTAAACACAGGGGATGTATTAGGGGGTTGGTTCTGTTCTGTATGAGACTGTAATTAATGATGGACAAGACATTATGCATCTGTCAGGATGCGTAGAACTTTTCCGCACAACGCGCACACTCTCATGTGTGCAAATTAAAGAAATAATTTAGGAGATCTGCAAATCCCCAAAAAGAACAAGACAATATGACAGGACAATGTAACTACATTACAAATGTGTGAAACAACGTCGACAACAGATGTAGGGGGAGCAGTTGCTATCCCAGGTAACTTTGGATGTGAGTGGAGCCTATAAGAGTAAATTAGAATGAACTTAACACTCCAGAAAAGAAGGGACCTCACAGATTCTAGCTATTGCCTATTGTTTGCCCTAGGAGGACCCTGGTAAGAGGCTGGTGGCATGCTGTCACCCCTGCAACAGGATGGGAGTGGTGTCTCAGACAGAGAAATCTTTGCTCTTAGGTGGACGACTGAAGGCATCACCGACTGGATTTTGGGTGGGAGGAAAATGAATGAAAATTGTGGTTTCAATGGAAAAGCAGCTGGAAGAGTGGGATGGATTTGGTCCTTGACTCAAATTCGAGGAGTTTGAGGTGCATCCAGTTGGGGAAGACTCCTGCACACACCAATTTTGAAATTTATCCTTCGAGAGGGAACATTTACTAAATTTCAGTCAGGAAACTGCCTTTTTTATCTGATTAGCTTTGCTGTGTTCATTGGGTGGTATTGGAACGATCCAGTGGAGAGTACCTGCCAGAGTCCATGAGAGAGACCACATGCAAAACCAAGTCCACAGATCCCCAGGCAGGCCCTGAGTCCAGAGGTCAGCACGGGTGAGAGGACCAGAGGGAGAGAAGGGGGAAGGAGGGAATGCAGAACGGGTGACACCCCACCCTACCTTAGAACCCTGCACCTCTTTCAGGAAGCCTGCAGCCGGCCCATGCATCATTCTGGTTAGCTGTGTCTCTTGCCCAGTCTAGGGGTAGTGCACCCTCGCCAGTGTCCCATGCTAGGAGCTGTCCTGATGCCTGCTGGTGCTGTGACAGTGGGCCCCTTGTGAACCCCACTATGTGAGTGAGAGTTTGTGACTGATGACTGACAGCTGAGACAGGCGGGAACAGCAATGAGCCATGGAAGGTAACAGTGCAGCTGCCTGAGGGGAACTTGGAGGTAGAGGGCCCTGGGATGGGTGACCTCGGATATTGCTGAAGAAGTGTTGGGGTGGACTTGCCTTGAAAAGTGATCCGGATGGTGTCTCTGCCTCAGACTGCCACCCCTGGTTTCTGAATGCTTGTCACATCAGGGGCCAGGTGTCCCACGACTCTGATTGCTGGCCTATGTTGTCACCACCCACTGTCTGGCATAGAGGGTTGGCTAAAGGTGAAGACCTTTGCAGGGTGGGTGGAAACCCTGTGCAGATGGCCCCCTATCTTGTTTAAATTCCTCTAACACAGAGTGTCTGTTTTGGGCAGCTGACAGCTTTGTAGTATCTAGAGTTAGTGAAGCAAAGGGCTGAACGCAATATTGGACACGAGTAGTAGATGACAGGATTCCACAATATGTCTCATATCTAACTAGTCAACTATGGTTGCCACATTTTAGACATGGAACCTCTTACTCCATCTCAAGCTTTGCACAGAAATGCAATCCATGAACATAGGAAGGCAGAGCAGTCTGGTTGAAGTGAGGACTGTAATCCCAGAGTCCTGTCCACCCAGCGTCCTTTCTTCCTCCTTGGAGCAGTGTGCTCTGACACCCCACCACAAGAACCATTGGGTTCGCCCTGAGCACGGCTGGGAAAGTTCTGTGTTAGAACAGTTTTTTTCACACATGGGCTTGTATCTGCTCCTGCACAGGCTCCTACCTCAAGTCTGAAGAGTCAAAGCAAGCACCAAAACCAGACTCAGGTATGACACCGGTTTTGTATTTATAAGATAAGGAATTTAACATATCAATGATTTATGTTTTATCTTCTATGTTTAGTGAACTCCTTCCACAGAGGTTGGCGCTGTGTGTGTGTGTTGTTGATTAATAAGAAATGGTTGATACAGGCCAGGAATACGAAGTGAGTGTGAAAGCAAGTATGTAGCACAGAAAGAGGAAAATTGGAGGGGAAATGCTCCGGGCATACGTACCTCATTGACTACAAAAGTAAAGGATAGCTGTGGACAGTGTTTGAGATTGTTTATATGAGGGTCCTTCAAAAGGTTCAAAGAAAGATTTATATTATCTTTTTTTTTTTTTTTTTGGCAACTGGTCCATACAGGGATCTGAACCACTGCCCTTGGTGTTATATATTATCTTTTAATTCTATTTTTCTATGAACTTATTGAAGTACTTTTGTACTGGAGGAATAACAGACACATAGGCCAATGAAACAAAATAGAGAATCTAGAAATTGATCCACACAAATATATTCAATTAATTTTAATTATAACAACTTTACTGTGATATACTTCACATACCATACAATTCACATTTTGACATGTATAATTCACTGGTTTTTGTATATTCACAGATATGAGTAACCATCACCATTGTTAACTGATGAACACTTTCATTACCTAAACAAACCCCAAATCCTTGTGCCCTTTAGTTGTCACCCCCCATCTCCCAATCCCCAATCCCCATCCCTAATACACCACTACTTTCTGTCTGTATTCATTTCCCTTTTCTGGATTTTATGTGAATGGAATTATATAATATGTGGTCTTTGTGATAGGTTTCTTTCACTTACTGTATGTTTTCAAGGTTCATCCATGTTGTTATGTGTATCAGTACATCATTTCTTTTTATGGCCAAATAATGTTTCATTATATGGATGTGCCAAATTTTGTGTATCTATTCATCATGTGGTAGATATTTGAGTTGTTTCTACTTTTTGGCTATTATGAATAATTCTACTATAAACATTCATGTACAAGTTTCTGGGGGACATATTTTTAATTTATCTTGAGTGCATACTAGGAATGAAATCGGTAGGCCATACGGTAACTCTACATTTGAGGAACTGTCAATCTGTTTTCCAAAGCAGCTGCAATGTTTTGCATTGCTGTGAGTAGGGTATGAGTGGTATAATTTCTCCACATCCTTGCTAATGTTTGCTATCAGATATTTTGATTCTAGCTTTCCTATTGAGTTTGAGGTGGTATTTCAATGTGGTTTTGATGTGCATTTACTTGATGACTAACAAGGCCAAACATCTTCTCTTCTGATTATTGGCCGTTTGTATGTCTATCTTGGAGAAATGTCTATTTAGATGATTTTCCATTTTTAAACTGGATTACTGTTTTTTTAATTATTGGTTTGTAAGGATTCTATATGTATGATAGTATATATAAAATTGGAAAATGTCTTCTCTCATTCCGTTGCTTGTCTTTTTACTTTCCTTATGGAATCCTTTGAAGCACAAAAGATTTTAATTTTCGTGAGGTCCAATTTATCTATTTTATCTCTTGTTGTTAATGCTTTTTGTGTCATACCTAGGAATTCTTTGCCAAATCCAAGGTCATGAAGGTTTACACCTACATTTTCTTCAAGGAGTTTTATAATAATACCTCTAACATTTAGGTCCTTTATTCATTTTGAGTTAAGTTTTGTATATGGAGTGAGGTAAGGATCCAACTTTATTCTTTTGCATGTGGCTATCCAGTTGTCCTAGCACCATTTGTTGAAAAGATTATTATTTCTCCCAGTGGGTGTTGTTGACATCCTTGTTAAAATCAGTTGTCCACAGAGACGAGAGTTTATTTCTCAATTGTATTTCATTGATCTATAAATCTACCCTCTTACCACTACTACGCTGTCTTGACTACAGTTGCTTTGTAATAAGTTTTGAAATCAGGACGTGTCAGTCTTCTCAGTTTGTTCTGTTTCAAGATTGTGTTGGCTATCCTGGGTACAATTAATTTTTGATAAAGAAGCAAAATCAGTGCAATGGAGGAAAGACAGCGTTTTCAACTAATAGTGCTGGAAGAATTGTACGTACGTCAGCAAAAATGAACCTCCTTCTAAACTTTATACCTTATACAAATTTATGTCAAATTGGTTATGGACTTAAGTGTAAAATGCAAAACTAGACAACTTTTAGAACAGATCACAGTAAAAATATTCAAGAAATAAGATGTGGTGAAGAGATCTAAACATGGCAGTAAAATCACAATCTATAAAAGAAAAAAGTGAACTTCATTAATATTATCCACTTTTGATCTGTGAAAGATCCTGTTAAGAGAATGAAAATATATGCAAACCACATATTCCAAAAAAGTCCAGTGTCTTGAATATGTAAAGAGCTCTCATTAGGGAAATGCAAATTAAAATCACAATTAATTGTTATCATATACCTATTAGAAAAGCTAAAAGAGAAAATAGTAACAATACCAAATGCAGGCAAAGATGCAGATTTACTGGATCACTCATACATTGCTGGTGGGAATGTAAAACAGAACAGTCACTCTAGAAAATAGTTTTTCAATTCCTTTGAAAACTAAAAATGGATGTAGAATATGACCTAGCAATTTCATTCTTGGGCATTTATCCCAGGGATATGAAACTTATTTTTACATAGACATCTGCACAGGATTGTCATAGCAGCTTTATTTTTTTTATTTTTTTTTATTTTTATTTTTTTGATTTTATTTTGTCGATATACATTGTAGCTGATTATTGCTCCCCGTCACCAAAACCTCCCTCCCTTCTCCCTCCCCCCCTCCCCCCCAACAATGTCCTTTCTGTTTGCTTGTTGTATCAACTTCAAATAATTGTGGTTGTTATATCTTCTTCCCCCCCCCCGGTTTGTGTGTTTGTGTGTGTATGTGTGTGTGTGAATTTATATGATAATTTTTAGCTCCCTCCAGTAAGTGAGAACATGTGGTATTTCTCTTTCTGTGCCTGACTTGTTTCACTTAATATAATTCTCTCAAGGTCCATCCATGTTGTTGCAAATGGCAGTATTTCATTCGTTTTTATAGCTGAGTAGTATTCCATTGTGTAGATTTACCACATTTTCCATATCCACTCATCTGATGATGGACATTTGGGCTGGTTCCAACTCTTGGCTATTGTAAAGAGTGCTGCGATGAACATTGGGGAACAGGTATACCTTCGACTTGATGATTTCCATTCCTCTGGGTATATTCCCAACAGTGGGATGGCTGGGTCGTATGGTAGATCTATTTGCAATTGTTTAAGGAACCTCCATACCATTTTCCATAGAGGCTGCACCATTTTGCAGTCCCACCAACAATGTATGAGAGTTCCTTTTTCTCCACAGCCTCGCCAGCATTTATCGTTCATAGTCTTTTGGATTTTAGCCATCCTAACTGGGATTAGATGGTATCTCAATGTGGTTTTGATTTGCATTTCCCGGATGCTGAGTGATGTTGAGCATTTTTTCATATGTCTGTTGGCCATTTGGATATCTTCCTTAGAGAAATGCCTACTTAGTTCTTTTGCCCATTTTTTAATTGGGTTGCTTGTTTTCTTCTTGTAAAGTTGTTTGAGTTCCTTATATATTCTGGATATTAATCCTTTGTCAGATGTATATTTTGCAAATATTTTCTCCCACTCTGTTGGCTGTGCAGCTTTATTTTTAATAGGAAAAACTGGGAAACAACCCAGATGTCCTTTAACGGGAGGAATAATAAACGCACTGTGGTACATCTATTCAGTAAAATACTACCACTGAAAAAAATGAACAGAGAGAGGCCGAACAGTTGCCGGGCCCATGCACCTCAAGGTACCTGTGCTTGAGCAGGTAGGTGATGCCCTGGGAATACCAGCAAAGTCCGGTGCATGTCACCCAGACAGAGGCCTCAAGGGAGGTCCAAGAGCTGCCGGGCCCATGTGGCCCAAAGCACTGGCGCTGGAGAAGGTAGGCATTGTCACGGGAATCCCAGCCCAGGCCAGTGCACACCACCCAGAGAGAGGCCCCCAGAGAGGCCTGAAAGCTGCCGGGCTCACGCACCCCAAGGGTTTTGCACCAGAGCAGGTAGGCACCACCACAGGAATCTCAGCCCAGGCCCATGTGCACCACCCAGTGAGAGGTCCCCAGAGAGGCCGGAGAGCTTCCGGTCCCACTCACCCCAAGGCACCTACACCGGTGCATGTAGGTGCCACCGCAGGACTCCCATGCCAGCCAGTGCATGCTGCCCAGAGAGGTCCTAAAGCCGCCAGGCCCACAGAGCCCTGAGCCACCAAAGTGAGAACAGGTAGGCCCCGCTGTGGGATTCCCAGTCCAGGCCAGTTCCCACAGCCCTGAGAGGCCCAAGCCTCCAGCCCACAGGCACCGAGGCAGCCATGCCAAATGGGCAGTCCCTGCAGGATCCTAGCCAAACATTAGGGTCGAACGAGTGGACCATGAAATCCCCTGCCACAATGACTGAACAACAAAGGAGAGATACCAGAAATGTGAAAAATCAAGAAAGTACAACACCAGCAAAGGGCAATATTATCTCTCAAGCTCTAGATCCTATAGAACAAGAAGTCCCTGAAATGACTGACAAGGAATTTAGAGCAACAATTCTAAGGAAACTAAATGAGATATAAGAAAACTCAGTTAGACAGCACAATGAAATGAGAAAAAGTATACAGGACCTGAAAGAAGAAATGTACAAAGAGATCAATGCCCTGAAAAAGAATGTGGCAGAGCTTGTGGAACTGAAGAATTCATTCAATGAAATAAAAAATACAACAGAGAGTGTAACCAACAGGCCAGAACAAGCAGAAGACAGAATTTCTGACCTTGAAGAATGGGCTCTTTGAAATAAAACAGGCTGACAAAAAAACAAAGAAAGAAAAAAAAAGAAAGAAAGAAAGAAAAAAGAATTAAAAACATTGAAGAAAATCTAAGAGAGGTAACAGAAAACCTTAAGTGCTCAAATATCCAAATCATGGGTATGCCAGAAGGGGAGGAAAAGGAAATTGCATTGAAAACATATTCAATGGAATAATGGCAGAAAACTTCCCAGGTATAGGAAAAGACACAGATCTTCAGATTCAGGAGGCTCAAAGATCCCCAAACATATTCAACCCAAAAAGGTCCTCTCCAAGACATGTTATAGTCAAATTGGCAAAACTCAAAGACAAAGAGAGAATCTTTAAAGCTGCAAGAGAGAAGCATCAGGTCACTTATCAGGGAACCCCTATCAGACTAACATCAGACTTTTCATCACAAACTCTAAAAGCCAGAAAAAAAATAGGATGATATATTCAAAATACTAAAAGACAAAAATTGCCAGTTGATGGAGTTTGGATGTGTTGTCCCCTCCAAAACTCATGTGGAAATTTGATCCCCAATATGGCAGTGTTGGAAACTGATTGAATCATGGGGGCGGATCCCTCATGAATGGATTAATGCTCTCCCTGGGGGAGGGGGGATTAATGAGTGAGTTCTCACTCTGTTACTTAAAAAGACCCTGGCATCTCCTCTCTCTCTCTCTTGCTTCCTCTTGCCATGTGATCTGCTTGTACCCTCCAGCTGCCTACCACTTTCTTTCTTTTTTTTTTTTTTTTCATGACCGGCACTCAGCCAGTGAGTGCACTGGTCATTCCTATATAGGATCCGAACCCGCGGCGGGAGCATCGACGCACTCCCAGTGCAGCACTCTACCAAGTGCGCCACGGGCTCGGCCCATAACTCTTTCCGCCATGAGTAGAAGCAGCCTGAGGCCCATGCCAGATGCAGCTGTCCCAGAAACATAAGTCAAATAAACGTCTTTTCCTTTTAAATTACCCAGTCTCAGGTATTTCTGTTATAGCCACACAAAACAGACTAAAACACCATCCAAGAATACATTACTCAGCAAGATTATCCTTCTGAAATGAAGGACAAATAGTATATTTCTTAGACAAACAAAAACTGTGGGAGTTCACTACCACAGGATGAGCCTCACAAGAAATTCTCAAGGGAGTACTGGGTTTGGTACCAGAAAAACAACCACCACTGCTATAAATAATCAAGAAAATGCAAAATCCACTAGTAAAATAAAAATGCTAACAATAGAGAGAAAAAACTGTTATCTACCACCCTAAGAAATCAACAAATATAGAGGACAAACAGTAAATCAGAAAGAAAGGAACAAAAGATACTTAAGACATCTGAACAAAAATCAATAAAATGGGAGGAGTTAATCAACCTCTTTCAATAATAAATCTTAATGTAAAAGGACCAAACTCCCCACTCAAAAGACACAGACTGACTGATGGGATTTGAAAGGTGGTCCCAACTTTATGCTGCCTTCAAGAGATTCACCTCACCTGTAAAGACACACATAGACTAAGAGTGAAAGGAAGGAAACAGATATACCGTGCCAATAGAAATGAAAAACGACCTGGAGTACCTAATCTTATATCTGATAAAATAAACATTACACCAAAAACCAAAGAAAGAAATAAAGAAGGCCACTATATTATCATAAAAGGATTAATCCATCAAGAAGACATAAGAATCGTAAATATATATGAACCCAATGTCGGAGCAGCCACATTTATAAAGCAAACACTATTAGACCTAAAGAATGAGATAGACACTAATAACATAATAGCAGGATACCTGAACACCCCCTCTCAATATTGGACAGATCATCTAGGCAAAGAATCAGCAGAGAAACACAAGATCTAAACAACACTTTGGACCAGTAGGACTTGGCAGATATCTATAGAAGTCTGCATCCAACAACTTCAGAATATTCATTCTTATCAGCACATGGAACATTCTCCAGGATGGATCACCTATTACATCACAAAACAAGTCTCAACAAATTCAAAAAAAAAATGGAATTATTCCATGTATTTTTTCAGATCACAATGGATTAAAATTAGAAATCAATAACAAACAAACTCTGGAAACTATACAAACACCTGGAAATTAAACAGCATTCTACTTAATGACATATGGGTCCAAAAAGAAATTAAAAAGGTAATAAAAAATTATTGAAACTAATGAAATTAGTGACACATCATTCAAAAACCTGTGGGATACTGCAAAAGCAGTACTAAGGGGGAAATTGATCGCATTAAATGCTTACTTCAGAAGAATGGAAAGACGGCAAGTAAACAACCTAACACTTCACTTTAAAGAACTAGATAAACAAGAACAATCTAAACCCAAAGTTAACAGACAGACAGAAAGAATCAAGATCTGAGCAGAATTTCATGAAATAGAAACCCCCAAAACAATACAAAAGATCACTGAATCCAAAAGTTGGTTTTTTGAAAAGATAAATAAAACTGACAAACCATTATCAAGGCTAATTAAAAAATGAAGAGAGAAGACCCAAACAACAAAAATTAGGAATGAAAAGGTGATATTACAACTGATACCTGAGAAATACAAGAAATCATTAGAGACTACTATAAACAACTATATGCCAAGAAATTTGAAAATCTGGAGGAAATGGATAAATTTCTGGACACACACAAACTACCAAAACTGATCCAAGATGATGTAGAAAATCTGAACAGACCAATAATAATAAAAGATTGAAGCTGTTATCAGAAGGCTCCCAGCAATGAAAAGCCCATTTCTACCGAACCTTCAAAGAGGAATGGATACCAGTTCTCTACAAACTATTCCAAATATTGAAACAGAGGCCATTCTCCCAAACTCATTCTGTGAAGCAAACATCACCCTGATACCAAAACCAAAGATACAACTAAAAAAGAAAGCCACAGGACAATGTTCTTGATAAATATAGATGCAAAAATCCTCAGTAAAATACTAGCTATGAGAATACAGCAACACATGCAGAAAATTCTATACCATGATCAAGTGGGATACATCCCAGGGATGTGAGGTTGGTTCAACATATGCAAAGCAATAAATGTGATACAGCACATCAATAAAATCAAAGACAAATTCCATATGATCATCTCTATATACGCCAGAGAAGCATTTGACAAAATTCAACATTCGTTCATGATAAAGACTCTCTACAAGTCAGGTATAGACAGAAAGTATCTGAACATAAATAAAGCCATATATGATAAGCCCACTGCCAATATGATCCTGAACAGGAACTAGACAAGGATGCCCACTCTCACCACTCCTATGCAACATAGTGTTGGAAGTACTAGCCAGAGCAATCAGAGAAGAGAAGGACATAAAGGGCACCCAGATTGGAAAAGATGAAGCCAAACTGTCTCTGTTCGCAGATGACATGATCCTATAAATCAAACAGCCTAAAGCCTCCACAAAATAACTCTTAGAGTTGATAAATGATTTCAGCAAAATTGCAGGATACAAAAACAAACAAACAAAAAAAACAAAACAAAAAATTCAATAGCATTTCTATACTCCAGCAGTGAATATGCAGAAAAAGTAACCCAGAAAGCTAGCCCATTTACAATAGCTACCAAAAAAAATAAAATAAAATACTTACGACTAAAGTTAACCAAGGATGTGAAAAATCTCCATAATGAGAACTACAAACCACTGCCGAGAGAAATTAAAGAGGACACTAGAAGATGGAAAGTTATCCTATGCACTTGGACTGGAAGAATTAACATTGTGAAAATGTCTATACTACCCAAAGTGATCTACAATTCAATGCAATCCACATCAAAATTCCAATGACATTTTTCTCTGAATTGGAAAAAAAACTATCCTAACATTCATATGGAATATCAAAAGACCACAAATAGCCAAAGTGATTCTGAGCAAAAAAAAAAAAAATGAAGCTGGAGGCATAACACCACTTGACTTTAAACTGTACTACAAAGCTATAATAACCAAAACAGTATGGTGCTGGCATAAAAACAGACACACAGATCAATGGAATAGAAGACTCTAATGATGAGAGAAAACCCATATACACCAGAGATGTGTTTGTGAATGTAGTAAAAACAAAACAAAACATAACATTAAAATGCTTCCAGAACTTTCACTCAACACATTCTGCATTAACGAATCCATTGTAAAAGCACAGCGTCATGAGCCAGTTTGTCACAAGCTCTGTCTACTACAGAGAGACATTCCTGAACCACTTCCCAGAGTCTTCCCAGCACATCAGGGACAACTGAAGCTTTTTTTTTTTAAAGACAGACAAGAAATTTGGTAAAACCATCTCTCCATAAAAAATCTTACAGAATTGTACAGGCTCTTCTTGACAGCAGGTGACACCATGTAGCCTGTGAATATCCCTCTCACTGTGCAGTATGCCCTCAAAGATCATATACTTGTGCACACACATGCTCACACATATGTACATGCATACAAGCATCAGTTTATCACATAGTTCAATGAGGTGGGAGGTGGGGAAGGATGGGGGGAAAGTGAGAAAACAATCAGCTTTGAGAGTGAAAGCACGATTGGATCAGAAACTGGAGGAAGATCGTTAAAGAGAATAAAATGCCCATGGGAGTTTCAGGGGTCATGAATCTAAATAAGACCCTGGGGCAGGGTTGTGTGTTGTGTCCAGCTGAGCTTGGCTGCATGGGAGCAGGTGAGAAGTGGGGGGACAGTGGATTCCACTAGTAAGGTGGTTTAGGCACACAGTAGAAGGGTGGGGTAGTGGACCCAGGCATTGTGTTGAAAATACCAGCACAGACTAGGTCTTTCCGGAGCTCACAGGTTAGTTTACTGGGTGAGACTCACAAACAGCAAATACACAAATAATAAATCCTAATGTGCTGAATGCCTGCTCTGTGTCAGGCATGGTGCTATGCACATTTCAGCTATTAACCTCTTGAATCCACACAACTGAGCTGTCCAGTGGGTATTGTTATTCGCCATTTCACACATGAGGAAAGAAAGGCACAGACAACCTTGCCAAGGTCATGGATTCCAAAGAGCCCCATATACGAGTGGAGGTGAACT
Source organism: Cynocephalus volans (assembly GCF_027409185.1). Taxonomy (NCBI): domain Eukaryota; kingdom Metazoa; phylum Chordata; class Mammalia; order Dermoptera; family Cynocephalidae; genus Cynocephalus; species Cynocephalus volans. The sequence continues at coordinate 168,276,302 of NC_084478.1, read as the reverse complement.
GCATACAGATGAGGGGTTAGGGGGGTTTAAGGAGAGGGCGGGGCCAGCTTGGCCAGAGGCCATCTGAATTTGGATGGGATCTGGGCAGGCCCACTCTTCTCTTCTGCCCTCTCTCTGCCCTTATAGACCTGACCACAGAGGGGAGTTAGGAGCAGCATTCAGATGCTGAGACACTTGTTCTTGCCCTCATTCATACTTTGCAACCAGATTTAAAGAACTGGTTGCTGTGTGCCACACGTCTGTCTAGGCTCTGGAATAGAGTGCTGACCAAGATGTAAAGTGTGCCTGACCTCACAGAGCTGACAATTTGTTGTGAGAAGTTGAGCTAGTGATTACAATTGCACTGAGAAGGAAAAATACAGGCAACTGCAGGCGCATGTAATGTATCATGTCATCCTTGGGCTCAGCTGGGCAGTGGTTAAGGAAGATTTCCTGGAGGAGGAGAGAGTGTTTTCACTTTGATCTGACCTGTGAGGAGGAATTCAGTAGGCTGGGGGAGTGGGGCTGGGTAGGGTCAGAGAGGCAGTTTACTCCAAGCAGCAGGATCAACACAAGCAAATGTTCAGGTGAGAAAAAAGGAACAGAATAGCTCAGGGCCCTGGAACAGAGGGCAGGAGACTGGGGTCTAGAGAGGCTGGCCTGGAGGGCCTGGTGATCCAGGTAAAGGGTGTGGCCTGACCCTCTGAGTCACGGGAGGTGGTAAAGCACTGCTGTTCCATGTTGTTTCTCTGGGCTTTAGTAGTGCAGTTTCCTACAGCCTCATTGTTTAATTTTTTAAAGTCTAATCTATAAATGTTTCCTCCTGGGTAACTTTAGAACTTCAATCAGTAGGTTGCAAGAGTTTAGCTCCACCGCCAATGTGGTGAATGAAAGCTGTTTTCACATTTCCCTTTGGAGGGTCCTTGGAAACATCTTGTCATCTCTTGGTCATTGCAGTGCTGCCACATGGGCTTCTGCCTGAGGAGAATAGATCAGGCCTAGAGAACCACCACTCAAGATGAACAGGTGAGAGAGAAGCTCTGATCCATTCTTATCCTGGGGGCAGGTGTGAACAGGGCAGTGAAACTACGACATGTGTCAGTCTGGGGAAGAAGGAGGGAGAACGTCAGCATAATGACAATCTTCTATTTTTATTGGTTATGAATATTCATGGGATACAGAGCTGATTATCACTCCTCGAGCCGAAGAGTTGAAGGCCAGATCCATATTGGCAGCATGCCCATTACCATAAATTGTGTTTGTGCCCCATGTCCCCCACCCAGTTATGCCCACCCTCCCTCCCCCTCTCCCTTTCCCCCACCCCACTTTGTATCCCTAGGTCTGTTCTCTCCCTCTGCAAGTCCAACGCAACACTGTGGTCTTTCCTTCCTTCCTTCTTTCTCTCTTAGCTCCCAGTTATGAGTGTGAATATGCGGTATTTATCCCTCTGTGCTGTGCTTATTTCACTCAACATAAGTTTCTCCAGGCTCATCCATGTTGTTGCAAATGGGAGAATTTCATTCTTTTTTATGGCAGAGTAGTATTCCATGGTGCATATATACCACAGTTTCCTTATCCAGTCATCCATTGAGGGGCATTTAGGTTGGTTCCACATCTTGGCTATTGTAAACAGAGCTGCCATGAACATGGGAGTGCTGGTATCCCTTTGACATGATGATTTCCATTCCTCTGGGTATATACTCAGAAGTGGGATTGCTGGATAGTACGGAAGATCTATCCGTAGTTGTTTGAAAAACCTCCATACTGTTTTCCATAGTGATTGTCTATTCCGAGTCATTCATCTTTCCCTTCCTCTGCTTTGACAGCTTTAGCATTTATCCTCGGGGTCTCCCTATGGTTCGGTCTTCCCATCTAGTAGAAATGCCATTAGCAGTTTATAAGCCCAGCTATGGCTTCATTGAGGCTATGCTCTTAGCCTAGTATGCCCTCACAACTCTCTACCAATAAACATCATATATATTTTTTCAAAAGCTAACTAAATATCATTTCCACCATGAAGTCTTCTAGCACGGGCTGGAAGACATTAATTTACAATTTTATTGCAGCTTGTTCTAGCTGATTGACCTCAAAAAAGTCACTTGACCTTTCTGAGCCTTCAGGTCCTTCCTTTTGCTGCAAAATGGGGATAACAAGCATACCTTTAGCTGCTCAGGAAATGACTTATGCTTCCAAATTTAATCCACTAACAAATTCTGTTGGCACTACCATCAAAACATCCCCAAATCTTACCTGTTCTCACTACCTCTGTTGTTACCAACTTAGTGTGAGCCACCATCATCTACCACCTGAATTGTTGCATGAGCTTCTTCTTGCTCAAATGAGACCTTCTCAGTGATGCCTTTTCTGACAATTCTTTTTAACATTTGATATCTCGTTCCCAGCTTTATTCTTCCCTATTGCATCTATTATATTCTAATTTATTTATATCTGGTCTGCTTTCCTCCCAGTTGAATGAAAGCTTTAGGAAGGTGGGGACTTTTGACTATTTGATTCACTGTGAAATTGCCAAATACTGCCTAGCCTATACCAGGTTCTCAATATTTGTTTAATGAATAAATACTTACCTTAATGGTTTATTGTGAAAATCAAATGAAGTAATACATATGTGAGTCCATCATATGATTAAGCAGTATAAATGTGAGCTATTTCCCTCAGCTGGAATTGAACATTGCCTATCTAAAGCTCATGTCCCTGTTCGTAGGATTCTTTTAAAGAGCTTACTTATTTAGGTGTCTGTATCATGATTTCTTTCTCTCTACGCAAATTGAGGTCTCGGTGTCTCAAACTCAGGCTGAAATTCTTGATGTCTGAGCTGGGCGGAGAATGACTAAATTGTGGGCTTCAGAATGTGGAGACAAGAAAGATCTGTGAGAAAATGCCCAGGAGTGAAACTCGAATTGAGAACTGAAGTGGACAGTCCAACTGGTACAGACTGTGTAGAAAGTGAGAAACAAGTTACCAGGCAACAGTATGGACACCATAACAGCAGAGCAAGAAAAATAGATTTAGTGAATGAGTAAAGAAGAATAAAGGATAGATGGTAGAACCTAGAGCGTTTTCTGAGGTATTTTCACAAAGACACAGATAAACTATATATCAACTTTGGTTTTGTCTCTGGGAGCTATTGACAGTTGTGAGCTGGTTAAGATACCACATCTCTGACATCCTCACCATGGGTGGAACATGATCATTGTTTCCCTGGGGACATTAAGTGGAAAGCTTGGACAGTCTTTGGAACATACTCTAAGTGGGAGAAATAATGCTATGATGGCTTTTTTGGGCATATCACCATACTGGAGCTGGCTAAGGCATTGTGTGTTCAACATCTCCCTTAAAATATACTCCACTTTTTTTTGATTATCCCAATTTATCCCTGAGGAAGGGATAGGATCTAGAAGAAAGCAGTAAAAGAGAGAGTACTCCTTCATGACAACGCTGGATTCAGAAGGCAGCTACATTGATAACTACTGTTATCTGGAAGGGCACAGAGGAATTAATGGTCATGCAGCTTTAAGCATCGGGCTGAAATTTGGGTTGGTAATTCATATGTATTGACAGGAAGGCCTAGTATAATGTTTTCCTCTTTAAAGGCCTAGTACTGGCCAACATATTTCTTTTTTAAAAAAATTAATTATGCATATTCATGGGGTACAAAGCTGACCATCACCACCTGTGCCCAGGATGTCATGATCAGATCAAATACTATCAGCATGCACATCACCACAGATTGCAGTTATTCCCTTTGCCACCCACACAACCTCTCCCTGATCTCCTTTCCCTTCCTCTCACCCCAGCAGCCCTAGGTACGCTCTCTCCCTCTGCATGACCAACTCACCACTGTGGTCTTTCTTTCTTTCATTCTTTCTCTCTTAGCTTCCACTTATGAGTGCAGACATGTGGTATTTTTCCCTCTGTGCCTGGCATATTTCACTAAACATAATTTTCTCCAAGGTCATCCATGTTGCTGTGAATGGGAGTATTTAATTCTTTTTTCTGGCCAACTAATATTCCATAGTGTAGATATACCACATTTTCCTTATCCAGTCATATGTTGATGGACATTTACGTTGGTTCCATATCTCATCTATTGTAAATGGAGCTGTGATGAACATGGGGGTGCTTGTATCCCTTCCACATGATGATTTCTATTCCTTTGGGTATATATCTAGAAGGAGGATTGCTGGATCATATGGTAGGTCTATCTGTAGTTGTTTGAGAAACCTCCATACTATTTTCCACACTGGATGTACTAATTTACAGCCTAACCAACAGTGTGTAACGGTCCCCCTCTCTCCACATCCTTGCCAGCATTTGGTATTCAATCTTTTTGTTTATGGCCAGTCTAACTGGGGTGAGATGTAGTTTTGATTTGCATTTCCCTGATGACTAGCAATGTAGAGCATTTTTTAAAAACCCCTGTTTGCCATTTATATGTCTTCCTTCTAAAAATGTATCTTCAGCTCCTTTGCCTATTTTTTAATTAGGTTATTTGTTTTTTTACTATATAGTTGCTTTAGTTCCTTGTATATTCTGGATATTAATCCCTTGTCAGATCTTTAGTTTATAGATATTTTCTGCCATCCTGTAGGTTGTTGTTTCACTCTGTTGATTGTTTTCTTTGCTGAGCAGAAGCTCTTTCCTTTGATATAATCCCATTTATTTATTTTTTCTTTCACGGCTTGTGCTTTTGGTGTCTTATTCATAAAGTCTTTGCCCAGTCCTACTTCCTGAAGGGTTTCCCCTATGTTTTCCATTAACAGTTTTATAGTTTCAGGTCTTATACTTAAGTCTGTAGTCTACTTTGAGTTGATTTTGGTATATGGTGAGAGGTGCGGGTCTGGTTTCATTCTTCTGCTTATGGATGTCCAATTTTCCCAGCACCGTTTATTGAAAAGGCAGTCTTTTCCCCATGTGTGTTCTTGTTGCCTTTGTCACAGATCAGTCAGCTGTAAGTCTGTATGTTGATTTCTGGGTTCTCTTTTCTGTTCTATAGGTCTGAGTGTCTATTTATATGCCAGTACTATGCTGTTTGGGTTACTATAGCTTTGTAGTATAATTTGAAGTCAGGTCATGTTATGCCTCTGGCTTTACTTATTTCTGTTCAGGATTGCTTTGGCTATTTGGTGTCTTTGTTCTGATATGTTACATTAATGTTTTCAGATTTCTGCCACCTGATTTTTAATGGATAGAGTCTATACAGCAACCAACTCACAAACATCACCCAGTACAGTTCTTTCATTTAGTGGATGACTACTCTATTCTTTTTGCCTGCATTTCTTTTTCCACTGGGCCCCAGGGTCTCCACATTTGTGTGTAGTATAGTGGTCAGCCAGGATTTGGGGCACAGTCTATACACAGATTTGGAGGCCCATCCCTTCTGTTACTCTCTTACTTCCAGGGCTCCCACCCCTGTTATTCCACATTCTGTGCTACCTTGAGCCAGCAGCACTGTTGTATATGCCACAGGAATTCTAGGTTTGGGGAGCACCTTCAGGAAAGGAGAACCACAAACTCACAATTCTAACCCACTACTGCTGTCATCTTTCAAGGGTAAACTCACTGTAAGTTTCTGTCTGCTTACAGTCACTTCCTATTACTTTCAAGTTGTGTATGTATGTGTGTGTATATGTATACACATATGTATGGTACATTTATATATATATGAGGGTTCTTCAAAAAGTTCATGGAAAAATAGAATTAGAAGATAGCACAAATCTTTCCATAAACTTTTTGAAGTACCATATCTCTCTCTCTCTCTCACTCACACACACACACACACACACACACACACACACACACACACACACACACACACACACACAGGTGTACTTCAAAAAGTTCATGGAAAAATTGAATTAAAAGATAATACAAATTCTTTGATGAACTTCTGCACACACACCGAGTTGTTGTTCAGAATTTATAATAAATAGCTGCAGGAAGATGTATCCAAACAATTTATTCTACTATTACCAAAACCTGGCATATTTGTTGTTATTTTAATTTGTGTTAAGACTAATACTTCCTTCATGTTTATTAGCAATTTTTGTCCACTTCATGAATTTTCTGTTTATTTACCCATTTTTCTGTTTGTGTGTTTGTTTTTATTTATCTGTAAGATTTCATTATTTATTAAAGATAATAAGATATTAGCCCATCAGACATATTGTTATTTCAAGGTTCAGATGAAATGTGTGTTAAAATATAAGGTTCTGGCATTATGGTGATTGCTTTATTGGCCTTTGATATTTATACGGGATCATTCAGCAGTAGAGAGCAAGTAAGGAGCTTGTCCTTACCAGAGATATCACTCCACAGAGGAAGGAGCTCTTGCCTTTCCTAAGGCAGAGTCTTGTGGTCAGCTTGTATGATGGTAGGGGGAAGTTGTCAGTGATCTTCCTAAGAAAAGTCTTGTCAGATATATTAGTTCCATACCTATCAATCGTCATGGCACTACTTCTCAATCACAATCATTTGCCTTACTTACCAGTAACTGCTGTTAGTAGACTTCTGCTTCCCTGCATCAGAGGAAATATTTCAAGGTAATTGATATCTGCTAAGAGCACTGTGGGTCCTCACCAGAACGCTACTGAAACATTGTTCTCTCTCTTTTTGCTCCTAGGAGTATACTATTGATGTATTTTTTCGGCAGACATGGCATGACGAAAGACTGAAATTTGATGGACCCATGAAGATCCTTCCATTGAACAATCTCCTGGCTAGTAAGATCTGGACTCCTGACACCTTTTTCCACAATGGCAAGAAATCAGTGGCTCATAATATGACCACACCCAACAAGCTGCTCAGACTGGTGGACAATAGGACCCTTCTCTATACAATGAGGTCAGAGATTGGTGGCCCCACCACAAAGTATAGTGGGGGTAGGGCTGGTGTTGAAAGCAGGGTGTTTTAAGATAGCCATTGAAAATTCTGTCAGGTTTATAGATTAGAAATGCACATGTATGTATACACTTCCTTACTCATTTGCATGTATACACACACACGGACATTCCTATTCTAGATACACATATAGAGAGTTGCACAGTTGAACATTCTGAGACACACAGAGATATATGTCCATGATGTGTAAAAGTATGCATACTCAAGGACACATGTGGACTAACACGTGGCACATACATATTCAAGGACACTTAAGTACACAAACTCACAAAAACATATACACAGGCATGAACAACGTGATAATCAGAATAAGCCAGATTTAACTGTAGCAACAAACTGCCACTATGATTCAGAGTTGTGAGAATTAAATGAGATGATGAGTATTTTCTAAAACATACAGTATTTGATACATATAAATAAAAATTTACAGCAACATTTATTTATGCCACATTGCCTAGAGATGCTGAAGAATTTGATATGAGTGAAGTTTCCAAACAACTTAAGGTTATAACTTTTAAAGATGATAGAGATAGATAGATGATAGATAGATAGATAGATAGATAGATAGATAGATAGATAGATAGATAGATAGATAGATAGGTTGGTATTGAATTCTTCATAAAACAGAAAGTATAATTCATACTTTTTTACCTCCCGGTGCATAAAACCATCACAATTTTATGTATTTCATGACTCATTATTGCAACTAGAGTTATTATCAACTGGTGTTGAATTTTCTGTCAAAAATAGTAACTTTGAAATCATTTACAGTGCAATTAGATTCTTTGCTCGAACACTAAGAAACTTCCTTGGCTCTCATATCTGCTTTTATGCTTTTGCTAGTTCCTCTGCTATCAGTTGTCACTTCTTGAAGCTTTCTCCCACATTCATGAGTGTTGATTTTGTACAACTGAGTGAACCCTTACTGAATGGATAAATAACACCATCTAGCGCAGGTTCTATGGCTATTTCAAATTTATGTATTATTATTTTGCAAAATGAAACTCAAATTATGCATGCCTGGCAAATATATGGTGAGTAAATTAAGTTTGTTTGCCTGTATACTAGTCCCTCATTACTTTGAATTTGCTATTTTTTGATGTTTTTCCTGCAAGAATTTGGGAGGCAGAAAGATGACCAAGGAAGAAAGGATAACGAATGAGTATTTAAGAGAAAAGCTGAACGAGAGAGGAAGAGATGGAAGACTAGAGGAGAAATGAGCACAGAGTAGAGGAGAAAATGATGAAGAAAAGAAGTAAAGTGGATAGAATGGGAAAAGAGGGTAGAGGGGGAAGGAGATACTAATCATATATATATACACACAATATATATATACAAATACATTTTTGTCATTTTAGTACAGGCATATATATAGTATATATGCATGCATGTATGTATGTGTCAGGGAAATGAGGGTGGAGAAAAGAGAGAATATAAGAAGAGAGAAAAAATAACAGAAAAGTCGAGAAGGTCAAGAAGAAGATGTAGTAAAATAACAACAGGCTATATATTAGAATATCCTAAAGACAGGAGAAATTGGTGAAGAAGATGTAGTAGGTGGGAAGAAAGATGAGAAGACATAGATAAGTGGAGAGGGACACTGGAGGAAATGAACCAGAGGGAGGGAAATTGTGGATGGAAGAAAGATACGTGATCATCATTTATTCACTAAGCAAACATGTTTTGACTTCCCATACATGGCCTTGGCCTAAGTTCTTTGTATGCAGACATTAATGACACATGGTCTCTGTTCTTAAGACAGTCACAGTATAAGAGGGGAGAAAGAGTAATTAATCACAAACCATATTGGCTGAAATTTTGAAGATATGGGTAACTATGGGAGAGTAGGAGAGAGTCATCTTCCTTATTTTCGGGGGTCAGGTTGAGCAAGGAGTCCCTGCAGAGGGCACCACCTAAACTCCCGATTATTGGTATTATCATTAGTTTTTATATTATTAGATAAGTAGAATGTAGTCAAGAAGATTACAGGTAAGGGGCAGGTGAAGAGAGAAGGAAAACCAACAGAGTAGCTGTAGGAATTGGAATGACATTTTACATAAGAGAATGAGGTCGTTAGTTTTCTATTTTAATATGACACTGTAGTTACTGCGTAAAAAAATGCATTCAAAGGCAACAAGACTGAAATTAGAGAAAACGGTGAGGAGACAGTTGAAATAGTCTTGGGGAGAAGTGACGAAATTCCAGTTCAGAGCAGTGGATTAAGATGGAGCATGGGAAATACATGGAGGAAATAGGCAGTACAAACAGACAACTTCAGACACAGAAAGGTTCTCAAGGTAGTAGGTAACCAAGCAACATGGGTGTGCAAAGTGGGGTAGACCGTACACAAGCGAGAACCAGTTTAGATAAGAACTCTGTGAGGCTAATGTTGGACAAGATCAACTTAAGAAGACCGTAGATTATTCAGGGAGAGAAGCCTAATAGCAGTTGGATATGTCTGAAAATCAGGAGAAAGATGCAAGCTTGGGATGTAAAGCTTGGTATTATTAGTAGGTTAGGACAAGTTGAAACCGTAGGAATGGATGTGATCACTTCCCAAAGTCACACCAAGGGTTTAATCATGTAGCGCTACTGTCATTCAAGCAGCAGGGAGAAAGAGTAATCTACGAAGGAGATCAAGAAAGAAAAGCAAGCCAGGTATAATGGAACCACCACTGTGCAGTATCCTGAAAGCTAAGTATGTTGATCAGTACTGTCACTTTCCGTCATTTCTACATCATCTCTTCCTGCATATGTGGTAGTGTCGCAATTCTCTTGAGCCTTGAGGTTAGGCATGAACAGATCACTTGCTTTGGCTGACCGTATGAGAATGTAAATGGCATGTGTCAGTTCTTAGGGGGGATGGGAAGTCTTTTAGAGCCAGTATGATGTCAGGGGTAGGGTCTAGGGGAGCCTGATAGTGGGCCTCAATCCACCTAGTCCTCTTATCTGGTTCTTGACTCCACTACAGCAAAGAATTCAAGTGCAGAGTCACAGCAGAAAGTGAGTACACGTTTAATATAACAGATAAGAAATGCAGGATCCACACAGAGAATGTGGTATGCTCCAGAGACTGAGCAGGGCCCACACCAAGTTTAACACAAAAGTGAGTTCAGTACAGATATCAAGTCTAACACAAAAGCAAGAAAAACACACTTAAAGTTCAGGACAGAGTGCAGGCTGGCTCAAGAGAGTGAGCAGCTGCTTGCTGAAGGAAAGTTTGATACAATGTAAAGTTTGATACAATGTAAAGAATACACACCTCAGCCAGGGTAGTAAGTTTGATACAAAGTACACACACCTCAGCTAGGGAAGTGTAGGTTGCCTCCAGGAGGATAAGCAACAACCCTGCCTTCGGCTGGGATTTGGCTACCTAATGAATATTCAGTTAAGGGGGTGGCTCCCAGTTATGTAACATTTATCTTGCACATGCTCAGTCGTCTCTTCCTGGAGCATGTTCATTGGTCAGACCCCATCACATGCACCAGGCATATTCAAGAATATTCTGTGCTTTCTGTTGAGCATGCCCAGCCACTGGATGTGCATAAGCCAGCCTGTTGTGGTCTCATTTTCCCTATGTTTCTGCTGAAAATAGGTTTAACTGGCAACAGTAACTTTCCTCCATGCGAGAGCCTAGAAGAGGGGGCCTGAGACCTCAGGAAGTAGCTGGAAACCCAGAGGAGTGTCTTGAAACCCAAGCCCAGGGAAACTGAGCACCTCCTATATCAAGTGTTTGATTTGCCCTGTTACCTTCCCCATGCCACAGTGAGTAGCATTATGCTGGGGGGGTCTTGGATCCATCAATCTGTTTCTTACTGAAAATGGTATAGAAGTAAGCCCTCTTGCCCCAACCTGAGAAAGAGAGTGCACATGAGAAATAAACCTTTCTTGCTTTAGGACACTGAGATTTTAGGATTGTTTCTTACTGCATGTTAATCTAACCCATCTTGATTGATATATCAAAGGAGTAAAGAGTTTCAGAAAGATGACAGTGATCAATAATAACACCAATAACAGCATAATAAGTACAATAATTAGAATCAATATAGTACTTAAGTGAGCTTACACTGTTCTAATCACTGTGATTTTATAGTCTTCATAGCAACTGTGTGAGATAGGTACTGTATTTTATTAATACGATAGTGATTTTTATTTTTATTTGAAAGTTTTATATATTTTATAAATATTTTTGTTAATAAAATGAACAATAATATTTAATATGTTAACAGAACAAGTTCAGAGATTGTTTTTGTTTATATATATATATATGTATTTATTATTGAAATGTAAATGATTGTGCATATCTTTGGGGTGTAGCATTGAATATCAATACCTGTGTGCAGTATGTGATGCTTAACTCAGGATAATTACTATATTTTTCATTGCACTTATATTCATTTTTTGTGGCCCTTTACCAGTTTCTCACCACCCCCTCTCCTCCTCCCCCACTTCTCTCCTCTGGTGGCCTCAGTTCTGTTCTCTCCTTTTGAAAGTTCAAGGAATTATTGAAGTTCAAAGAATGATTGTATCATTCTTTCTACATTTATTTATTTATTTATTTATTTGTTTGTTTATTTATTTATTTGCTTGCTTGCTCGCTCGCTCGCTCGCTCCCACTTATGAGTGAGGACATGCAGTGTTTCTCTTTCTGTGCCTGGCTTATTTCCCTTAACATAATTTTCTGTAAATTCATCCATGTTGCTGTGAGTGGCAGAATTTCATTCTTTTTTATGGCAGAGTAGTATATATATATATGTATGTATATATGTGTACATATATACACACATACATAAACACCACAGTTTCCTTATCCACTCATCCTTTGATGGACATTTAGGTTGTTTCCAACTCTTGGCTATTATAAACAGAGCTGCGATGAACGTGGGAGTGCAGGTATCACTTCAACATAATGGTGTCCATTTCTTTGGGTATTTACCCAGCACAGTGATTGCTGGATTGTTTGGCAATTCTGTGATTGTTTGAGGAACCTCCATACTGTTTCCCATAATGGCTGCACTAATTTACAGTCTCACCAACAGTGTAGGAGTGTTACCCTTTCTCCATATCCTCACCAGCATTTGTTATTCTCCAAATTTTGGTAATGACCATTCTAACTGGGGTGAGATGATATCTCAGGGTCGTTTTCATTTGCAAGTCCCTGATGCTGAGTGATGTTTGTCATTTTTTCATGTGTCTGTTGGCCACTTGTATATCTTCCTTTGAGAAGTGCCTATTTAGCTCCTTTGCCCAGTTTTGAATCAGGTTATCTGTTTTCTTACTGATAAGTTTTCTGAGTTCCGTGTATATTCTGGATATTGATGTCTTCTCAGAAGCATAGTCTGCAAATATTTTCTCCCATTCTGTATGCTATCTTTTCGCTCTTTTTACTGTTTCTTTTGCTCTGAAAAGCTTTTTAGTTTGATATAATCCCATTTGTTTATATTTTATTTTGTTGTTTGTGCTTTTGGAGACTTGTTCTTTGCTCAATCCTACTTCCTCAAGTATTTCCCTTATGTTTTCGTTTAGTAGTTTTATAGTTTCAGGTCTTATATTTAAGTTTTCAATCCATTTTCAGTTCATTTTGGTATGTGGTAAAATGTACTGGTCTAGTTTCATTCTTCTACACTTGCATGTCCAGTTTTCCCAGCACATTTATTGAAGAGGCGGTCTTTTCTCCAATGTATGTTCTTGTTGCCTTCGTCAAAATCACTTGGCTGTAAGTAGGTGGGTTGATCTCAGGGTTCTCTGTTCTGTCCCATTGGTTCAAGTGCCCGTTTTTATGCCAGTATCGTGATGTTCTGATTACTATAGCTTAGTATATAATTTGAAGTCAGGTGGCATTATGCTTCTAGCCTTATTATTATTATTATTATTTTGCTCAGGATTGCATTGGCTATTCAGGCTCTTTTGTTGTTCCATATAAATGTTAGGACTGTTTTTTCTATTTTTTTGAAGAAAGTCATTGGTATTTTTATGGGGATTGCATTGAATCTGTAGAACACTTTGGGTAGTGTGGACATTTTCACAATGATCAGTCTTCCAATCCAAGAGCATGGAATGTCTTTCCATCTTTTCGTGTCCTCTTTAATATCTTTCAGCAGTGATCTGTAGTTCTCAGTGTAGAGATCTTTCACCTCGTTGGTTAAATTGATTCTTAGCTGTTTTATTTTTTTGTGACTATTGTAAAAGGTCTAGCTTTCTTCATTTCTTTTTCTGCTAGTTTGTTATTGGAGTATACAAACACTACTGATTTTGTGTGTTGATTTTTGTATCCTGCAACTTTACTGAAATTGCTTATCAGCTCTAAGAGTTTTTTGGTAGAGTCTTTAGGTTTTTCTATATATAGGATCATGTCATCTACGAACAGGGACAGTATGACTTTGTCTTTTCCAATCCGTATGCCCTGTATTTCTTTCTCTTGCCTGATGGCTCTGGGTCGTATTCCAATACTATGTTAAGTAGGAGTAGTATTTCAAAACAATAAAATCCATATACAACAAACCTACCACCAATATCATCCTGAATGAACAGAAACAGGACAAGGATGCCCACTCTCACTACTCCTACTTAACATAGTATTGGAATACTACCCAGAGCAATCAGGCAAGAGAAAGAAATAAAGGGCATACGGATTGGAAAAGACAAAGCCATACTGTCCCTGTTTGTAGATGACATGATTCTATATATAGAAAAACCTAAAAATACTTTCCTTCTATACCTAATTGGCTCAAAGTCTTTATCATGAAGGGATGCTGAATTTTGTCAAAAGTTTATTCTCCAACTATTGAGATAATCATATGGTTATTGTCCTTGATTTTGTTAATGTGGAATTTCACATTTATTGACTTGAATATGTTGAACCAATCTTGGATCCCTGGGATGAATCCCACTTGATCATGGTGTATAATTTTTTCTATAATTTGCTATATTCTGATTGCTAGCATTTTGTTGAGGATTTTTTCATCTATGTTCATCAGAGATAATGGCCTACAGTTTTCTTCTTTTTAAAAAAAAAAATTCGTCTGGTTTTGTTATTGGGGTGATGCTGGCCTCATCAAATGAGTTTAGGAGAATGGCCTCCGTTTCAATTATTTTGGAATAGTTTGAATAGAAATGGTACTAATTCTTCCTTATTTTTTTTTTTCTTTTTCGTGACTGGTAAGGGGATCGCAACCCTTGGCTTGGTGTCGCCCGCACCACGCACAGCCAGTGAGTGCACCAGCCATCTCTATATAGGAGCCGAACCTGCGGCGGGAGAGCCGCTGCACTCCCAGCACCACGCTCTCCCGAGTGAGCCACGGGGTCGGCCCCTAATTCTTCTTTAAAGGTTTGGTAGAGTCAGTAGTAAAGCCATCTGGTCCTCAGTTTTTCTTTGTTGGGAGACTGCTGATTACTGCTTCAATCTTGTTGGTTTTTATTGGTCTTTCAAGATTTCTGTCTCTTTAGTTCACTCTTGGTAGTTTGTATGTGCCCCCAAATTTATCGACATCCTTCAAGTTTTCAAATATGTTGCTGTATAGTTGTTTATAATAGTCTCTAGTGATTCTTTGAATTTCTGTGGAATCAGTTGTGATATCTCCTTTTTCATTACTGATTTTTGTTATTCGGGTCTTTTCTTTTCTTTCTCTCCTTCCTTCCCTCCCTCCCTCCTTCCTTCCTTCCTTCCTTCCTTCCTTCCTTCCTTCCCTCCCTCCCTCCCTCCCTCCCTCCCTCCCTCCCTCCCTCCCTCTCTCCCTTCCTTCCTTCCTTCCTTCCTCCTGGCTAATCGTTTGTCTGTTTTTGTATTTTATCAAAAAACCCTTTCTGCTTCATTGATCTTTTGTATCATTTTTGGTCTCTATTTCACTTAGTTCTGGTCTGATCTTAATTATTTCTTTCTGTCTAGTAATTTTGGGATTGGATTATTGCTGTTTTTGTAGTTCTTTTGGGTGTAGCATTATGTTGTTTATTTGAAAACTTTTTGTTCTTTTGATGTAAGCATTTAATGCAATAAACTTCCCTCTTAGTAATGCTTTTGCTGTATCCCACAGGTTTTGGTGTGATGTGTCCTTACTTTTGGTGTTTGCTAGAAATTTCTGATTTACTGTTTAATTTCTTCTTGGACCCATAGGTCATTCAGGAGCATGTTGATTTCCACGTATTTTTATAGTTTCCAAAGTTTTGTTTGTTATTGTTTTCTCATATTAATCCATTGTGATCTCAAAAGGTCCTTTAAATGAATTCAGTTTTTAAAAATTGGTTGAGACTTGACTTATGACTTAATATGTAGTCTACCCTGGAGAATGTTCCATGTGCTGAAGAGAGGAATGTGTATTCTATAATTGTTGGATGAAACATTCTGTAGATATCTGCCAGGTCCAATTGGCCTTAAGTGTAGTTTAAGTCCTGTGTTTTTCTGTTGATTTGGTGCCTAGATGATCTGTCCAGTGCTGATATAGGGCTGTTCAGGTCCCCCACTATTACTGTGTGGAGGTCTATCTCTTTCCTTAGGTCTAATAGCATTTACTTTATGTATCAGCATGCTCTGGTGTGGGCTGCATATATATTTATGGTTGTTCTGTCTTCTTGATGGATAGATACTTTTATCTTTATATAGTGGCCTTCTTTGTCTCTTTTTATAGTTTTTGGTGTAAAGTCTGTCTTATCTGATATAAGAATAGCCACTCCTGCTCATTTTTGGTTTCTATTTGCATGGTATACCTTTTTCCAACTCTTCGCTGTTCGTCTGTGTGTGTCTTTACAGGCAACGTGAATCTCTTAAAGACAGCATATAGTTGGGTCTGTCTTTTAAATACAATCAGTCAGTGTGTGTCTGTTCAGTGGAGAGTTTAATCCTTTTACATTTAGTGCTGTTACTAAAAGGTATTGTCTTACTTCTGCCATTTTATCCATTTCCATTTGGATGTTTTAAATATCTTTTGTTCCTTTCTTCCCCTTTCATTGTTTGTCTTTGATGCTTGTTGGGTTTTCAGGTGGTGAGGTTTATTTCCCTTCTCTTTCTCATTTGCATTTTTGTTCTTTCTTTGTATTCATGGTAGTGATTATTGTTTTTTGGATTCCAGGTGCAGGACTCCCTTGAGGATTTCTCACAAGGCTGGTTGTATGGTGGTCATCTCCCACAGTTTTTGTTTGTCTGGGATATATACTATTTCCCTCTCATTTCTGAAGGATATCTTTTCTGAGTATAGTATTCTTGGCTGGAAGATTTTTTCTTTTAGTATTTTGTAAAAATATTTCCATTCTCGTTTGGCTTATAAGATTTCTGCTGAGAAGTGTACTGTTAGAATAATGGGGGCTCCCGCATAGGTGACTTGATAATGGTCTCTTGCTGCTTTTAGAATTTTCTCTTTGATTTGACAGACACAGAGACAGACACAGGGACGGAAAGACACACAGACAGAAAGACACACAGACAGACAGACAGAGACAGACAGACACACAGACAGACAGGGAGACAGAAAGACATTCATAGAGACAGACAGAGACAGATAGACAGAAACTCAGACAGACAGATACACAGACAGACAGACACAGAGACAGACACAGGAACAGAAAGACACAAAGACATGAAGACACACAGAGAGAAAGACAGAGAGACAGACAAACAGACAGACAGACACAGACAGGCAAACACAGAGACAGAAAGACAAACAGACAAACAGACTCAGAGACAGAAAGACACACAGAGAGACAGAAACACAGACAGACAAACACACAGACAGACAGACAGAAACTCAGAAAGACAAACACACAGAGAGACAGACAAATAGACAGAAAGACAGACAGACATAGAGACACAAAGACAGAAATACCCACAGTCAGAAGACACACAGACAGACCCAGAGACAGAGAGACACACAGACAGATAGACACACAGACAGACAGACACAGAGACAGAAAGACAAACAGACAGAAGACACACAGACAGACACAGACACAGACAGACACACAGACAAACAGAAACAGAGAGACAGACACAGAGACAGAAAGACACACAGACAGACAGACACACAGACAGACAGACACAGTGACAGACAGACAGAGAGACAGGAAGACAGACAGGGCCATACAGACAGAGAGAAAGACACACAGAGAGACCGACACAGAGACAGAAAGACGAACAGACAGAAGACACACAGACAGACAGAGGCACAGACAGACTGACACAGTGACAGACAGACAGAGAGACAGGAAGACAGACAGGGCCATACAGACAGAGAGAAAGACACGCAGAGAGACTGACACAGAGACAGAAAGGCACACAGACCGACAGACACAGAGACAGACAGACAGACAGACAAACAGAAACAGAGAGACGGACACAGAGACAGAAAGACACACAGACACACAGACACACAGACAGACAGACAGAAGAAAGAAAGACACACAGAGAGAGTCAGGCAGACACACAAACAGACAAACACACAGACAGACAGACATAGAGACAGACATACACACAGACAGAATACACTCAGACAGACAGTCAGACAGACACCCAGACAGACAGACACACAGAAAGACAGACAGACAGAGAGACAGACAGAGACAGACAGACAGAAACGCAAACAGACAGACACACAGAGAGACAGACAGAGAGACAGAAATACACACAGACTGACACACGGACAGACAGACAGAGAGACACAGAGACAGACCGACAGAGAGAAAGAAAGACACACAAACAGACAGAAACACAAACAGACAGACAAACATACAGTCAGACAGACTGACAGACAGAGACAGAGATACAGAAACTCAGATAGACAGACACAGACAGACAGACAGACACAGAGAAAGACAGACACAAAGACATAAGACACTCAGACAGAGAGACAGACAGACACGCAGACAGACAGACACACAAACAGACACGCAGACAGAAAGACACACAGACAGACATACACACAGAGAGACACCCAGAGAGACAGACACACAGACAGACAGACAGACAGAGACACACAGAGAGACAGACACACAGACAGACCGAGAGTAAGACAGACAGAGAGACAGAGACAGTCAGAGAGAAATTAAGACAGACAGACACACGGACAGACAGACAGACAGACAGACGCAGAGAGACAAACAGAGAGATAGAAAGAGACACAAACAGACAGAAACACATACAGACAGACAGAGAGACAGACAGAGTGACAGACAGAGACAGAGAGACAGAAACTCAGACAGACAGACAGAGACAGACAGACAGACACACAGACAGACAGACACACAGACAGACAGAAACACAGACAGAAGACACTCAAACAGACAGACACCCAGACAGACAGACAGACAGACAGAGAGACACACAGACAGACTGACAGAGAGACAGAGACACACAGAGAGAGACAGACAGACAGAAAGACACAGCCAGACAGACACAGAGACTGACACAGTGAAAGAAAGACACACAGACAGACAGAGAGACAGAAAGACAGACAGAGACATACAGACAAACAGACAGACAGACACAGGGACAGAAAGACACAGACTGACAGACATACAGAGAGACAGACTGAGACAGACAGACACACAGACAGACAGACACACAGACAGAGACACATAGAGAGTCACACAGACAGACATACACAGAAAGACAGAAAGACAAACAGACACACAGATAGACAGACTCTGACAGACAGACAGACAGACAGACACAGAGACAGACACAGAGACATAATGACACCCAGACAGACAGACACACACACAGACAGACACACAGACCGACAAAAAGACAGACCGACAGAGACAGAGACATAAGGACACCCAGACAGACAGACTCACACACAGAAACCGAGACAGACAGACACACAGACAAACAGAAACAGAGAGACAGACACAGAGACAGAAAGACACACAGACAGACAGACACAGAGACACAAAGACAAACAGACAGAAGACACACAGGCAGACAGACACAAAGCCAGACAGACACAGAGACAGACACAGGAAAAGAAAGATACACAGACAGACAGACAGACAGACAGACAGACAGAGAGATAGAAAGAAAGACAGAGATATACAGAAAAACAGACAGACAGAAAGAGAGACAGAAAGACAGACAGACAGACAGACACAGAAACAGACAGACACACAGACAGACAGACACAGAGACATGCAGACACAGAGAGACAGACACAGAGACAGACAGATACACAGACAGACAGAAAGACAGACAGACAGAGAAAGAAACACAGACAGAAAGACACACAGTCAGACAGAAAGACACAGAGACAGACAGACACAGAGACAGACAAACGCATAGAAAAAAGACGCACAGACAGACACACAGACAGAGAGAGACAGACACAGAGACAGACACACAAAGAAAGACAGACAGACAGAGACAGACAGACACACAGACAGACACACACACACAGAGAAAGACACAAAGACAAACAGACACAGAGAGACAGACACAGAGATACAGACACACAGATAGACAGAGAGAGACAGAAAGACACTCAGACAGAGAGACACACAGACAGACACACAGGAGACAAAGACAGACAGATAGACAAACAGACAGACAAACACACACACTGACAGACACACAGAGAGACAGACACAGAGACAGAAAGACGCATAGACAGAAGACACACAGACAGATAGACAGAGAGACAGACACTCAGACAGACAGACACACAGACAGACAAACAGACAGAGAGTCACACAGAGAGAAAAACCAACAGACAGACAGACATACAGGGAGACAGACACACGGAGAGAAAGACACAGAGACAGACACACGGACAGACACACAGATAGACAGACACAGCGACAGACACAGAGACCGACAGACACACAGAGAGAGACAGACAGACAGAAACGCAGACAGACAGATACACAGACAGACAGACAGAGAGAGAGAAATACACACAGACAGACAGACACATAGACAGAGAGACACACAGACAGACACACAGAGAGACAGACACAAAGACAGAGAGAAAAAGACAGAGAGACAGACAGACAGACAGAAATAGACAGACAGACAGAAACTCAGACAGACAAACACACACACAGACAGACAGAGAGACAGAAAGTCACACAAACTGACAGACACACAGGCAGACAGACACACAGACACACAGACCAACAGACCCACAGACAGAGACAGACAGACACAGCGACAGACAGACACACTGAGATACAGACACAGAGACAGAAAGACACACAGACAGACAGACCCACAGACAGAGAGATAGAAAGACACACACACCGACAGACACACATACAGAGAGATACAGAGACAGAGAGACAGAAAGACTGAAAGACAATCAGACAGACAGACACACAGACAGAGACAGACAGACACAGAGACAGACAGACAAACAAAGAGACTGACACAGAGACAGACAGACACACTGAGAGACAGACACAGAGACAGAAAGACAAAGACAGAGAGAGACAGACACAGAGACAGACAGACACAGAGACAGACAGACACAGAGACAGACAGAGACATACAGACACACAGACAGATAGAGAGACAGAAAGACACATAGACAGACAGACACACAGAAAGAGACAGACAGATACACAGACAGACAGACAGAGACAAAAATACAGACAGACAGAAACACAGACAGACACAGAGACGGAAAGACACACAGACCAACAGACACACAGAGAAGCAGACACAGAGACAGAAAGACACACAGACAGACAGACACACAGACAGAGAGAGACAGACAGAAACTCAGACAGACACACAGACTGACAGACACACACACACGGACAGACAGACACACACACACAGACAGATAGAGACAGACAGACACACAGACAGATAGACAGAGAGACAGAAAGCACACAGACAGACAGACAGACAGATACCGACATACACACAGACAGACAGAGACAGACACACAGACAGAGACAGACAGACAAAAACTCAGAAAGACAGACACTAAGACAGACAGACATACAGACAGACTGAGAGACAGAGACAGACAGAAAGAAACTCAGACAGACAGACACAACGACAGACAGACACAGAGAGAGAAATTCACACAGACAGACAGACACACAGATAGAGACAGACAGAAACACAGATAGACAGACACAGAGGCAGAAAGACACACAGACAGACACTCACACAGTCAGACAGACACACTGATGGACAGAGACAGACGGACAGAAAGACGCACAGTCAGAAGGCACAGAGACAGACAAACAGACAGAGACAGACAGACACACATAGAGACAGACACACAAACAGACAGACAGATAGACAGAAACAGACAGACTGAAACTCAGACAGACAGATACACAGAGAGACAGACAGACACACAGACAGACAGACACAGAGAGACAGAAACAGAGACAGAAAGACACACAGACAGACAGACACAGAGACAGAGACAGACGGACAGAAACTCAGACAGACAGACACACAGACAGACGGACACACAGACAGATGGACACACAGACAGACACAGGGACAGAAAGACCCACAGACAGACAGAGACACAAAGACAGAGAGAAACACAGACAGACAGACAGAGAAACAGAGACAGACAGACAGAAACTCAGACAGAGAAAGACAGACAGACAGAAACTCAGACAGACTGACACACAGACAGACACACAGACAGACAAGGGAGAGAAAGACACACAGACAAATAGAGAGACAGAGACAGACAGACGGAAACTCAGACAGACAGACACAACGACAGAGAGAGACAAACACACCAACAGACGGAGACAGACAGACAGAAAGACGCACAGTCCGAAGACACAGAGACAGACAACCAGACAGAGACAGACAGACACACATAGAATAGACACACAAACAGACAAACAGACAGACAGAGACAGACAGACTGAAACTCAGACACACAGATACACAAAGAGACAGACAGACACAAGGACAGACAGACAGACAGAGAGACAGACACAGAGACAGAAAGACACACAGACAGACACACACACAGACAGACAGACACACCGACAGAGAAAGATGGACAGAAAAACGCACAGTCAGAAGACTCAGAGACAGACAAACAGACAGAGACAGACTGACACACATAGAGACAGACACACAAACAGACAGACAAACAGAGACTGAGAGACAGACACTCAGATAGACAGACACACAGACAGACAGACACACAGACAGACATACAAACAGACAGACAGAGAAAGACAGACAGAGACAGACAGACACAGAGACAGAAAGACACACAGACAGACTGACAGACAGACCGAGACAGACAGACATACAGACACACAGAGAGACAGACAGACAGACAACAGACACAGAGACAGAAAGACACACACACAGACAGACACACTGAGAGACAGACACAGAGAAAGAAAGGAACACAGACAGGCAGACAGACAGACAGAGTATCTCTGGCAGACAGACACGTAGAGGGACAGACACAGAGACAGACAGACAAAGAGACAGACAGTAACACAGACAGAGACAGATAGACACACAAACAGACTGACAGACAGAGACAGACAGACACACAGACAGACAGAGAGTCAGATAGACACACAGACAGACAGACAGACTGATACAGACAGACACACAGACAGACAGAGACAGACAGACAGACAGTGTTAGACAGAGAGAAACTCAGACAGACAGACACACAGAGAGAAAGACACAGAGAGAGAAATGCACACAGACAGGCATACAGACACAGATAGACAGAGAGACAGAAAGACACACAGAGAGACAGACACAGAAAGGGAAAGACACACAGACAGACAGACAGACAGACAGGGACAGACAGACTGAAACTCCGACAGACAGACACACAGACAGACAGACAGACACACAGAGAGAAAGACAGAGACAGAACGACACAAAGACAGACAGACACAACGACAGTGACAGACAGACACAGAGACAGACAGACACACAGACAGAGACAGACAGACACACAGACAGACAGACACACAGACAGACACACAGACAGTGACAGACAGACACAGAGAGAGACAGACACACAGACAGAGACAGACAGACACACAGACAGACAGACAGACAGACAGAGACAGACAGACACACAGACAGACACACAGACAGAGACAGAGAGACAGAGAGACAGAGAAAGACAGACAGACACAAAGACAGACTGAGACAGACAGACAGAAATTGTCTGTGTATGGGTCAGACAGACAGACCCATAGACAGACAGACAGACAAACAGACACACAGAGACAGACAGACACACAGACAGACAGAGACAGAGACAGGCAGACACACAGAGGGATAGACACAGAGACAGAAAGAAGCACAGACAGACAGACATACAGACAGAGATCGACAGACACACAGACAGGAACAGACAGTCAGACAGACAGATACAGACGGACACACAGACAGACAAACAGAGACACACAGACAGTCAGAGTTAGGCAGACAGAAACTCAGACTGACAGACACAGTGAGACAGACACAGAGACAGAAAGACACAGAGAGACAGACACACAGAGAGACAGACACACAGAGAGAAAGACACACAGACAGACAGACACACAGACAGAGGCAGACAGGCAGAAACTCAGACAGACAGAAACACAGACAGACAGACACAGAGACAGACAGGCACACAGAGGGATAGACACAGAGACAGAAAGAAGCACAGACAGACAGACATACAGACAGAGACCGACAGACACACAGACAGACACACAAACAGACAGACAGACAGAGACAGACAGACTGAAATTCAGAGAGACAGACACACAGACAACGACAGACAGACACACAGTCAAAGACAGACAGACACACAGACAGACATACACACAGACAAAGACAGACAGACACACAGACAGACAGACACAGAGAGAGAGAGATACACAGACCGAGACAGACAGACAGACAGAAAGACACACCGACAGACAGACAGACACTGAGACAGACAGGCAAAGAGATAGACAGACACAGTGACAGACAGACGCATTAACAAAAGACCCACA
Source organism: Cynocephalus volans (assembly GCF_027409185.1). Taxonomy (NCBI): domain Eukaryota; kingdom Metazoa; phylum Chordata; class Mammalia; order Dermoptera; family Cynocephalidae; genus Cynocephalus; species Cynocephalus volans. Next base: position 168,252,467 of record NC_084478.1, on the reverse strand, counting down.
CAGACACACAGAGAGAGACAGACAGACACACAGACAGCAGACACACAGACAGAAGGCACTCAGACAGACAGACATACAGGGAGACAAAGACAGACAGACAGACAGAGTCAGACAGACACACTGACAGACAGACACACAGACAGAGGACACTCAGACAGACATACAGAGAGACAAAGACACACAGACAGACACCCAGACAGAGAGACAGAAAGACACATAGACAGACATACCCAGAGCCAGACAGAATCAGAGACAGAAAGTCGAACAGACAGAAGACACTCAGACAGACAGTCATACAGAGAGACAAAGACAGACAGATAGACACACAGACAGACAGACACACAGAGAGACAGACACACAGACAGAGACAGACAGACACACAGACATAGAGACACAGAGACAGAAAGACACACAGACAGGCTGAGAGACAGAGAAAGACAGACAGGAACTCAGACAGACAGACACAATGACAGACAGACAGAGAGATTTAAAGTGACACAGACAGACAGACACACTGACAGACAGAAACACCGACAGACAGAGAAAGACGGACAGAAAGACGCACAGTCAGAAGACACAGAGACACACAGACAGACAAACAGAGACAGACAGACACACATAGAGACAGACACACAAACAGACAGAGAGACAGACAGAGACAGACATACTGAAACTCAGACAGACACACAGAGATACAGACAGACACATGGACAGACAGACACACAGACAGACAGACACAGAGAGACATAAACAGAGACAGAAAGACACACAGACAGACAGACAGAGACAGACAGACACACAGACAGATAGAGAGACAGAAGGACACACAGACAGACAGACAGACAGACAGATACAGACAGACACACAGACAGACAATCAGAGACAGACAGACAGACAGAGTTAGACAGAAACTCAGTCAGACAGACATAAAGAGAGACAGACACAGAGACAGAAAGACACAGACAGACTGACATACAGAGAGACATACAGAGAGACAGACAGAGACAGACAGACACACAGACAGAAGACACTCAGACAGACAGACACAGAGAGATAGACACACAGACACACAGACACACAGACAGACATACAGACAGACAGACACAGAGTCAGACAGACACAGAGACAGAAAGACACAGACAGACAGACAGAGAAAGAAGAGAGACAGACAGTCACAGAGACAGACAGACACAGAGACAGAAAGTCAAACAGACAGACACAGAGAGACAGACACAGAGACAGAAAGAGATACACACAGACAGACAGAGAAAGAAGACAGACAGACACAGAGACAAAAAGACACAGAGAAAGTCACACAGCCAGACAGACACAGTGTAAGACAGACACAGAGAGACAGACACAGAGACAGAAAGACACACAGACAGACACACAGACAGAGACAGTCAGACACACAGACAGACACACAGACAGGGACAAACAGACACACAGACAGAGAGAGACAGACAGACACACAGACAGATAGACAGAGAGACACACAGACAGACAGACAGATACAGACAGACTCACCAGCAGACAAACAGAGAAAGACAGACACACAGACAGAGGAACAGAGAGAAAGAAAGACACACAGTCAGACAGACAGAGAGACGTATACAGACAGACACACAAACAGAGACAGACAGACACACAGTGAGACAGACACAGAGACAGAAAGACACAGACAGACAGACACACAGAGAGACAGACACTAGACATAAAGACACAGACAGACAGACACACAGAGAGACAGACACAGAGAGAGAAAGACACACAGACAGACAGACACACAGACAGAGGCAGACAGACAGAAACTCAGACAGACAGACACACAGACAGACAGACACAGAGACAGACAGGCACACAGAGAGATAGACACAGAGACAGAAAGAAGCACAGACAGACAGACACACAGACAGAGACTGACAGACACACAGACAGACAAAAAAACAGACAGACAGACACACAGACAGACAGTTAAACAGACAGACACACGGACAGACATACACAGAGACAGACAGACAGAGAGACAGAAAGACACACAGACAGACAGAAACACAGACAGAGACAGACAGAAAAACAGACAGACAGACACACAGACAACGACAGACAGACAAACAGAAAAAGACAGACAGACACAGAGACAGACTTACACACAGACAGACAGACAGAGAGACAGAAAGACACACAGTCAGACAGAAACACAGACAGATAGACACAGAAAGACATTGACAGACAGACACACAGACACACTGACAGACAGTCAGACAGAGAGACAAAAGACACACAGACAGACAGACACACAGACAGAGACAGACAGACACAGACAGACAGACAGACACACAGTCACACAGATAGAGAGACACAGAGACAGAAAGACACACAGACAGACACACACACAGACAGACAGACACACTGACAAACAGAGAAGGATGGACATAAAGATGCACAGTCAGAAGACACAGAGACAGACAGACAGACAGCGACAGACAGACAGAAAATCAGACAGATAGATACACAGAGAGACAGACAGACACGCAGACAGACAGACACAGAGAGACAGAAACAGAGACAGAAAGATACTCAGACAGACAGACACACAGACAGAGACAGACAAACACACAAACAGACAGGGAGACAGAAAGACACACAGACAGACACACAGACAGAGACAGACAGACAGTCAGAGTTAGACAGACAGAAACTCAGACTGACAGACACACAGAGAGACAGACACAGAAACAGAAAGACACACAGACAGATAGACACACAGATAGAGACAGACAGACACACAGACAGACAGAGACATACAGACACACAGACAGATAGATAGAGAGACAGAAAGACACATAGACAGACACACAGAAAGAGAGAGTCAGATACACAGACAGACAGACAGAGACAAACATACAGACAGACAGAAACACAGACAGACACAGAGACAGAAAGACACACAGACAGACAGACACACAGACAGAGAGAGACAGACAGAAACTGAGACAGACAGACACACAGACTGACAGACACACACACACAGACAGTCACACACACACAGCCAGACAGAGACAGACAGACACACAGACAGATAGACAGAGAGACAGAAAGACACACAGACAGACAGAGAGAGACAGACACACAGATAGAGACAGACAGGCAAAAACTCAGATAGACAGACACTAAGACAGACATACACACAGACAGACTGAGAGACAGAGACAGACAGACAGAAACTCAAACAGACAGACACAACGACAGACAGACACAGAGAGAGAAATTCACACAGACAGACAGACAGACAGAGTCAGACAGACTGAAAATCAGACAGACATACACAGAGAGACAGTCACACAGACAGACAGACACAGAGAGACAGAAATAGAGACGGAAAGACCCACAGACAGACAAACAGACAGAGACAGACAGAAATACAGACAGACAGACACAGTGACAGACAGACACAGAGGCAGAAAGACACACAGACAGACAGACAGACAGAGACAGACGGACAGAAAGACGCACAGTCAGAAGGCACAGAGACAGACAGTCAGTGACAGACAGACACACTTAGAGACAAACACACAAAATGACAGACAGAGAGACAGAGACAGACAGACTGAAACTCAGACAGACAGATACACAGAGAGACAGACAGACACACAGACAGACATGAACAGAGACAGACAGACACAGAGACAGAAAGACACACAGACAGACAGACTGAAAGAGAGACACAAAGTCAGAAGTCACCCAGACAGACAGACAGACAGAGACAGTCAAACAGCAACTCAGAAAGAGACACATAGAGACAGACACACAGAGAGATAGACACACAGAGAGACAGACAGAGAGACAGAAACAGAGACAGAAAGACACAGAGACAGACAGACACACATACAGAGACAGAAAGACACAGAGACAGACAGACACAGAGACAGAAAGACACACAGACAGACAGACACACGGACAGACAGACACACGAACAGACAGACACAGAGACAAACACAGGGACAGACAGACACACAGACAAACAGACACAGAGAAACAGACACAGATAAATAAAGACACTCAGACAGACAGACATAGAGACAGAGAGACAGAAAGACAGAAAGACAGAAAGGCGCATAGACATAGAGACACAGAGACCGACAGACACAGAGACAGAAAGACAGATAGACAGACAGACACACAGACTGACAGACACAGAGACAGATACAGACACACAGAGACAGACAGACACCCAGACAGACAGACACACAGACAGACATAAACAGAGACAGACAGACACAGAAACAGAAAGACACACAGACAGACACAGAGAGACAGACACAGAGACAGAAAGACACACACAGATGGACAGACACACAGATAGAGAAAGACAGACACAGAGACAGAAAGACACACAGACAGACAGACACACAGACAGACAGACACAGAGACAAACACAGGGATATACAGACACACAGACAGACACACATAAAAACAGACACAGAGAAACGGACACAGAGACATAAAGACACTCAGACAGACAGACATAGAGACAGAGAGACAGAAAGACACACAGACAGAAAGGCGCATAGACATAGAGACACAGAGACCGACAGACAGAGAGACAGAAAGACACACAGACAGACAGACACACAGACAGACAGACACTGAGACAAAAAGACACACAGACAGACAGACACAGAGACAGACAGACACACAGAAAGTGACAGACGCACAGACAGACAGGCACAGACAGACAGAAAGACGTACAGTCAGAAGACACACAGACACAAAGAGACAGATACTCAGTCAGACAGATACACAGACAGACAGATAGACACACAGACAGAGACAGACAGGCAGAAACTGACACAGACAGACACACAGACAGACAGAAACTCAGACAGACGGACACACAGACAGAGAGACACAGAGACAGAGACAGACAGACACACAAAGAGACAGACACAGAGACAGAAAGAAACACAGGCCGACAGACACACCGACAGACAGAGACAGACAGACAGACACACAGACACACAGACAGAGACAGACACAGAGACAGATAGAAACAGAGACTGACAGACACAGATACAGACAGACACAGAGACAGAGAGAAAGACAGAAAGACACTCAGACAGACAGACACAGAGACAGAGAGACAGAAAGACAAACAGACAGAAGACACACAGACAGACAGACAGACAGAGAGACAGGAAGACACACAGACAAACAGACACAGAGACAGAGACAGACAGACAGATACACAGACAGAAAGACACACAGACAGACAGAGACACAGACAGAGACAGACAGACACACAGACAGACAGACACACAGACAGAGACAGACAGACACAGAGACAGAAAGACGAACAGACAGAAGACACTCAAACAGACTGACATACAGAGAGACAAAGACAGATAGATAGACACACAGTCAGACAGACACAGATAGAGACAGACAGACACACAGACAAACAGACACAAAGACAGAGACAGACACACAGACAGACACAAAGACAGACAGACAGAGAGACACACAGACAGACAGAGAGACAAACAGACATACAGACAGAGACAGACAGACAGAAACTCAGACAGACAGACACACAGAGAGACAGACACAGAGACAGACAGACACACAGACAGAAAGACGAACAGACGGAAGACACTCAGACAGACAGACCTACAGACAAACCGACACAGAGAGACAGACACACAGACAGACAGACACACAGTCAGAGACAGACAGAGAGACACACAGACAAAGAGACAGAAAGACGAACAGACAGAAGACACACAGACACACAGACAGACAGACAACAGACACAGAGAGACAGACACACAGACAGACAGACACACAGACAGACAGACACACAGACAGAGACAGACAGACACACAGACAGACAGACACACAGACAGACAGACACACAGATAGGCAGACAGAGAGACCGATACAGACAGACAGAAACTCAGACAGACAGATACACAGAGAGACAGACACACATACAGACAGACACAGAGACAGAAAGGCACACAGACATACAGACACAGAGACAGAAAGACACACAGACAAACAGACAGAGGGACAGAAAGACACACAGACCCACAGACAGGCAGACACACAAAAACAGACAGACACAGACAGAGAGACACACAGAGACAGACAGACACACAGACAGACAGACACACAGACAGACACAGGGACAGAAAGACACACAGACAGACAGACACACAGACAGAGACAGACACACAGACATACAGACACACAGACAGACAGACACACAGAGAGACAGACACACTGACAGACAGACACTTATACAGACTGACTCAGAGACAGAAAGACACACAGACAAAGACAGACAGACAGACACAGAGACAGAGAGACACACAGACAAAGTAAGACAGACACAATGGACCGAGCGACACACAGAGAGACCGAAGGTCACATGGACAGAATGACAGAGCAACCATCAGACTGACTGACTGATAGATGCATGAAGAGGTGGACAGACTGATACATAGACAGGCAAACAGAAAGACACACAGACAGAGAGACACCCAGCCACATAGACATACAGACGGACACAGACAGACAGACAAAGACAGACAGAAACTCAGACAGACAGACACACAGACAGACAAAGAGATAGAAAGACACACAGATAGAAAGACCCATAGATTAAAAGACACACAGACCGAAAGACACCCAGACCGAAAGACACACAAACCGAAACACACACAAACCGAAACACACACAAACCGAAACACACAGACAGACAGAAAGACACGAGGACAGAAAGACAAACAGACAGAAAACAGAAAGAGACACAAAGAAAGGTAGAAAAAATGGAGAAAAGTATCTTACGTGAAATAAGCCAGACAAAGAAAGAGAAATGCCGCATATTCTCACTCACAGCTGGCTGCTCGGAAGGAAGGAAGAGAAGGAGAGAGGGAGGAAGGGGGGACGGAAGGAGGGAAGAAGAAAGGAAGGAAAGAAAGAACACACTGAACTTTCAGAAGGGGAGAACAAACCTAAGTATAGTAGAGGTGGGGGGGAGGGAGGGGGGGTTTGAGAAGTGATAGGTTGGGCAAAGGACATAAAGAAATATCACAATTTGTAAGAATGAATATGCTAATAATAAATAAAAAATTTTTTTAAAGTGTCATTATTGTTCCCTAAACATGTGAGGAGGGTAGCAAATCCACTAACCTAGAGCAGTCAGCTTTTAAAAAGTATTAATCAGAGAAACCAGTTATTTTGAACTAACAATCATTATTATCTTTTAAAAAATCTCAGTAGATGGTATCTCAGTGTGGTTTTGATTTGCATTTCCCGGATGCTGAGTGATGTTGAGCATTTTTTCATATGTCTGTTGGCCATTTGGATATCTTCCTTAGAGAAATGCCTACTTAGCTCTTTTGCCCATTTTTTAATTGGGTTGCTTGTTTTCTTCTTGTAAAGTTGTTTGAGTTCCTTATATATTCTGGATATTAATCCTTTGTCAGATGTATATTTTGCAAATATTTTCTCCCACTCTGTTGGTTGTCTTTTAACTCTTTTAATTGTTTCTTTTGCTGTGCAGAAGCTTTTTAGTTTGATATAATCCCATTTGTTTATTTTTCCTTTGGTTGCCCGTGCTTTTGGGGTCGTATTCATGAAGTCTGTGCCCAGTCCTATTTCCTGAAGTGTTTCCCCTATGTTTTCTTTAAGAAGTTTTATTGTCTCAGGTTGGTGGGACTGCAAAATGGTGCAGCCTCTATGGAAAATGGTATGGAGGTTCCTTAAACAATTGCAAATAGATCTACCATACGACCCAGCCATCCCACTGTTGGGAATATACCCAGAGGAATGGAAATCATCAAGTCGAAGGTATACCTGTTCCCCAATGTTCATCGCAGCACTCTTTACAATAGCCAAGAGTTGGAACCAGCCCAAATGCCCATCATCAGATGAGTGGATACGGAAAATGTGGTACATCTACACAATGGAATACTACTCAGCTATAAAAACGAATGAAATACTGCCATTTGCAACAACATGGATGGACCTCGAGAGAATTATATTAACTGAAACAAGTCAGGCACAGAAAGAGAAATACCACATGTTCTCACTTATTGGTGGGAGCTAAAAATTAATATATAAATTCACACACACACATACACACATACACACACAAACCGGGGGGGGGGGGGAAGAAGATATAACAACCACAATTATTTGAAGTTGATACAACAAACAAACAGAAAGGACATGGTTGGGGGGGAGGGGGGGAGGGAGAAGGGAGGGAGGTTTTGGTGATGGGGAGCATTAATCAGCTACAATGTATATCGACAAAATAAAATTAAAAAAAAAATAAAAATAAAAAAAAATTAAAAAAAAAAAAAAAAAAAAAAAAAAAAATCTCAGTAGAATGGTAAATTACAGAAAGATAATACATGTAGCACCAATTAGGGACTTGGGAGATTAATTGGAGGCATTCTTTCCAGATGTGGTGCCAAAAAAATTTTTAAGAGGAGTTAGGCAGAAAAGTTAGGAGGCTTGGAAGACAGACCAAAAGCCGATCTAATAGAAGTCCCAGAAGGAGGGAACAAGAGACAAAGGAGGGAGTGAAACAATCAAATAAATCCTGAGCTAACATTTCCCTGAGTTAGAGAAAAGATTTGAGTTTTAAGATAGAAAGTGTCCACCGAAACAGGTAGTGTTAATCAGAGGGAAAAGTGTCTATCGTAGGAGGAAAATGGGAATGGTTTAGTTGATAAAACTAAACTGTTAAATTGGTATATTCAAGGGAGATCTAGAAAGAAACAGGTAAGTTAATAACTAGGTTGCAACGTGTCCTTATTCATGTGATGAAGACAAGCCAAGGATAGAACTAAAGTTCAACTACACTGTCCAAGCACGATTTAGCTACACAAGTGTCCCAGTTTTAGGCTCCTTCCTTTAGTTATTTATATTGCAATGGGGAAAGCCACGTATAAGAGAAACCAGTAATTAGGGGAAGAAAATGACATGATGTATCTAGCTCTTTCTTATAAGAGGGTCAAGGCAAAAGTTCTGGAGGGGATTGTGTAGTGGAGAAAGTGTAAGATCATGTGCGTTTATTCTGGAGCTAAATAATAGGGACTTACTGAGCCTGAGTGGAGCTGTAGAGAAAATAGTTTCTTTCTGGAGTTTGGGCTTGCTGAGCAAGTCTTACTAAGTCTTGGGACCTAGGATAAAAGGACAAGCCATAGAAGGTAATTTACAACTGCACAGATATTGAGAGAAATCCAGAGAGATTTATCATCAGAGGTATGTGTTACACTTCAGGGCCATGAAGAATTCCTGGATTGTAAAGTTGGAGATAATGGGCTTCTCTTTCCCTATAGAGACATTTATTTACATTCCAAAAGACAGTAGGAACACCAGACTTTTCCCAAAGAGCAAGGGTCTTTCTCTTTCAATAGGGACAGTCCCTCTCCACTCTACATACATGCCAGATTCACTTCTGCATTCCTTGCTGGCAAGACACATTCTGTTTGTGTACAGTGACATTCAGCTCTCATCTTGTCGTACCAGGTATAAGAAATTGGGGCACAGGAGAACCACATAGTTGTTATTTGCATGAAAGTAAATAATAATAAATCTTTGCTCCAGAAACCTTCTATGCTCATTTAGTATGAAATGAATCAATAGGGATATTAAAATTTTAACAGCCTGCACAATCTGCCTTCTTTAACTCTCATGAACATGGATATAATGAGTATAACTAGATCACATATTTATGTATCTATATCACCTCACATATTTTACCAGTTGCTTTACTACACAGGAGAAAACCCTAGAGCTAGAACATAAGATATTCTCCTGGTGGATTTTATGGGTAAATAACAATTATGGCACCTTGACGCCTTGATTGCTTAACGTGTTTCTTATTGCCACTGAGCAGAACCATGCTTACTGAGAGAGTTAGAGTTAGAATGGCCACCAAAGGGTACATAGGACAGTTGAAATGGGGACGAGTATTGAAAAGAAGACACAAGACTAAACTGCATTAGTGAGGCTAGGCTTGGTTGTGCTGTGGTACTATACTACCGCAAATCACAGAGCTTAACCCAACAAAGTGTTATTTCCTCTCACACCATGTATCCATTTCTGGTCAACACAGGTACTCTGCTCACTGTAATCACTCAGAACACACACTGATGGAGATTTCATCACAGTACCTGCTTCCATGGTTACATAGCAAGGTAAAAGAATGTGGGAATTTGCACATTGGCTCTTAAAACTTCCATTATCAGGTGAAATATATAACTTTGGCTCACATTTCTTGTGCAAAACAAATTACGTGGCCACACCTAAATTCAAGGGATGGGCAAGAGCAATCCTGACAATGGGCTTGAAAAGAGAACTGGGATAGTTCGTAAAGAGCATGAATTTAAACACCCTCATTCTTGTCACTGAATATTTTGCTTTCTCTCTTTTCTTCACGCAGAACACATTTATCCCTCAAGAGGAATCGGAAATTCCCATTCCATCCCTCTTTCACTCTCAAAATAGGACCTCTGAGTGGTGTTCGGAAATTTCTTTATCTATTCAGGAGGTGTCCCCTCGTAGTTGAGAAAATGATGAACTAAGAAAAAAACTGTCGTTTGCCCCTCATATGCGATATTCGGTGCTGGAATACAGAAAAGACAACCACAATAAATACTCCCCTCTAGAGAGAAGAATAGTTATCACCTCAGGCACTATTTAATAGCAAATCTGAAATCCCACTAGGCAGATTTAGAAAGAGTCCCCCGCCTAGAGGGTAAAAATGTTCCTCGACTGAGCCCTGATTCTGCTCTCTGGGAAAGGATCCCCAGTAAATTTTTCCTGTAGACCTGGTCTCTTTCCTCAGAGTGCTTCTTTCTATTGTCACCCTTCTTCATATCTGGATTGAGCATTGGGAAATATATACTTCTCGGGGGCTGAAAAACTCACAACCTTTTTCCTGTTTATAATACATTTGGAGCCCAAGAGTCATTTTAAGTTCCAAAGAGTCACAGTTAATTTAATCCACCGATTTTGTTTGACTCAGCTTCAAATGCCAATAACTATACCCACAATTCATTTCTAAACACACTTGGCATATTTGCTTTCTCATACTCATGTCTCTTGCAACATAACCGTGAGTAACTTGAGCCTATCAGGCTTTTGTGGGAGAGCTACGTCCTAAGTTTATTTTCCCTAAACCATTTTCTCCATTAGAAAAGCTTTACTTGGGGCAACAGCCCTAACTTGGTCTTTCCTTTGAGATAACACATTTCATTCAGAGATTCTGACAATGGTCAAATGACCACACCTTTGATCTAATCCTTGCTACAAGGCGGAGTTTTAATAAACTTTTGTCACCAAAATTCTTCTCTGTTTTGTCTTTTACTCATTGGGGATGAGAAGCAATTACCTCTTCCAACCCCGAACGTCCTCACATTCCTGGACTCTATATTCACTTGCATCATTGCTTGCAAACCAGCTAATTCCTATGTGACCTCAGCTCTTTCTTGTAATACCTTGTCAAATATGATCCACAGAAACTAACACAGGGTGCCAATATTCTCTATTTTAAGCTTTTCTCTTAGAGCTACACCTTCATTTCGTAGAATATCTGATTTACAAATGAATGCAGGCAATATTTTCAGCAACTGTTTAAACACTACAAAATATGGATCATTATTCTCCCAGTCTCTAATAACAGTTTACACGGCACCCACCATCTGGTACCTCAGGCAATGCTATATAGGTATTATTATTATTTTTATTATTACTATTATTGTTAACGTTGTTACTGTTACTATTTCTGTTATGGTAATACACCACCTCCAGGTACCAATTCCTGTTTCAATTCGGATAGTCTATACTGTAATATTAAACAACCCCCAAATATCAGTGACTTGAAGCAACAAAAGATGGATTTCTTTTTCATACTCCCTATTTAGTGTTAGGTTGCAGGAGGGCTGGGCTTATTGTAGTTACTAAGGGACAACACTTACAGAGGTTTTAGGTCAATGTGTGCTTAACACAATCTACTATTGCAGAGGGAAGAGAATGTAGCAAACTGTGCACTCCTCTTAAACCTTCTTCGTGGAAGTGATGCTACATCTATCAAATCTTTTTAGTCCGTACATGTCACATGGCCACATGTAACTTCAAGGGAGTGGGGAAGCACAGTCCACCATGTGCCCAGGAGGAGAACTAAAAATATTTGGACAACAGCAATAATGACTTCTCAGGAGAAATCCAGACACATCCTAGATCGTTTTTCAAACTCTATGGACAAAGAGAAACTATTACAATTTTCTACCAAAAATAGAAGGGTGGCCTACAAAAAAGAAAAATATGAATCTGACTGTTATCAGACTTCTCATGTGCAAAACAAGACGTTAGAAACAGTGGAGTGGCATGTCTAAACTGCCAAGAGAAAAAGATTTCTAAACTAGAGTTCCTTAGCCAGAGAAACTATCAATCAAGTATAAAGTCAAAATAAAGACCTTCTCAGGGATACAAGGTCTCAAGAAATTGATGACCCATGCAGCATCACTGAAAGAATTATTCTGACACGTAATCTGGCAAAAGGAAACTAGAATCCAAGCAAAATAAAGGCAAAATCCCTTGGTGACCAAAAAAGAAAACTTACGCTTTACAATAAATAGTTGTTGATAATATGACTATAAAATTTAATATCATTTTAATGTAAGACATAAAATAGAAATGGCATGCTGTTGAAAATATTGACTTGAAATAAAAATTTAGTTAATATCAATTAAACCTGAATAACGTTGGAGGGTCAGAAAATAAACAAAAGCTTGCTAAAAGTCTCGTTTGAGAAAAACGTTAAAATACGATTAATATTTTTTGTTGATGGGAGATTATAAGTTTAAGTGTACTTGCTAGAAGTTTTTTGCTGTTGTTTGTTTGTTTTTGTCGCTGGCTGGTAGCAGAGATCGAATCTGGGACCTTGGTGTTATCAACATCACACTCTAACCGACTTAGCTAACCAGAAACCCCAATTTGCTAGAATTTTTAAGGCAACAACTTGCAGAATGGAAATAAATACTAGAACTTCCAAAACAGTAGATTACAGTAGAGGGGAAAAATACAAGGCTATCTATCTAGCAAAAATGAGGGAAGAAGAAAATTGTCTTAGTTCATTTGTGCTGTTTTAACGGAACCCCACAGTCTGGGTAATTTTAAAGAAGAGAAATTTCTTTCTCACCATTCTGGAGGCTGGAACGTCCAAGATCAAGTTGCCAGCAGGTTGTATGTCTCATGAAGGCCTTCTTGCTGTGTCGTTACATGGCAGAAGGGACAGAAGGATAAGGAAAGAAGACAAATGCTATATCCTCATGTGGTGGAATAGCAGAAAAGAGTGAACCCACTCTCTCAAGCTCTTTTATAAGGGATCTAATGTCTTCCACGAGGGCCCCACCCTCTTAAAGTCCCCACCTCTTAATACTATCACATTGGCAATTAAGTTTCAATATATGAATTCAACGTATGAATTTTGGAGGACACATTCAGACCATAGAAAAAGTGGAGAAATAAATGACAAGAAAACCAATATAAACATAAAAAAAAACCTAAGTAACAAGAATTACATCGAGAGAATTCTACTTCTTCCTTGGTGACAAAAAGAGTTCCATGGATCCATTCCACTCCCCAATGAAACTGGTAAAAGTTATTTTTAAAACAACCATTTCAATCTCTGGAAATGGTCCTACCAGAATATAGCAAATGAAGAAAAACATATTCAAGAAAAACTACTAACATTTGGTAACAACAGTGAAAGTCTTTGGCATTTAAAGCATGACCCACTCCCTCCCTCCTCCCTTGTATCACACTGTGAAGGAAACTCTATTCCAGATGGTGCAGCTGAGAACATAAGGCTCCCTCTTCCCCGAGAGTCAGTTGAAGAGGATGGTATTTTTCCTGCAGAAGAATGACATTGTTAGAAAGGTAAACTGAGACACACTACAATTTTAAAGTATATTTGTGCAAACAATGATTCATGAATCAAGCAACTTCACACCAGAAGTGGTTCAAAAGCTCCACTGAAGGAATGCAATGGGAAGGCTTTTATAGGACAAACAGAGGAGTAAAGCAAAGAAAATATTTGGGTACAGTTATACAGTTGTCATATTTGGTCTATTCCATAAGAAAGTCTCTAGTTATATAACCATAATTTTGTTGGCTATAGTAACCAAAACAGCACGGTACTGGCATAAAAACAGACACACAGACCAATGAAACAGAATAGAGAACCCAGAAAACAATCCACATATTGACAGCCAACTGATCTTTGACACAGGCACCAATAACATACATTGGGGAAAGGAATGCATCTTCAATAAATGGTGTTGGGAAAATTGGACATCCACATATACAAGAATGGCACTAGACCCATACCTCTCACCATATACCAAAATCAACTCAGAATGGACTAAAGACTTAAATATAATACCTGAAACTATAAAACTCTTAAAGGAAAACATAGGGGAAATACTTCAGGAAGAAGGACTGGGCAAAGATTTTATGAGTAAGACTCCAGAAGCACAGGCAACAAAACAATAAATAAACAAATGGGATTATATCAAAGTAAAAAGCTTCTGCACAGCAAAGGAAACAACCAACATTATGAAAAGACAATCTAGAGAATAGTAGAAAATATCTGCAAACTATACATCTGACAAGGGATTAATATCCAGAATATACAAGGAACTCAAACAACTTCACAGTAAAATAACGAAGAATCCAATTTAAAAATGGGAAAAGGAGCTGTGTAGGCATTTCTCAAAGGAAAATATACAAAAGACCAACAGGCACGTGAAAAAATGCTCAGCATCACTAAACAGCAGGGAAATGCAAATCAAAACCATTTTGAGATGTCATCTCACCCCAGTTAGACTGGCTATTATCAAAAAGACAGAAAATAACAAATGCTAGTGAGGATGTAGAGAAAGGGGAAACCTTCTACACTGTTGGCAGGATTGTAAATTAGTACAGCCACTATGGAAAACAATATGGAGGTTTCTCAAACAATTGCAGATAGAGTGACCATATGATCCAGCAATCCCACTACTGGGTATATACCCAGAGGAACAGAAATCATCATGTCAAAGGGTTACCTGCACTCCCATGTTCATCACACCTCTATTTACAATAGCCAAGAGTTGGACCCAACCTCAATGTCCACTGATGGATGACTGGATCGGGAAAATATGGTATATGTACACAATGGACACTGCTCAGCCGTAAACAAGAATGAAATTCTGCCATTCACAGCAACATGGATGAGCTTGGAGAAAATCATGTTAAGTTAAAAAAGCCAAGCACAGAAAAGGATGTCGTCACTCATAAGTGGGAGGAAAGGACGAAAGAAAACAGAGAAAAGAAAGAGCGAGGGAGGGAGGGAGGGAGGGAGGGAAGGAAGGAAGGAAGGAAGGAAGGAAGGAAGGAAGGAAGGAAGGAAGGAAGGAAAGAAAACAATCACAACAGTACACTGAACTTTCAGAAGGGGAGAACAGAACTGTGGTTACTAGAGGTGGGAAAGGGGGAAGGGAAGTTAGCGAGAAACTGTTTAATGGACATAAAGAATTACTACGTTGTGCAGTGATGAATAGGCTAATCATCCTGATTTGATTATCACTTATTGTACACAAGTACTGATTGTAAAATCTGTACTCCACGAATATGTATAATCAATTATGTTTCAATACAAAAAGGGAGAGGGGAGAAGCAACCCCATTTAACTTCAATTTTGATGGAGGTTTACAGCATTACTATTAAGTAAAAACTTCAGAATAAATTTAACTAAGGAGGTGTAATACCTGTACACTGAAAACTAGAATACATTGCTGAAAGAAATTAAGGACTTAAATAAATTAAAAGACAAACTGTATTCAGGTATCGGAAGATTTAATATTATAAACATGGCAATGCTGCAAAAACTGAGCTACAGATTCAATGCATTTCCTATCAAATTTTTACCTTCTTATTTTGCAGAAATGGAAAAGTTGATCCTGAAATTTATATGGAATTGCAAAGAACCCTGAACGGCTAAAACAATCTTGGAAAATAAGAACAAAGTCGGGGGACTCAAAATTTCTGATTTCAAAATTTGTTATAAAGCTACAGTACTCAACACAGTGTGATACTGGAATAAAGATGTATAGAAAAAGAGAATAGAATTGAAAGGCCAGAAATAAAATGAAACATCCATGGTCAATTGATTGTTGACATAGGTTCCAAGACCATCCAATGGGGAAAGAACAATCATTTTAATAAATGGTTCTGGGACCACTGGAAAGCCACATGCCAAAAAATGATGTTGGACCACTACCTCATTCCATATATGAAAATTAATTCAGGATGAACAAAGACCTAAATGTAAAGGCTAACATTATAAAACTTTTAGAAAAAAACTGGGAATAAATCTTCATGGTCTTGGATTTGGCAATGTTTTCTTCAATATGACACCAAAAGCAAAAGCAACAATAGAAAATAGTAGATAAATTAAATTTCAATAAAATAAAAACTTTTGTGCTTCAAAGGACACTATCAAGAAAGTGAGAAGACAACCCACAGAATGGAAGAAAATATCTGCACATCATATATCTGATATGCATCTAGAATGTATGAAGAACATTTAACAACAAGAAGATAAGCAATCCAATTTAAAATTGAGCAAGGGACGTGCAAAGATATTTCTCCAAAGAAGATACACAAATGGCCAAAAAGCATATGAAAAGATGCTCATCATCAGGGAAATGCAAATTAAAACCACAGATGAGATACCATTTCACATCCAGTAGGATGGCTACAAACAAAATGGCAGATCACAACAAGTGTTGGTGAGGATGTGAAGTAATTGGAAAGCTGTACACTGTGAATGGTGCAGCTACTTTGGAAAAGAGTTTGATATTTCCTTGAAAAGTAAAATGTATAGTTATCATTTGACCTAGAAATTCTACTCTTTGGTATAGACCCACAATATGTGAAAATATACGTCCAAACAACTTGTACATGTATGTTTATAGCAGCACTATTTTAACAGCCAAAGGGTGAAAACAACCCAAATATCCATCACTAAATAAGTGGATAGAAAATATGGTACAGCCATATAATGGAATATTATTCAGCCATATGTAAGAATGAAGTACTGATGCATTCTACGACATGGGTTAGCCTTAAAAATATTACGCTATGTGAAAGAACAGTCACAAGAGATTACGTATTATATAACTGCACTTGTATGAAATGTCCACAGTAAGCAAATTTATAGAGAAAGAATGTAGATTAGTGGTCTTCTCAGTCTAGCAGGTACAGGACAGGTCAGAGAGTAATAACTGAAGTGTACAGGGTTTCTTTTGGGATGATAAAAATGTTCTAAAATTGATTGTGCTGATAGTTGCACAACTCTGTGAGCATATTAAAAACCGTGAAATTGTACACTTTAAATGGATCAATTGCATGGTATGTAAATTGTAAGGTATTATATCCCAATAAAGCTGTTACAAAAATTTACATCAAAATGTTTAAAATATATGTAAGCTTTGTATGTGTGATTTAAATATATGGAAGCTGATTAAATTTATCCCATTAAAAGAAACAGACATTCAGATTATTTTAAAAAGAAATCTAGTTACATGCTATTTATTTGGCATTGCTAAAACAAAATCAGCGAGAAAGTAGGAACATAAATAGATACACATACACCTCAGGCAAATGCCAAAGAAAAGGAAGCTGCAGGGACAATATTATTATCATACAGTGTAGATATCAAGGTAAAATGCATTCAACGTGTTGGAAGAGTATAGTTTATAATAACCCCTAACATTTATCTAACAATCCCACTTTAAAATGTGCGGAGCAAAAAATACCAGTGAAGCAAGGAGAAATGGACATATATACAGTCGCAGTAGGAAATTTTAACAATTCTTTCTCAGAAATGAGCATGTTAATGCTCAACATCACTCAGCATTCGGGAAATGCAAATCAAAACCACACTGAGATACCATCTCACCCCAGTTAGGATGGCTAATATGCAAAACACTGTGAATGATAAATGCTGGTGAGTTTGTGGAGAAAAAGGAACTCTCATGCACTGCTGGTGGAACTGCAAAATGGTACAGCCTTTATGGTAAATGGTATGGAGGTTCCTTGAACAATTGCAGATAGATCTATTTTATGACCCAGCTAATCCATGGCTGAGTATGTACCCAGAAGAATGGACATCATCATGCCGAAGGGATACCTGTACTCCAATATTCATTGCAGCACTATTTATAATAGCCAAGAGTTGGAAGCAGACCAAATGTCCATCATCAGATGAGTGGATACGGAAAATGTGGTATATCTACACAATGGAATACTCCTCTGCTATAAAAAAGAATGAAATACTACCATTTGCAACAACATAGATGGACTTAGAGAAAATTATAAGTGAAACAGGTCAGGCACAGAAAGAGAAATACCACCTTCTCACTTATTTGTGGGAGCTAAAAATGAATAAATAAATACACATACAAACAGGGGGGGTGGGAAGACACAACAAGCACAATTCCTTGAAGTTGTTAAGACGAGTGAACAGATATGAGGTTGATGGGACAGAAGGGGAGAGGGAGGGGGGAGGGAGGATTCGGTAAAGGGACACAAAAATCAAACACATTGTATGTGGATAAAAGTAAATTAAATTGAATTTTTAAAAAGTGATGAGCATGTAAAAGAGGTAAAACTAACAATAGAAATACACAAGATTTGAATATCATTTAATAAATGAATTCACATATGCACAAAATCATAAACCGTGAATATATATTGTGGCAGATTGCTACGCTTGTCTACCCACCTAGAGTCCCCATTTCCAGCCTCTGGTTCACCCAGGTGAGTGCCACTAACTAAGTTTTTTTGTGTGTGTATTTATTTTTATCAAAACAAAATTGATTGTACATATCTGTGGGGTACAGTGTTCACTAAGTTTTTATTGAATGGGATGTTAGTGGCTGTGCTGTGTGCAAGTTATGCCTGCATTGCTTATATAAAAAGCATTCAGCTTGATGTCCTCTTTCTCATTCCCAATGCCTGGTGGTGAATCCCATGTCAAATCATGCAAACAAGGACAACATTCCAGGTATGGCAAAGCAGCAAAATGGAAGACTCATGGGTCCTAGACTGACCAGATAAAGCAAAGCTGTCCCCTAACCTGGGTCACATAAATTAAGAATGCTGTAGAAAAGACAAATTAATGACTATTTTTCCTTAGTCATCGTGTTTCAGAGTCTATATTACAGGAGCTTGGGCTTACCATAGGTAGATGATAGACAGATAGAGCTTAGACCATTAAATATACATAAATAGATAGAGCTCTGCATCCAAAGCACACACAAAAATATATCCTTTTCAAATGTGATATTTGCAAAAGTTGATCATGTACTAGGGGACTAAAAATTTCCTCAGTTTCACTAAATAGAAATCATAAAAGCCTCATTCCGGCACCATAATGAATTGCAAAAATAAACAAATGTGATAGACTTACAGACAGATGATGATTAGATAGAAGACAGACAGATAGATAGATAAACAAACCACCTGGAAAATACCACTATACGTCTAAATAACCCTAGTAGAGAGGAAATAAAAAATCTGAACATGTGAGTATGAAAGACAATGAGATCATTACATATCAATACCCATGGGATACATACAAATAGCAATATTCACAGAAAATGTAGAGTCTTAAATGCATTCATTAGAAATTATTTAGAAAACGGGAAACAAACCAAATAAATTAAACATTCAATTAAACAAATGAACAAGAAAAAGAACAAGTATATTAACCAAAGGAAAATAGGATGAAGGAAATAATCAAAATAATATAAGAAACTAATGAAATAGAAAATACACAGGCAAGAAAAATAAAATTGATAAATAAAATCAAACATCAAGGTAGTTCTTAAAAACAATAAAACAAACCTCTGGCAAGTCTTGAGAAATAAAACCACAGTGGTCATGAGAAAAAAAGAAAAAGTGACATGGAAATAAATCAGAGAGTTTAGAATGTAAGATCATACAATGAACGAACTGAAGCCAGAATACTGGACAATTTATATTATATGATAATATTTTCGAAAATAAATGATTAATATATTTCCAAGGTTGACAGAAGAAATAGAAAATGCACGTATACGTATCCTTTGACCTGGAAGCATTCCACTAAAATGAATTCGTTCTAAAGATGTACTCATGTATATGCAAAATGGCATACATGCAAGGTTACTGGTAGTGACAGTCTTTACAACAGCAGAAGAATGGAAATAACGTAACAACCTACTGAGCCATAACTTCCTCTCTGAGCACACTGGGTCTCCCCTAAAGTGGGTCCGAAAGATTCTGATAGACTCTTGACAGGCATGAGACTCCAGACTCATTCCCTCACATTAAGCCACAAGCTGAAGTTATAGCAATCTGTCCGGAAATAAAAATCTGGTAGTGGGTACACAGATTTCTCTTACATCATTTTCGTACCTTCTGATTTTCTGAATTTGTTAAAAAAGAAAATAAGTTTAAAATTCTCATGAAAAATGTGGTACCTTTCATTTTCAGCTTTCACATGTAAAGTGCGTGGAAATTTTCACTGCCATCCTTACAGCAAGAAAAAAGCTGAACAAACTGAAACTCAATGAGTTTTCCTGAACCCATCAGAGAATTGAGATTACATGGAAAACTGCTGCTCCAAAACTGGGAATGACAGGCAAATGAGGTCAAACACAGCTGAGACCAGCTTACTTTGAGCAGAAGCCCCTGGAGCTACAAACTGGTAGGAAAATGTAAATGGAAACATGAACAAATCGATGGAGACTGAGTGTGAACTTGCATGAGACTGAAAAACTCCTGAACCTACAGTCTTAGGGGGGCCCCACACTTTCGTAGCTTTTACCTCTAAGAGCTCCATCAGATTCCCATAGAGAGGAGCCAAAAATTCACATCATATCTTTGGCAGTAGGAGAGGGAAAGTAATCATTCTGAAATACACCCTGTGCCTTTTCTGTAACACAGACCTACCTCTAGTGACAATGACATTACCAGAGCCTTATCTCACATGGGGAGAAGGGCACTTAACTTACCCCAGCCTCCGTTAGCATTTCTATCTCAGCTAAGGGACAGAAGTAGGTAAGAAAAACTTCTGAAGAACACAGCCCAGTAAAAACAGACACGATAAAAGACAGACTTAATCATAAGATTGCAGAAGGCTTTCCCTTTCCCACACCTTCCCACATTAACAGGCCTCTACCATAATAACAGCAGTTGACAGCTGAAAGAACTGTAAGACAGAGAATCTATTTAAGAAGTAGCGTGTAGAGAAACCCAAAGTGAGGAGGAAAAGAAACCAAGAACATTAAAGAAATTCAAAGCCTCTGGCACCTACAGGGCAGTAAACATTAAATACAGTCCAACTTCTACTGACATAAAACATCACACTATAAAGGCCTATTTGCCTCCGTTCATACTACTGAATGTAACATGGCTGTCATTTCAACAAAAACAAAAAGTTACATGGCATGCTAAAAGGCAAGAAAATATAGTCTGAAGAGACAAAGCGAACATCAGAACTAGACACAGCTATGACACGGATGCAGAAATGATCAGCCAGGGAATTTAAAAGAAATATGGCTAAGATGTCAAGGGCCGTAATGAAAAAAGCAGACAGTATGCAAGAGCAGATAGGTAAGAAGATGTAAGCAGAGATAGAAAACTGTAATAAATATTTAACAGGAAATGCTGGAAAGAAAAACACTAACAGAAAAACACTAAGAGAAATACTGTTGATAAGACTTCATTGATAGACGAACAGACTGAGGAAAGAATCAGTGAGCTCAAAAGTATGTCTATAGAAACTTCCCAAATTCAAATGCAAAAAGAAAAAGTAATTTAAAAAAAAAAACAGAAAACAATATTCAAGAACTTTGGGTCAATTTCAGAAGGTGTAACATTTAAGTAACTAGAATACCGAAAGGAGCAGAAAGGGAGAATTTAACGTCTAAATGAAACGACGCACTTCCTGACACCTCAGGGGCCAGGGAAAGAGCCCCAATAGCAATTTTAAAATTTCTTCTAGGTTATCTGTGTGAGTTTTTTAGTTTGTGTAATTAAAGATAATTTTATCCAAGTTATCAAATTGGGGACATAAGTTAAAATAAAAATGCAAGTTATCAAAATTTGCGTGATATTAGCAAAAGCAGTGCTTAGGGATCAATTTATAGCACAAAATGCATGTATTAGAAAGAAAATCTAAAATCAAAGCCTGAGATTACAGCTTAGGAGTATAGAGGATGAAGAACAAAATAAGTCTAAAGAAAGCAGAAGAAAATCAATAATAAAAAGTTCAGCAGAAATCATTAAAATTAAAATCAAGAAAAGAATACAGAAAATCAGTAAAACCAAAATCTAGTTATTTGAAAAGATCAACAAAATTAATAATCTTCTGGCAAGGGTAGTCAAGAAAAAAGGATAGAAAACACAAATGACCAGTATCAGAAATGAGAAAGAGGTCATAGTGATCTCCTTGACATTCCAAGGATAATACCATGACAACTCTGTGTGACAATTTAATAAATTGGATAAAATCATCTTCAATTATACAAACTACAAAAACTCACACAAGGATAAAAAGATAACCTAGAAGAAGGTATATCCATCAAATAAATTGAATCCATAATTAATATCTTTGTAAAAGAGAAACCACCAGGCCTGGATGGTTTTACTGGTAAATACTACCAAACATTTAAGGAAGAATTATTAGTGATTCTTCACAATCTCTTTCAAAAGATAGAAGCGGAGGGAAAACTCCTAACTCATTCTATGAAACCATTACCCTAACACCAAAACCAATGAAAGGTACCACAAAAAAGCAAAACTACAGACCAATATCTCTCATGAACATAGATTCAATAGTTAATGAACTATAAGCAAATGCAGTTCAACAACATACAAAAACATTATACACCATGGCCAAGTGAGATTTGTTACAGGTATACAAGGCTGCTTCAACATTCAACAATGATTTAATGTAATTCATGACATCAACAGCTGAAAGAAAAACTATCATATTATCATATTAATTTACACAAAAAAGTCATTTGATAAAATTCAACATATATTCCTTACAAAAACAGTCTCAGCAAACTAGAAATAGAAGGGAACTTCCTTAGCTTAAAGAGCATGTACAAAAACCCTACAGGTAACATCATACTTAATGAGAAACTAGATGCTTTCCACCTAAGATCAGGAAAAAGGCAAGGATGTCTCCTCTGACCACTGCTATCCACCATCATACCAGAAGTCCTAGCTGGTGCAGTAAGACAAGACAAGAAAAGAAAATACGTATATTGTGGAGAGGAAAAGTTATGGCTCCCTTTGTCCACCAAAGAGATGTTTGTCCATATAGAAAATCCCAGCAACAACAAAACTTTTGGAACTAAAACGTAAGTGTAGCAAGGTCAAAGGAAATAAGATTAATATAATAAAAAGTGCTTTCCCAGACACTGACATGAACAATTGGATTTTTAAATTAAAAATATCATTTACAATAGTTCCCCCAAATGAAATGCCTAGTTATAAATCTAACAAAATGTGTATAGGATTTGTGTGTGGAAACTACAAAGCACTGATGAAAGAAAGAAAAGATCAAAATAAATGGAGTTATTCCATGTTCATGGGTTGGAAGACAAAATTGTTAGAAAGTCAGGGTTTTTATTTTTCCAGTATGTTCTATTAATTCAACACGATCAAATTCTCAGCAAACTATTTTCTAGATATCAACTAACTGATTCTATATTTTATATGGAAAAGCACATCTTAGAATAGACAACATAGTACAGAGGAAGAACAAAGTAGGAGGACATACACTACCCAATTACAAGACTTACTATAAAGCTACGGTAATGAAGACAATGCAAAATTGATGAAAGAATAGAAATATAGATTAATAAACTAGAATGATGCACAGAAATAGACCCATACCCATAGAGTCAACTGACTTCTGACAAAGGTGCCAAAGCCATTTTATAAAGAAAGTTAATTTACAAGCAAAAAAAAAGAAAGAAAAAATAAAAAGAAAAAGGAACCCAGGTAAAACCTTACACCTTTCACAAAAACTAACCCCAAATAGCTTGTAGACCTCATTGTAAAATGCAGAAATTATAAAATCTCTAAGAGCAAACATAGGAGAATATTTATATGACCTTGGCTTTGGTGATGAGTTTTTAGGTCCATGAAAGAAAAAATTGATAAGTTGGATGTTGTTTTGTTTTTTTTAAAGTGTGCTCTGTGAAAGACATTGTAAAGAGAATAAAAAGAAGAGCCACAGTCAGTGAGAAAATAGTCGCAAGACACCTAGCTAGTAAGGGATTTGTATATAAAATACAAAAAATTTTTAAAACTCCACAGCAGAACACAAACAACTCACTTAAAAACTGGACAAAGGATCTCAGCAGACACCTGATGAAAGAAGATGTACAAGTAGCAAATCAGCATAGGAACAGATGGTGAATATCAGTTGCTATTAAAGAACTGCAAATTAAACAATGAAATACTTCTACACACCCACTGGAATGTCTAAAATCAAAAAAATTTACAAGTTTAATTGCTAGTGAGAAGGCAGAGCAGAAACTCTCATTTGCTGCTAGTAGAGATAGAAAATGGTACAGTCACCTTGGAAGATAGTCTGTGAGTATCTTAAAAACACTGGACATAGTCTCGCCATATACCCAGCAAGCACACTCATGGGTATTTGTCTAACTGATCTGAAAACTTACATCCACACAAAAAACTGAGCTTATTTTCATACGTTTGTAGCTGCTTATTTGATAATCGTGAAAAAACCTGAAAGTAACCAAGACATCCTTTAACAGATGAAAGGGTAAACAAACGGTGACACAACCTTACAATGGCATACTATTAATCAATAAAAGGAGTGAACTACGAGACATGCAAAAACATAAAGGAATCTTAAATGCATATTGCTAAGTTAACGTAGCCAGTTGGAATGGGCTAGAGAGTGTCAGCCTCTAATTATACGACATTTTGAGAGGGGAAAAAGTATACAGTGATAAACATATGAAGAAATGCATAAGTAGGTTAAGCAAAGGAGATTTATTAGGGCATGAAACTTTTTTATGATACTGTAATGGTGCGGACATAACACTATGTATTTGTCAAAAATTATAGAACTTTAAAGCACATGAACCTTAATACATGAAAATTTAACAAAATACCTGAGGAGACCAAGGAATCCCAGCATGGGATGTAGAATGTGACAAAATATTCCACCTGTATAAAAGAACCCTACTGAAGGGTATAAGGGAGAATTGGCTGCCCGAAGTAACTTGGAAATTAATGTTGTCAGGCTAAAGTCAAAATGAACTATACCTAAGTGCTATCGTCTAGTTGGTAAAGTTGTTTCCCACAGGAGTACAGGTTAACAATTCTAAAACCACTATTCATGTATACATCGAACAATTGATTGAATGGATTGGCAGAGAAATTGAACAACTGATTGAATGGATTGGCAGAGGGTGAGAGCCAGGTTTCTCACTGTTGGGGTGAGTTGTTACAGGTAAGTTAAGGCGAGGGGGTTAGGATGATTTCTGTGGTAATGGATTAGAGTTGGAGACATCGGCATAAACTCATGTTGAGCATATATTTATAAATATATCTGTAGGTATGTGCATACCTACACAAATGGTTACATATATAAATATTTATAGGTATGTGTATATACACATACATATTTCACTGCTCTGAGAGCTGAGAGGGCCTATAAGTAACAACTCCCAGTAGAAACACACCTAGCACTGAGATCTAGGTTTCTGAAACTACCACACAATAAAAAGAATGAAGGCTTCTTGGAGAAATGGCTGATTCTAGGACTGGGGCATGAAACACATAAAATGATCCTGGAGCATTTTGTAGGGCCAGAAAGTAAGTGGTATTCTGTCATCCAAAGCAAGGCAACCAAAGCAAAGACAGACAAATGGGACTACAGCAAACTAAAAAATTCTGTATAGCAAAGAAAACAAGCAACAGAGGGCAGAAGCAAGTCACAGGATGGAAGTAAATGTTTGCAAATTATTCTTCTTAAAAGGGATTGATATCCAGAATATACAAGGAACTCAAACAACTCAATGGCAAAATAACAATAATAATAATAGTGATAATAATAATAATGATAATAATCCGATTACAAAATGGGCAAATAACCTGCATACACATTTCTCAACAGAAGACACACAAATGGCCAACAAGTATATAAAAACATGCCCAACATCATGAATCATCAGGGAAATGCAAATGCAAACATAGGGAGATATCATCTCACTCCAGTGACAATGGCTACTATCAAAAAAGGCAAAAATCAACAAATGCTGCAAGGATGTGCAGGAAAGAGAACTCTTATACACTGTTGCTGGGAATATAAATTAGTACAGTCATTATGGAAAACAGTATAGAGGTTCCTAAAAGAAACTAAAAGTAGAATAACCGTAGATCCAGCAATCCCACTACTAGGTATTTATTCAAAGGAAAGGAAGTCAGGATACCAAAGAGATACCTGCACCCCCATGTTTACTGCAGCACTATTTACAATAGCCAAGGTATGGAATCAACACAAATGTCCACCAACTATTGAATGGGTAAAGCGAATGTGGTATATATACACAATGGAATACTACTCAGCCATAAAAAGAATGAAATCCTGTCATTCATGGCAATATGGATAAGCCTGGAAGATGTTATGGTAAATGAAATAAGTTAGGCACGGAAAGATAAATATTGTTTGTTCTCGCTCATATGCGAAATACTTGGAAATGAAATGCTATAATGCCTTGGATATGTTTCAGATTATTCCAGCAGCAAGAAACGGAAGTAGGTGAGGGTATAATTGGAACCAGATTGCCATGTATTGAAGATAGTTGGTGCTAAGTGTCTGGTACACTGGGGTCATTATATACTCTCTTTACTGTTACATATGTACAGAATTTCTCTAATAAAAAAGCTTTTATTATAAGAATCATGCCATTAAATTTGAAATCCTAAGTGAAATCGATCAGTTAAAGGTTTAATCAAACACCACAAACTGAAACTATATTCAACACTCAAGTCACAATCAAATGTTGCAGGCTGTGGCAGTTTTGGAGGCCGGTTCTATCAAATGGTCGGGGAGAAACAAACTGCCATCTTACATAAACTCTCTCAAAGCATATAAAAAGATGGGCAATTATTCAATTTATTTTGCCAGCTAGCGCTCCTTGATTCAAATTCCAGATGGGACTACCCCATGCAAAGAACATTTGAGCCAAGCTCCCTCTTATAGAAGAAAATACTCTAAATAACTTAATAGCATGTACAATATAGCAGTAAATTAAATAAACAGACTGTGTCCAAGGAATAAAAATACGCTTTGAATTAGAAAATGCTTTCAATTGTAATTCCCTGTATACCAATCATAGGAGGAAAAAACACTTTACGTCAATGGCTACATAAAAAGCATTTCAAACGCAATTCAACACAAGTTCGTGGTATTTAAAAACAAAAAAGTAAACTAACACTGGAATAGAACTTCCATTTCCTAAAATCTGTGCAAACACACCTAAATGTGCAATGTTAGAAGAATTCCCATTAAAGCCAGGAACAAGACAAAAATAAATGCTATCTCCTCCACGATTCAAAACTGCACTGGAACGCAGAGCCAAAGCCATGGATATCGAAAGAAATCAGAGATATGAATATTGAAAAGAAAGAAATAATATCCAGTGATAATGTTATTATTGAAGAAAATTCAAAGTAACAGCTACGTGGAATATTTAAATGAATCAATCACTTTAGAAAAACGTTGTACGGAAGCTCATTATAGCAAAATCAAAAACCTTGTCACGCAAACGCAAGAAATAATTAAAAACGTAATAGAAAGTATTCCGTTCACAACAGCAAGAAAAATTTAACATTACATAAAAGCTTGTAGAAGAATGAAATGAAATCTAGAGGAAACTTTCTCCACAACAGAATGCCAGAGTATTACAAGATGGGATTGTGACCAGTCACCTGTGCAAACAAAAGGAGGTAGAAATGGCTCAAAAGAAAATGATTTGTGAGAAGCAAGCACCTCACACCACGGATGCCCATAGTTCTGGGGAAATATCAGGACAGACGGAAAGAGCGGGTTGATTGGTGTCTGTGCTAATAACCACCTGAAAAGCACCTTAGTGACTAGTGGCTTTTTGAAAAGCTATTCTAATAATGATGAACTAGAAATAGAATAGCGAGTGAACTACACATAATATAAGGGTAGGTATTCTTTCATGAATTCTTTTTATATATTCTAAACGTACACTTGGTAGACATGTAAAATATGTATATGTGTGTTAAATAGAAATGATGGTTAAAAAAATTAAAATCATTGCACTGGACAGTGCAGTGTTAGATAGCCTCAAAACAACGGGACCTCCCGAAACTCCACCTATTAAGCCTATTTGTGTAGGAAAGAAAACCACAGAACGAAAGGTTTCCAAAGTCTCCGTCTGGCTGGGGAAGAGACCCAGTGGGAGGCGTGCTTCTCTTCCCACAATTCTCCACAGCCACCGGCGCTGCAGCACGCGTCAAGCATCGAGCCGGGGACCCGCAGCCATCTTCTGCCAAGGTTGCCGCTGGGCAAATGCTCAGAGGTGGCAGGGACACGGCGTCTCCCACCGAACATTTAAGCAAGGAGACAAGAACCAAGATGAGGGCCCTCCTGAGTGAGGACTGAGGAGTGAACCCACCGCAGATAGTAGGGCCCACAAAGGCCAGCTTCGTCCCTGCTGTCAGCCCTGGAAGACCCCAGGAAGACCTGGCCGGCTGAAGTCACCCCCATTTCTACCTTAGTGGTCTCAGGGCAATGAAGCCTTGGCCTGCAGTGGCCCGACTCAAGCTACTTTGGGAAGGTGCCTCGGGTCCCGCCAGCAGTAAACGTGTGAATCTTGAAAGAGGACTGAGGACAGCGCTGCCATCCCAGGAGAGAGGAATCCCAGCTGCAGCCTGGCCCTGCACTTAGCCCCAGAGGGTCACGGTGACGGAGAGGCCCCTCTCTTCCGGGAGAGGCCTCTGGGTCTTGGGACGGGGTGTCTGGAACACAGACGTCGCCTCGAATCAGCAGAGAAAGGAGTCCCAGTCCCTGCTAGGAGCACCCTGATGGAGGGCTGAAAGGCCCTCGACCTCACGACGAAGGGGTGCGCAACCCGTCCTACCTCAGCTGCCAGCCCCGGGAGGCTGCAGGCACGCGTCGTTTGATATCGCGGCCTCTGACTTCCGCTGGGAGGGAAGGACTTTGATCTGAAGCGGATGGACCCAGGTCAGTACATGGAGGAGTGGCAGGACCCAGGATCAAGGTGCGGATCCTGCGGGAGGTCACAGAGAACTAGACTCCAGAACAGAGCTCCTCCTCCCCACACCGGGAACCGGAAACCGACCCCTGCAGTCACCCCTAGGAGACCCCAGAGTGGCCTGACGGGATGTGGTGTGTTCTGACTTCCGCCTTGGCACGCTGAGAGGGGAGGCTGGTCTGAGGCGGTGCGTCTGCGGTCAGTGGAGGAAGAAGACGTGAAGGTAAAGATCCTGATATCAGAACGGCGGTGCGGGGTTGGTCGGCGGCCCTACCCTTCTATCAGCCGTGGGAAGCTTGGGAATAGCTTTCTCATTCTTTTTTGGTCTTTTTAGTCTTAACGTCTCAATATACATTGTAGTTGATTTTCGTGTCCCTTTACCCGTTCCTCTTCCCCCCACTACCCCCAACATCATATTGGTTCATTTGGAATAGCTTCTGGACTCGGGCTACACCCTGGATTTGCTCTCGGGAATCTGAGAGACGTGCGTCCTTCGTCTAAGGGGTGTGGCATCAGATCAGCCGAGGGAGGGTACCCAGGCCCTGCCAGGCGTCACGGTGCGGATTCTGAGTGAGTGGTGAGGGGGACCTACTTCAGAACACAGAAGGGCCCCCACGGGAAGCCGCGCTGCCCCCACTGTCAGCTCCGATAGACTCCAGGCAGTGCTGTTCCACTGAGAGTACTCTCATCTTGACTGCGGGTTCTCAGGGAGGCGAGGGCATTGGATGAGGAGGCTGAACTGGGGTTAGCAAAGAGAAGAGTCCCAGGCCCTGCCACTTGGTAAGGCGAGGCCTTGGATGCCAGGACACAGGCGGGTCAGCCCTGCCCCTGCTGTCAGCCTTGGGAGAAACCAGGCATGGGTGTCCAGATATGGTGCCCCCTCACTTCTGTCTCAGGGATCTCAGGGAGATGAGGAGCTGCGTCTAAAGGGAGAAGCCTTAGGTCAGCAAAGAGTCTCAGGCCCTGCCAGGAGTCAAAGTAGACCTTTGGTGAAGACTGAGGGGAGCTCCCACTCCAGAAAAAAGGGACCTCACAGGGTCTGGGTGTTGCCTGTTGTCAGCCCTAGGAGAGTCCTGGTAAGGGTGGCCAGATGTGGCATGCTCTCGCTTTTGCCACAGGGTGGGAGTGGGGAGGGGGTCTTAGGGGGCTGAAGCATTGGTCTCAGGGAGTGATACCAGGTTAATTCAGGAACATGATTCAGACCCTGCCAGAAGTAAACATGAATACCCTGAGGAAGGACTGAGGGACCCCTACCCCCAGTGACAGTTCTGGGAAACCCCAGGAGGGACTTTAGGTGGAGGCAACCCTTCGTTTTCAGCTTGGTGGTGTCAGGGAGGTGAGGACCTTGGTCTCAGCTGAGGGGCCTGGACCCAGGTCAGCAGAGAGGATTCTGGGTCCTGCCAGGAGTCAAGGTGAGAACCCTGAGGAAGGACTCAGGGGACCTCCCACACCAGAGGAAAGAAGCTCTGCCACCCTTACTAGCATGGTGCACCTGCACTTTTAATGTGCATGTTCTCAAGGAGAGGAGGAGCTGGGTCAAAGGATTAGAACCCGGGTCAGCACAGGGAAGAGTGCCGGGCCATGCCAAGATGCAAGGTACGGACTTCGGGTACATCCCACACCAGAACAGACGGAATTCCAGTCCCGCCCTGCCACTTTTGTCAGCCATGAGAGGGTACAGAGCATAGTGGTTGGCTGGGGCGCCCCTCACTCCTCCTTCAGTACCTTATGAAGGTGAGACTTTGGTCTAAATGAAGGCGGCCTCAGGTCAAAAGAGGGAGTTGTTTCAGGCTCAGACAGCTGTCAAAGTTAGGACTGAGGGGACCCCCTCATCTCAGGACAAGTAGATTCCACACTTGCTGTCCTCCCTATGGGGCCCTGGCAGATGTGGCCAGATGTGGGCCCCTCACTGCCCTTTGTTCCATATCAGGGGTGTGAGCTCTTGTTCTGAGAGTTTCTCAGGGCAGCAGAAGGGTTGGGTCTGGGTCCTGCCGGGGGAAAGATGAGGGCTCCGAGTGAGTATGGAGGGGACCATTCATTCACCGCAGAACAGTGGGGACCTCACAGAGTCCGGCCTACCCCTCCTGTCAGCACTGGGAGCCCAAAGTGTCCTTGCAGTCTGCAGCCTGAGGACCTCCTCTGTTCCTCTTACAGGAGCTCCAGGAACTGAGAGGTGAGACCTTGGTGTGAGGCAGTGTCCTCAGGTCATAGCAGAGAAGGCCGAGGAGTGCAGGAGTCAAGGTGAGGTGCGTGACCTGAATGAGTACCAAGGGCCCCACCGGCCCCGGGACAGAGGGGACCCCACAGCACCTGGTCCCAACGACAATACTCTCAGTGCCGGAGCCTCAACCTCTGGTGGCTGCACCCTGAGGAGCCGTCTCATTCCCCCTTCAGGTCCACAGGAGACAGGCCGACCAGGAGGACAGGAGCCCTGTGAGGCCCCGAGCACCACCTAAAGACAAGACCTGTGAGTAGGCCTTTGTCACAGCCCCCTAGGGTGTGGTTCTAGGCTGAGGCCGCTCACCTGCTCCCTCCCTCCCCCAGGCCTGTGCGTCCCCATCACCCAACTCCAGCCCACACTCCTGTCTTCTTCCCAGGCCAGAGCCATCATGCCTCGCCCTTCAAAGCGTCGGCGCTGCATGCTTCAGTCCCAAAGTGAGACGCAGGCCGTCGTGGATGCACAGCTTTCGGAGGCTGAGGAGGAGGATACTTCTTCATCCTCCTCTACCTGCTCCTCCTCTTTTCCCTCCTCTTTTCCCTCCTCCCCCTCCTCCCCCTCCTCCCTTTGTCCTCTACTCTCAAGCAGCCCAGGGGGGGAGGAGGAGGTGTTTGCTGCTGAGACACAGAGTCCTCCCCAGAGTCTGCAGAGAGCCGGCTCCCCCCTCACTGCCGCTGCCTCCACTTCATGGAGTCAACCCAATAAGGGCTCCAGCAGCCAGGAAGAGGAGGAGCCGAGCACCTCGCAAGACCCTCAGTCCTTGCCCAGAAATGAGTTTGATAAAAAGGTGGATGATCTGGTAAATTTGCTGCTCCTCAAGTATCAGATGAAGGAGCCGATCACAAAGGAAGAAATGCTGAATGGTGTCCTCAGAAACTACGAGGACCAATTCCCTGCCATCTTCAGCGAAGCCTCTGAGTGCATGCAGCTGGTCTTTGGCATTGATGTGAAGGAAGTGGACCCTGCCGGCCACTCCTATGTCCTCGTCACCACCCTGGGCCTCACCTACGATGGGATGCAGAGTGATGACCAGACCATACCTAGAACGGGCCTGCTGCTATTTGTCCTGAGCATTATTTTCATGGAGGGCAACTGTACTCCTGAGAAGGAGATCTGGGAAGCGTTGCGTGTGATAGGGGTGTATGCTGGGAGGGAGCACTTCATCTTTGGGGAGCCCAGGAAGCTCATCACTGAAGTTTGGGTGCAGGAAAACTACTTGGAGTACCGGCAGGTGCCCGACAGTGATCCCGCATGCTATGAGTTGCTGTGGGGCCCGCGTGCCCACGCTGAAGCCAGGAAGATGAAAGTCCTGGAGTTTTTGGCCAAGATCAATGGGAGCGATCCCAGATCTTTCCCACTGTGGTATGAGGAGGCTTTGAGAGATGAGGAAGAGAGAGGCCAGGCTAGAAATGCCACAGTAGATGATACTACTGCCATGGCCAGTGCCAGTTCCAGTGCCACCAGCGGCTTCTCCTTCCCCAAGTAAAGTCAGGCAGATTCTTCGCCCTGTTTTAAGTCAATGATCTTCCCAGTCAGTGATCTAAGTAGTGGCGGGCCAGGCTGGGGCTGGGGCAAGTACAGTGTTATAACCTCATTGTCTTCGCGTTTTATTTGGATAACTTGGGGACTTGTCTTCTTTTCTTTTTGTTATTTTGAAATGTTATTACTTTGACTAGAAGGTGTATTAGCTTCGCAATCTAAGTTTACCAATGATGTTAGTCACACATTTATTTGTTGTTTATCCAGTTTGGAGAAAGAGTTTTGCTGTTTTTGTGCAACATATTGGGGAGCCTTCCATCTTATTTGTAATCTGTAACAAGGTGCCATGGCATTGGGATCAGAACTGCCATGGAAATGTAACAGAGTGTATTAGTAAACTGGAGAAAAAGATTTAAAAGGGTTCATTTTTTTATTTCCTTACTGTTTTAGTCTATCGTTCTGTACAATTAAAAAATATACACCTGGATCTTGTTCGCTTATTCAAATCAAAATTAAATTGTAATCAATGAAACCCCTGCTCACTGGTGCATTTCTTCCCCAAACATTCATTGAGCATCGCTCTCTGGAAGGCCCTGTGTTAGTCGTGGAGATACTAGGATAAGCCAGACCCACGTCTACCTACAGAATGGGGGAGCCTAGGAGCAGCCACCATATTAGGAGTGTGGTGAGATGTCCTCTAAATCCTACAGAACAAGTAGATAAGGATTGGCCAGAAGGTGGGTCTCCAGGTGAGAGCGGTCGAGTGTGAATGCCCTGAGCCAAGGCAGCTTGGGAGTTCAGGCATCTGCACCTCCCTCTGTGGGAGGTGTCTGCACTGAAGCTGGGTGGTGGCAGGGGCCAGGCTCTCAGACGCTGTGTCTTAGGACTGAGAGCAGAGCCTGGATTGAAAAACTGCTCTGAGCAGGTCCTTTTGGATGGTGGATCAAGCAGAGAGAACTCTCCACCTGGGGCAGGTATGGGAGGTGTCCTGCACTCCTGTGCCAGTGCGACTGAACACAGCGCAGGAAGCAGGTGATTTGTACCCACCACCTGCAGGGATATCTTGATAAATAAGGCTGTTAAGGGATGCCCACAAGTAAGCTGGCTCCATTAGAAGAATGTTTTATTTAGGTTACCTTTAGTGTAATTTAGACAACTCTAAGCAAGTGTGAAATAATTTTGGGTGGGAGTGAAGTGAATGAAAATAGTGGTTTGGATGGAAAAGCAGCTGGGAGAGAGGGAAGGAGTTGGTCCTTGACTCAAATTCCGGGAACTGTGAGGGTCATCCAGCTGGGAAATGCTCTCCCACAACCACGTTAGATAATAGACCCTCTGAGAGAAACAATTCACGGAGTCATTTGCAAAGCAGCGTTTTTGGCTGACTTGGCATCCCATATCCCATTGAGCAGCATATTCTGAGATGTACTGGAGAACAACCACCACGACAAAAATTCCCGAGGAAAGGGTGGTAGGGTCTGGGGGTGAAAGAATACTAGAAATAACTGCCAGTCACTAAATTCCAATATACACCAGGTACTCTGCCAGGTGCTCTACATGAGGTACATACGTTCCAAAGTCCTGTTGGGCAGGGCTTATCAAACCCGCTTCACGGATGGAGATCCTGAGGCTCGTAGGGCTTGGTAATTTCCCAGGACCACATGGCTAGCAAGTGACATGGCTGGGACTAGACCCTTGGCCTAAGTTCATCTAGAGCCCACTCTGTTTTTACTCCTCTCAGCCAGAGGCAGGCCTTCTGACTCGTAATTCGTTTCTCTTCTCAGCACTGCATAATGTCTCTCTGGTAACAAAAAGAAGGACCCTGTGGCCAAGGTACTAAAAGCAGGCCTAAATAAGGTGCCAATGAGAATGAAGCACAATCTGGGGATAGTGTGCGGACTTTGTTAACCTAGGGTCCTCCTGTCTCGATCCCCAGGGTGCCTTAAGAGCTGACTCTATCCAGGAGCCAGCACTTCCGTCTGGCCCCCAGCACTTTCCTGCATCACTGTACCCTTCACCTGGTTGTGTCCTGTGTGGCATCCTGTCCACCTCTAGAACCTGGCCTGCTGACCAGCTTGTCCCTCTGGACTCCTCTGAGTGCAGAATCACCCGCTCAACTCATGACACAGAATTCCTATTCCGTACAGACGTCCTTTTGCTGTCCTCTTCCACCTCTGGAAATCCTTCTTATAGCAACAGCCCTTTCAATATACAAGTTGACTTTGGACAGTGATGTTTAGATACCTGGTTGTTCCCTTGGGTACCTTCAACAAACTCTGTTTTCCAAATGAGCTGGTGAGTGAAACTGATGTGACCCATCATCTACTAGTTCTTTGGAAATGACCCTAAAGTTAGAGGACTAGTTTTTGAAGCTGCCCTGGTATTTACAGTAGGATTTTAATGGGATGTCTAATTTGAAACAGGCTACTGAACATATACTCAGATGAGTGAGCTTAACTAGGTCGTCAAAACCAAAGCCTCCCTTATAAGTAGAGAAGGAAAGACCATGGAAATTACTGTGCAGCAAATATCTACAGAGGCTGAATTCCTAAAACCTCTGGGGGCCCCTAAAAGGTGAAAAATTATCTCTTGATGGATATGCTCTCTGTAATTTAAAAAGAAAGAATAATTAACCACCTGTCGGGCTAGGGCTCAGACCCTTCAAACCCATTGTACAGACTGGGACACAGACCCGTCACATGCCAGGCCGGGCCACCAGATCCGTCATGTGCCCGGCTGGGCCACCAGACTCCTCACGTGCCAGGCTGGGCCACCAGACACCTCACATACAGGTCACGCGCTATGAAATTGGGAAAAGACCCCAGGAGCCATTGGCACAGTTGACGGGTTCAGTCCAAAGCGAGCTCAGTCCTCAGCTTCCTCAGCAGCAGCAGAAGCAGCTTACAGCAGCCTCCAGCAGCAGTGCTGGTGGCCTCCCGAGGCATCCCGGGGGCCCTGGCAGCAACAGCTTGGAGCAACAGCCTCCAGCAGCAGTAGTGGCCTCCCCGTGACCCCCCTGGGGCATTCCGGGCGTGGGGGGCACTGTGGGTCAGAGCTGTTGTCCTTTATACTTAAATCCGATAACCGAGGACATCTAGGTGCGAGTCAGACAACCAAAGAACACCTGGGTGCACATGCGCAATTACATTAGACAATAACCAAGGTACTCCTGCGCACACGTGAATATTTACATCAAATGCTCAGCAAGATTCTGAACATCTGAGGGACCCTGACCATTTACCTTCACTTTCCCTACACCATCCTTCTACTGTTTCTTGTCTGTGTACCCACAGGAAAATCCTGGTTTTCAGCATGCCTAATGGCACCCATTATTTGTGTTCAGGCCTGTTCAGTCATGTGGAAAGGAGCAGAAACACACAGGATTTTGAACATTCATCAAAAGGAAGGAGAAATTCTCAGTGCACTGAGATTATAGACTATATTGCAGAAAAGTGCTATTGCGTGAGGAAGGCAAACCCTCCCTGCTGAGATTTAGAAGATCCTTGGAAAACTACATGTGATACCAAATTTGAGAGCACCTGTCACATACTAGACACTTGAAAAAGTTGGAGGATTAAGGCAAATTCGGCCTTCTCAGAAACTGCTCCAAGAAACGAGGATGGTTATTGTCACAAAAATTACAATGGTTGCTTTTTTTGAGCATCTATTGTGTGAAAGTGTGTGGGGGAAACTACAAGCTTTCATCCATACTTTGCCTCTCTCTCCTTTGTGGGCCTATGGAAAGGCTACATTGCCGGTCCACTTGCAGTTAGGAAGGGTCATGTGACTACCCTTTTCCACTGAAATATGAGCTGAGGCATCGTTTGTCACATCCAGGCACTTGAGAGCCAGTGTGCCATTTCCATTCTTTATCTTCCACTCAATAGCAAACGTGGCAGCCCCATGTCGAGGTGGTGGAACTACAATACTGAAGTATCTTGGATCCCTGGGTCCCCTGATAGTGGAGACCTGCCAACCGACATCAACATCTGTGTGCTCAAAAAATAGACTTTTGTTACGTTAGGCCATTCAGATTTCAGTTTTCCTCTGTTGCGTCAGTTACAAAGTCTGGCAATTACTTTGATTAAGATATACCTACTACAACTATTGTTAGACACATTTAAATACTTTAATTACAAAGGCAATAGTGCATATATTCTTATTACAAAAAATGTGAAATTACATAATTCTTCTCTTTACAAAGTTCCTCCAAAATTCAGCCCCCTACTCAAACATAACCACAATTAACATATTAAGGTGGTTATTTGGTTAGGGCAGAAAGGTTGTGAATATTCTAAATTTTTATATACGCTGCCAATATTTTACTCCAAAAATGCTGTACTGGTTTGTGTTCTCAAAAATTAATATGTGTGAGCATCTTTCACTCTCAAATAAATTTTACCATTCTTTTAAATGTTGGTCAAAATTACAGGTTCCTGTTATTTTAATTTGTGTTTTCCCATTTCCTAATTAGGTTAAAGAGAACATTAATTTAATTCCTCACCCATGTAAAGCTAGATTCATGAAGCGATGTCCTGAGTAATAGGATGCCACTGGGCATGATCTAAAATTTTGCACTTTGCTTTGGAAAGGATTTGGTCAGACTGACCGGGAGCAAGGGAAGGAGAGCAGACAGCACGCCCTCAGCCAGTGGGTTACCTTGAGTGTGATTTGGCCAATTGTAAGCAAGGAGCTGGATTTTGGGTAGGGGTGAAATGAATGAAAATAGTGGTTTGGATGGAAAAGCAGCTGGGAGGGAGGGAAGGATTTGGTCCTTGACTCAAATTCTAGGAGTTTGAGTTGCATCCGGCTGGGAAGACTCTTCCACACCCACATTTTGAAATATATCCTTTGAGAAGTAACAGTTACTAAATTTTAGTTGTGAATCCTCCTTTTCTGGCTGATTAGCTACTCTATGTTCATGGGGGCATTGGGAGGATCCAGGGGACAGCAACTGCCAGAGTCCACGAGACAGACCACAGGCAAATCCAAGTCCACGGAGCCCCAGACAGACTGGTGCTCGGAGCTCTGAACCCAGAGTTCAGCACAGGGGGTGAAGGGACCAGAGAGGATAAGGGGGAGAGGAGGGAATGCAGGACTGGTGACACCCCAACCTCCCTCAGAATCCCCCATCTCTATCGGGAAGACAGCTGGACCCCGCATCATTCTGGGTGAGCTACATGTCTTAAATTTTTTTTTAATTCAAAATATTTTAACATTTACTTGTCCATGTTTCCGGGGTACAGTGTGTTGTTTCAATACGTGCATATACTGCACAATGATTCACTCAGGGTAGAGAGCATGGTTTTGTCCCCATTAGTCCACCACTTATCCTCCTCCCCACGCCCATGCCTCTGGTCATCTTTATTCTACTCTCTACTTCTACGTGAACCACTTTTTTCTTTTTTAAGATTTCAGATATGAATGATATCATGCAGCTTTATCTTTCTGTGCCTACCTTCACTTAACGTGATGGTTTCCAGTTCCATCCATGTTGCTGCAAATAGTACCATTTTTCTTATGGCTTAGTAGTATTCCACTGCACATATGTACCACGGTTATTTTTATCCATTCATTCATTGATGGACATTTAGGTTGATTCCATCTCTTGGCTATTGTGAATCGTGCTGCAATGAATATGGGAGTGAAAGTGTCATTTTGATACATTGATTTCATTTCCTTTGGCTATATTCCCAGTAGTGGGATAGCGAGGTCATGGGGTAGATCTACTTTCAGTTCTCTGAAGAACCACCATACTGTTTTCCACAGTGGCTGTACCAATTTATACTCCCACCAGCAAGGTGGAAGAGTTCTTTTTTCTCTGCATGCTCACCAGCATTTATCTTTGTCTTGTCGATAATAGCCAGTCCAACTGAGGTGAGATGATATTTCATGTGGCTTTAATTTGCATTTCTCTGATGATTAGTGATGCTGAGCATTTTTTCAAGAACCTGCTGGCCACTTGTATGTCATCCTTTGAAATGTCCATTCAGGTCCTTTTCCCAGTTTTTAATTGGGTTATTTGGGGTTTTTTTTCCTCTTGAGTTGTTTGAGTTGCTTACGTATTCTGGATATTAGCCCCTTGTCTGATGTGTAGTTTGCAAACACTTGATCCCATTCTTCAGGTTGTCTGTTCACTTTGTTGACAGTGTCCCTTGTTGTGCACAAGCTTTTTAGTTTGATGTAGACCCATTTCTGCATTTTTGCTTTAGTTGCCTGTGCCTTTGTGGTCTTGCTCGAAAAAGTGCTGCCCATTCCCATTCCGTGTAGCATTTCCCTTATGTTTTCTTCTAGCAGTTTCAGAGTTTTGGGTCTCAAAGTTAGGTCTTTGATTCACTGTGAGTTGATTTATGTGTATGATGAGAGATAGGGATCTAGTTTCAATCTTCTGCATGTGGATATTCAGTTTTCCCAGCACCATTTATTGCAGAGGCTGTCTTTTACCCATTGTATATTTTTGGTACCATTGTCAAAAATCAGTTGGTTGTAAAGGTGTGGGTTTATTTCCTGGCTCTCTATTCTATTCCATTGGTCAATTTGTCTGTTTTTATGCCAGTACCATGCTGTTTGGGTTACTATAGCTTTATAGTATATTTTGAAGTCAGGAAGTATGATGCCTCCAATTTTGTTCTTTTTGTTCAATATTGCTTTTGCTATGCAGGGTCTTTTGTGGTTCCATAAATTTTTAAGATTTTTTTTTCTATTTTGGTCATTGCTATTTTGATAGCGATTGTGTTGAATGGGCAGATTGCTTTGAACAACATGGACATTTGATGATGTTAATTCTTCCAGTCCTTGAACATGGGATATCTTTCTACTTATTTGCATCCTCTTCAGTTTTTTTTCCACCAATGTTTCACTGTAGAGGTCTTTCACCTCCTTGGTTAAATTTACTCTTAGGTGTTTCACTTTGGGGGGTAGCTGCTGTGAATGGGATTACTTTCTTGATTTCTTCATCTGCTATTTCGTTGTTGGCATATAGGAAGGCTACTTATTTTTGTGTGTTGATTTTGTATCCTGCCACTATACTGAATTCATTTATTAGTTTTAATAATTATTTGGAGAAGTCCTTAGGGTTTTCTGTATATAGGATCATGTCATCTGCAAATAGGTATAGTTTGACTTCCTCCTTTCCAGTGTGGATGCCCTTTACTGCTTTCTCTTGCCTTATAAAAGTGCTGGCTAGGACTTCTAGTACTATGTTGAATAAGAGCGGGGAGAGTGGGCATTCTTATCTTGTTCCAGATCTTAGAGGAAGAGCCTCTAATTTTTGCCTATTCACTATTATATTGGCTGTGGGTTTGTCATATATGGCCTTTATTGGGTTGAGGTACATTCCTTTTATACCTAAT
The DNA here is from genome assembly GCF_027409185.1 of Cynocephalus volans. Lineage (NCBI taxonomy): Eukaryota > Metazoa > Chordata > Mammalia > Dermoptera > Cynocephalidae > Cynocephalus > Cynocephalus volans. The sequence continues at coordinate 168,212,004 of NC_084478.1, read as the reverse complement.
TTGTTGAGTATTTTCTATCATGAAGGGGTATTGGATTTTATCAAATGCTTCTTCTGTTTCTATTGAAATGATCATATGTTTGGTTTTTTTCCCCCTTCATTCTGTTGATGCTATGTCTTGTGTTTATAGATCTGAATGTGGGGCTGAGCCCGTGGCGCACTCGGGAAAGTGCAGCGCTGGGAGTGCGGCGACACTCCCCGCCGCGGGTTCGGATCCTATATGGGAATGGCCGGTGCACTGGCTGAGTGCCGGTCACGAAAAAGACAAAAAAAAAAAAATAAAGATCTGAATATGTTGAGCCATCCTTGTGTCCATGGAATGAATCCCACTTGATCATGGTGTATGATCTTTTTAATGTGTTGCTGGATTCTGTTTGCTAGTACTTTGTCAAGAATCTACACATCTATGGTCATTAGGGAAATTGATCTGTGGTTCTTCTTTCGTTGTGTCTTTTCCAAATCAGTATGAGGGTAATGCTGGCCTTGTGGAATGAGTTTGGATATAGTCCCTCCTCTTCAATTTTTTGGGAGAGTTTGAGAAGAATTGGTGTTAGTTCTTCTTTAAATGTTTGACAGAATTTGGCAATGAAGCCATCTGCTCCAGAGGTTTTCTTTCTTGGAAGACTTTTTATTACTGCTTCAGTCTCATTACTTGTTATTGGTTGGTTTAGGTTTTCTAGGTTTTCATGACTTGACTTTGGTAAGTTGTATGTTCCAGTTTGTTTGCATATAGTTGTTTGTAGTATACTCTTATGATCCTTTGTAACTCTGTGGTATCAGTTGTAATGTCCCCTTTTTCATTTCTGATTTATTTATTTGAGCCATCTCTCTTCTTTTCTTCATTAGTCTACCTAAAGGTTTATTGATTTTGTTTATCTTTTCAAAAAACTAATTCTTTGTTTCATTGACTTTTTGTATTTATTTTAATCTCTAATTTAGTTCTGCTCTTTTCTTTGTTATTTCTCTCCTTCTACTGACTTTGGGTTTGGTTTGTTCTTGTTTTTCCAGCTCCTTGAGGTGTAACGTTCGGTTGTTTATCTGGAGTCTTTCTTCTTTTTTGATGTAGGCATGTATTACTATCAACTTCTTTCTTAGAACTGCTTTCACTGTATCCCATAGATTCTAATATACTGTATTTTTATTTTCATTTGTCTCCAGGAATTTAAATTCCTTCATGATTTCTTCATTAACCCATTCATTGTTTAGCCCATTGGCTGTCCAACAGGTAATTTGTCTCCAACAGCACTCCAGTTTCTACTGTGCCCTGTGTAGGCTTGGGCAATCTTACTGGTTTCCATTTAGCATGTGCAATTAATATTGCTTGAAGGGTGGATTCACATACCTTCTGTTTTACAGTACTAGGTAGGGGGAACTTTCCCCAGTCAGACGCATTGTCCTTCCCCATAACATAATCAGGTAACAGACACATCTTCTTTACATAAAGCCTGTTTAAACATTCCATTATCCATAATCCTATCAATCCTTACAGTTTTTATGTTCTAGTCCACCCCTGAACGTTTTATTCTTTCTTTTGGAAAAGCCTTTGTGTTCTTCAGCAAGGAGTTGAGCCAAGGGATCCTTGCCTGTTTGTCAGTCTTTATCTTGATTAACCTTCCTGACTACTGCTCCAGGCAATTTCATTTATTTGGTGGTCAGCCAGTATGGGGACCCAAACCCTTGACCTAGGTGTTATCACCACCACGCTCTTGCCAGGTGAGCTAACCGGGCAGACCTCCCAGGCAATTTTAAATCACATTTCTCACTGCAAACATTGCCTCCAACTTCTTAAATTTCTCCACAGTGGTAGAAAGACAGCAAACTTGTTTGGAACCCTTTAATGCTGGGGGATCAGCAGGGCCCATCCAACCTTTGATAGTGTTGTATTAAGATCTTTGTTTTAACCCCATCAATTTCCATTTTATTCTTTTCATTTCTTAATAACCATCTCAAGATTTCCACTCTGTTGGGATGAGTTTCATGACTCTTCCCTTTCTTTTTCCTCTTAGTTTCACCCCATCAATGTTTTCTTTATTCACCTTATTTCTTAACTGTTTTTAAAAATTCCCACCTTTCTGGGATGAGTCCTTTGACTCCCCTCTGCCTTTCCCCATCCTCTTGTTAATTACCCTCATGTTGTTATATCATCTGTAAGACCCAGGAGGGGAAGCTGAGACAGCAAACTTGATAACGCTTCCCTGATGGTAGCTGTCTGGCAGCAGTAAGGTTCCATGGGGTGCCCATGCTAAAGGGGCCCCATTAACCACAGCATTTGCCACGACATGGGTAATGGGCATATGCAGTGGGTGAACATCCTGGTCATCATAAAGCCAGTCCCACATGGCTTGCATACGAGGCATAGCAGCTGCTTCATCTGGGGTGGACCACTTAGTATTTAAAAGGGAAGTTGGGCAGTCCCCCTTCTCAGGGTGAAAAGACCTTACAGTGGCCTTTGTTCAGTTCACCAGGCTGGCTGTTCCCTCAGGAATAACCTCCTGTGTGTCTGGATCATATACAGCTGTGATTGTTCCATAGCACCTAGTGGGGCTTTCATCAACCCAAACTTTCTTCACTGTGCAGCACTGAAAACCAAAGATACTGCTCCAAATCACTCTCACAATCCATTTCAGTAAAGGCTCCTCAGGGAGCTGAGAAACCGATCTACGAAATGAAACAATTCCTTCACACTACCTCTGATCTCAGTTGTTTCTTGGTTTTGCCGTTCCCCCACATTGACTGCCTCCTTAGGAACCACAGGTCTTAGAGGTACTTTGTGTCATCCCTGCGTAATTTTCCCCTTGCAAGACAGCTTTCAGGCTAGTGGCTGAAGCTCAGACCCACTGAAATGTGGGCTTGGTCTAGCATCAAGGTCCGACATGGCACTCTCTTTTACTTTCATTTTAGCTATTACAGGTAACAATAACCAAGGGATTGAATATTTTGCTGTTTTCTTATTAGTTTGCATTTCCTTATGCATCCAGTGAACCAAGGACTTGGATCCATCTCTAAATTCCACTGGTAACTTTTACCTTTCATAGCTGAGCGCAGCACAGATGCTGCTCCACACCACAGGTGACCATGCAGCCACCCAGGAATCAAAGGATCCTCATCCCCCACCCTTTTATCCTTTCTGTTCTGAAACCACATGTTTCTGTGAGACAGGACGGATCTAGCAAATCCCACATCTCACCAAATGAGGAGTGGGAAAAACAAAACACAAACTGCTTTTCCTGTACTATTATAGCACAATTATCAGCACAGAAGATCAACTTCTGATTTCTGTGACCAGAAGAGTGGGGACTTCTCCCCACCAACAAGCAAGCAGCCAGTTCCACAGCCCACAGCTGGGTGTCCTCTAATTGAATTCTGGCACTGTCTCTCTGGAGATAGCATCAGATCCCACAGGTTGGGGTTCAGTCCTCAAGACTCTCCCACCCCCACTTCTGATGCCAATTGTAAGTCCCAGGTTGTTTTACCTGTGCTTCCGACTGGCCATAAATCAGGGTTCCCATAACCCTCTCTTTGGGTTTGATTAATTTGCTGAGCGGCTCAGAACTGAGGGAAACACGTACTTACATTTACTGGTTTATTACAAAGGACATTACAAAGGATGCAGACGAACAGAGGCATAGGGTGAGGTATGGGGGAAGAGGCACGGAGCTTCCATGCCCTCCCTGGGCCAACCATCCAGGAACCTCCCTGTGTTCAGGTATCCAGGTGCTCTCTGAACCCAGGCCTCTAGGGTTCTTATAGAGGCTTCATTAAGTAGACATGATTGACTAAATCATTGGCAATTGGTGACCAACTTAACCTACAACCACTTTCCCCTCCCCCGGAAAGACTGCCTTGTGCTTTCCTGTGCCCAGCCCCCATCCTGAAGCTACCTAGTGGCTGCCAGCCATTAGTCAATTCATTAGCATACCAAAAGACAGCACTTTGGAAATTCTAAGGATTTTAGGAGTTCTGTGCCTGAATACAGGGAAGAAGACTGAAAATATATCTTTGCAGTGTCACATCTGGGATCTGTGAATATCTTAGATTACATGGCAAAGGAGAATTAAGTAAGGTAGCAGATGGAGTTAAGGTTGCTAATCAGCTGACAGAGTAGCCTGGATTATCCAGGTGGGCCCAATTTAATCGATCACACAGATCCTTTAAATATACTAAAGGGAAGCAAAAGAGTCTGGATCAGAGCAATGTCATGTGATACTCAACCGGCCATTGCTGGCTTTGAAAATGGATAAAGGGGCCAAGGAATGTGGCAGCCTCTGGAAGCTGGAAAAGGTAAGGGAACGGTTTTTCCCCTAAAGCCCCCAGAAGGAACGCAGCCCTGTCTAAACCTTGATTTTCACCCAGTGAGATTTCTGACTTCTAGATCTGTAAGATTATAAGGCATTGAAATTGTCGTATTTTGTTGTGGTGGAAAGCTATTAGCGACCTCTTCATTCTTTGAAAAAATAGTATGTGATGTTTCCTTTACGACATTTTAAATAAATTCCCGGTATGCTTTAGATTCAGGATTTTAAAATGTGCAGAAAATTAGACCTCAGCCGTGAACATTTAGAAGCACCTCTGAGGGCCCTGGAAGGCAGCCGGATTTCTGTTGCTTGGGTCTGATTCTAAACTGCTTCACAAGGTGATTGGAGCCTGCGCGTCTGGTTTGGGGGCCCACTGGCTCTCTCCAGAGGCCTTTGCCATCACTCTCCTCCAGTCCTGATGGCTGCTTGAAGCAGGTGCTGCCTGGGGCCAGCGGATGGAAGGCTTCTGATGTGCCCAGGCCACGTCTGCCCTTCTGGTGAGGCTGCAGAGTGTGCTGCCAGCGGCCTTTCTCGCTGCCCTCACCAGTGCTGGGGCTTCAGCTAATTGTGCAGATTCCCTCTCCCAAGGCGGGCGGGTGGGGGGCAGGGGGAGAGGACCAGCACAGCAGTGGGTGCACCTGGACCCCCACTCTAGCCTCAACCAGTTTTGAGCTCTGCTTTTATTAGTTTTCTACCTAGAGCTTTTCATATGATGTCAGAGGATTCTGCAGCTTTAAACAAAACAAAACAAAACACTTCTGAAAACTGCTATAGGTGAAGAGGTCCCCTGTTCAGTGAATATCTGTTTAAAGGAGAGGCTAGAAAACATCTGGTTGGCATTGCTAGGTGGTTCTGCATGGGATTATTTTCCAAATCAGAGGTAATATCTTCTTCAGGAAGTATTGCTACAGTGTGGAGTTCATTACCACCAAAGCAGTGCCACAGCATAGCCAGCTGTGATATTCTTCTTCTAATTATTATTGTTGCTTCCGCTAGCGTGAGATGGTGGAACTGTTAGGTGTTTATTTGTCCTAAAGGCACTGTGAGAAAACCACTGAGGTTCTAAGGGCACTTGAAGCACTAAGGGAATCTATGGACTAAACCCACCGCAAGCCAGAGGACAAGGAAACCCACCCATGTAGCATGTGCCAGTCTGGCTTGGGGCACTGTTGGGAAAATAGAATAATTTAATCAGGCCCCCTTGTCTTAGGTCAGGTTGGGGTTAGTGCAGCACATTCTTTGTAAGAAAATTGTGTGAGGGGGTGGAGTTAGTGGGCCTGTGTGGCGCTGCAACTTGGCTGGCATTTGCCTTGGGCGGCCACCACACACAGCCATGCTCTAGAACCTATGGCTTCCAAGGACCTGTTTGCTGGTTACCTAGCTCATAGACCTGTGTGTGAGGGATCTGGTGACCCAGCCTGGTGTGTGAAGGGTCTGTGACTCAGTCTGGACAATATGCCTGAGGGGTCTGTGAGCTCTAGACCCAGCTCTTGCTTGACAATTGGCCCAGTTGACAGGATTACGGGCAAGTAAAAGAGCTCAACAGGCACAGAGGGCAGGTGTGAAGGCAGAAAGCAGGCCTGGTGCTCAGTACACATCTGCTTGTTGAGCCAGGACCCATGTGGGTCACTGGGGGTGAAGCAGACACTTGCCCCCTTCCTCCCCAGGTTGAAAGCTGTTCCTGTCATGTATTGTTGCATAATCAGCCTTCGTGAACTTAGTGGCTTAAAACAGCAACCGTTTTACTATGCTCATAGATTCCATAGGTTGGGAATTCAAAAGAACACAGCAGGGATGGGCCTCAGTTAGGAAGACTTAGGTGACTGGGTTAGAATCATCTGGAGGCTTTTTCACTCGCATGTCATAAAGGATGTCTCAGCTGGGGCTGGCCACTGAAACACCTAAGTGTGGCCTCTGCATGTGGCTTGGGCTTCCTTACAGCATGGTGACTATTGCACTTCTTAGAGCCCTTTAGGCTCTGAGTATTCATTCAGTGGATAAGGTGCAAGCTGCATGCCCCCACCCACACACCTTTTTTGTTTTTTAACTTAAAAAATTGTTGTTGGGCTGGCCAGTTAGTTCAATTGGTTAGAGCGTGGGGTTACAACACCAAGGTCAAGGTTTCTGATCCCTGTACCAGCCAGCAGCCAAAAAAATAAAAATAATAAAAAATTGTGGTAAAATACACACAATTTACTACTTTAACCATTTAAAAGTATACACTCCAGTGGCATTAAATACGTTTATGATGTTGTGTGACTATCACCACTATTGTTACTGCACTTAGGTCTGGCTGCTCACCCCCTCGAAAAGGAAAGAAAAAACTCAGAAGTCAAACAGTTGGTGTTAGAAAAGCAGACGTGTTCAGCTGAAGGAGATGGCAGGCTGTCCCATCTCAAAGACTTACATTTACTGAGGGGTTTTTAAAGGAAGGCTTGAGGGAATGGAATGTGAGAGGTGAAAAGCAGGAGAGCAGGAGACATGAGTTACAAGGGGTCCGTGTCTATGGGTCAGGTACAAGGTCTTGCCAAGGCTTCATCTGGTTTCTGTTCTCATCTTTGCTGTTATCTCAGGACCCTGCCAGATTTTGATTTGCACCAGTGACTTGGCTAGTGCCCAAGGTCAGCTTCAGTCATTTGGCCTTGATCATTTCTCAAAACTCCTCGAGTCTCAAAGAAAGAACTGTTAGCTTTGCAAAGTACTAATTAGCTTCTTGGCATTGTTTTCCTACTTAGCGAGCGAGCGAGATAAGAAAGTCCGGGGATGGGAAGCAAGAGTGGAGAGAAAAACTGTCCTTGTTAAAATCCCCCCACCTCCCCCGCAGCCCAGGCAGCTTTAGGTCCCAACATGGCTTCAGTCCTGCTCACTCCAACACTATCTAGTTCCAGAACTTTTTCATTACCCCAAATGGAAACCCTGGACCCATTCAGCTGTCACTCCCCTTTCCCACCTCCCTAGCCGCTGGCAACCACTCATCTGCTTTCTATCTTTATGGATTTGCCTCTTCTGGACATTTCATATAAATGAAATCCTGCGATATTTGTCCTTTTGTGTCTGGCTTCTTTCACTTAGCATCATGTTTTCTAGGTTTCTCCATGTTGTAGCGTGGATTGACACTACATTCCTTCTTATGGCTGACTAGTATTCCATTGGGTGGATACACCACACCATGCTTACCCACTCATCAGCTGACGGACAGGTGGGTTGTTTCCACCCTTTGGCTGTTGTGCATAGTGCTGCTGTGAGCATTCATGCACAAGTCGTTGTTTGAACAAGTGTTTTCAATTGGGGGGAATATGCCTAGTGCCTGGCCTTTTATGACCTTCGTTGGAAGTCATGCAGTGTCACTTTCACTGCATTCTATATGTTTGAGTCATTTAAGGATAGTGCAGATTCAAGGCAAGAACATATATGCTACTTCTCAAGGGGACAGTGTCGAAGAATCTTTAGCCAGCATTTAAAACTGCCACACAAAGCCACTCAGACTTCAAGGTCCAGCTGAAATGCTGCAACCTTCCTGGAGCCTTCCCCAGCTCTCCTGGTTGGTGTTAATTGCTTGTAGCTCTACTATGATGCCTACTTCTCTGGATTTTTATGAAATGATCACATGTTTGTTATTGTCCTGGTTAATAGCTTAGCTCCATGTCCACCTCTTTCTTTTCTGTCCCTTCCCGTGATGCCATGCTGCTGTTGTCAGCTGTTGGGCGCTCTCTCCAGTGAAGGGGGTGGACTCGCTGGCTCTGAGGGTCCTTCCAGTGCTAAGTTCTGTGTGCTTGATCCGGTCTTATTTGCAGAGGCTTTTCCCATGGGGGAGGCCTCCTCCAGGGAGCATTGTGCCCAGCATGCAGCTCCCTTGGAGGAGCTTGTAGAGCATGGATCTCAAGAGGTTTGGATTAACCCATCCGTTGAGGATTCATAAAGCAAATGTACTCCACAGGGCCTGGTTTTCCAAAGCCTTGCAGTTTCAAATATTGACCTTGCAAAGGACAGGAAATTTTCCTCAGGCTATAGTCTCTGTTGTAAGATAAAGATTTGTAACACAGCAAGGTTGCTGGCTGAAAGACAAGTTACTGATTGATATGTAAAGATATTGAGAAATTGCTGTAAGAAAGGAATGTTTGCTGAGATCAAGCTTTTGTTGGTGGATCACTTAATTGCCTTACTGGAATGTTATTTGGCTTGTTTCAATGAAAGTTACCAACCTATACTGTTGAACTATAACCCCACCTATGTTCTCTTCCTGTAACTTCCTGGTCTGGAAAATAAATGCAGGAAGAGAACCCCAACTCATGGTTAATTTCCCAAGGAAGGAATGCCTCTTGCTCAAGGATTCTGGGGAAGATTAACCACTTGAGAGGTTCTCACTGCTCAGAAGAGATGGGCTTTGAGTAATCCCTTGCAGCTCTGTCACCCAAGGGAAGTGTGGTGACAAATCTGGGGGGGGGCTAAGCAACACCCATCAAGGTGGGGAAGCCTGGGAATTTGCCCTTCTCTACCTTGGAGAAGAGGCACTGAGCACCGAGCACTTTCCTGGGTAGAGGCTGTTGAGCATTTTCTCAACTATGGCACTGTTGACATTTGGGCTGGATAGCTGATTGGCAGGGGGTGGGGTGGGTGATGTTTGGCAGCACCCCTGGCCTGTACCCAGTAGATGCCAGTAGTATCCCCCTCCCAACCAAAAGTTTGGCCAACCAAAAATGACTTCAGACATTGCCCAGTGTCCCCTGGGGGGCACAATCACGCCTGGTTGAGAAACGCTGCTGTAGAGACAGTCTGTGTAATTCCACTCTCTGTTTTCCGTATTCCTCATGAGTCACTGAAGTTTTCTGTCATTACCACATTGCCTCAGGATAGACATGTTGGAGTAAATCAGATCAGAGCCAATCTTTGTGGACTGGTATCAGCTCAGCCGACTCCAGGATTACACCCTAGACTCCTTGATGAGCTTGGAGCTCATCCTAGTTAGATCAGGCATGTCTCCAAGCTCTGTAGGTAGCTGTTTTCTGCATAGATTTCCACAGATGGCATCTCCTCTCCTTTGTGTTAATCCTCATTACTTTCAATTGTGGACGGCAACCTTGTCTTTTTTAATATATCTTATGGTTTTCTGAGAATCGGTGAAGAAGAATAAACAGCAAAATGAGCCAAAGACTTGACCAGGCAATTCATAAAAGAGGAAATCCCATTGGACAGCAAACATGTGAAGAGATGATCAACCTCATTAGTAATCAGAGAGATGCAAATTAAGCTGTAATAAGATAAAATTACATACCTCCAGTAGGCTACAAAGATCAAGTCTGACAATGCCCACCCTTTACATGATGAGTAATGTGTGCTCTTTTTAGTAAACTTGGAAAATGTGGAAAAGTACAGAGAACCCAAACCGCATAGCCCAGGGATAACCACAGTTAACATGTTGGAATATAGTGTGTCAACGTTCCCTATGCAGAAATATGTATTTCGCATTATTGGTTTCAAACTGCGTATAGCTTTCCCTCTTCATTGTGAAATATAACACAGATACAAAAAAAGCACAAGGCCTATATGTAGAGTTTAACAAAGAAATATAGAGTGAAGACCTGTGTCACCATCAACCAGGTAGAGAAATAGAATGTTGACCACACCTGGGGAGACCAGGGTGCCCCTCATGATCCCACCCTTTCCTCCCCCGGAGGTATCCAGCACCCTGACTTTTGTGCAGTCATTTTGTTGCTTTGTTGCATATCCTACCACTTGTGTATCAGCCCTAAATGATGGAGTTTAGTTTTGCTTGTGTTTTAGCATGTATAAATGGCATCACAGTGTAGTAATCTGTTTTGATGTCCCCCCAGCGTTGTTGACGACCTGTTGTGTGTAGCTGTCGTCTATATGTTTTCATTGTTATGTGTTGTTCCACTGTCTGAATATACTATGCTTTTTCTGTTTTTTTAATCTAGTCTCTTATTAGTGGACATCCCGGTAGTTTCCAGTTTGGGGCCATTTCGAGGAGTGCTGCCAGGAGCATTATTATGCAGATATTTCTCTATGGCAGAGATTTTCAGACTGTGATCAGGGAACCATGAGACCTGTTCAGGGGGTCTGCAAGGGCCAACTGTTTTCATACTAACATTGAGATGTTATTAGCCTTTTGCACTGTTGTCTCATGAGTATACCGTGTGGTTTTCCAGCAGCTCTGAAACGTGATATTGTCACTCTGGTGGCTAATGGAATACGAGCTTATATCTTGTGGTTTAAAAATGTCTTGGTTTTAATTTCTAATATGATAAATATCAGTAGATATAATTCACATAAACAAAAGCTCCTTGAGGTCAATAGTTTTTGAGTCTACTCATATAAAGGGTCCTAGGGCCAAAAGTTTGAAAATTGCTGCTCTAGAGTTATACCTAGACGTGGAGCTTCCGGGTTACAGTGTTTGTAACTTTGATTTTATGAGGTGGCATCAAACTGTCTTCCAAAATGTTTGTACCAACTTATATTCCCACCAGCAATGTGTAAAACTTGCTGTTGTGTCATAGCCTCACCAGCACTTGGTATTGTCAGACTTTGTTATAATATCAGCCTTTCTGTGTTTGTAATTTTTATATTATGGTTTCATTTGCATCTCTCTGGTTACTAATGTAGTCGAGCATCTTTTCATGTGTTTATTGTCCAATTTGATTTCTTCTTTTATGAATTGCCTGATTAAGTTTTTGACTCATTCTGTTTATTCTTTTTCTACTGGTTCTTACAGTGCTTTATTTCCTTGTGTGCCTGGGTTTTTTTTTTTGTAATCAGCCGATTACTGCTCATTGTCATTGAAATATGTGTGGGAGCAATCTTTGAAGTCTAGAATAAGTGTGTCTTCTTCCAAAGATCAGTGTTTGATTTTTGTCAGGTTCCTTGTCAGGTTCCTTGTGTGATTATCCTGGGACCACCTTAAATAAGTTTCTGACCCTTTCCCTTTGTTTTACCAGCATCAATGCAGCCTTCCCTGTAGTTCCTGGGGGTTGAATTGGGGAGAGGCAGGTTCATTTCTGAGTCACCCAAGGGTGTAACATGTTAGGGTCCCAGTTTAATGTGGGAAGAATTTTCCGTCATATTCCTCAATTTAGTGGCCATGGGCCTGGACTTCAGCCCCTTTTGCCTGTCTTGGAAGGCTGCCGAAACCAAGATCAAAGTTTGTCTAGGTTGGCAAATGCGCTCAGAGCAGGTGGGTAGGTGCGCAGGGGCTCTGAGCTCTCTGGGTGCCTGCTCTTAGGTCTTGTCACGGTGGTTTTTTACTGTCTCGTAAGTTCTTCAGAAGATTTAAATGTTTTCAAATGATGTTGTTAAAATTAACCATTTTAGTTGTTTTTAATGAGAACGTTGGTCTATATCTATTCTGCCATTATTAGAAACAGAAATTGATATATGTATTTATCGTGTTTGTTTATATAACCTTATATTGTAAGGCTTTCCTTATGTAATTAAAATTGTTTTGAATATATGATTTTTGATGGATATTTAGGTTGACCCCAGGTCTTTGCTGTTACAAAAGGCATTTCATTAAATGTCTTTGAATATAATACTTGCTTGAAGATAATGGTGTCTTGCTCCAGGGTGGCCAGGAGAGGTTGGGGAGAGAGGGTCTAGACCTTACTGCCCAGTTAACATTAACTCTCATTTCTGTTATTGTCACGTGCACATGTGGGGTGGCCAAGGGGCATATGGAGCAGCCCTGCTGCATGGTCTCAGTCTTTTCTGTGCAGTAGGAGGCAAGGTCTTGTGCTGAGAGTGTGCGTAGCCAGGTAGAGAGTTCAGGTTGAAGAAATGAGCCCTGTCGGGAACAAAGGGGACCAATTAAGGAAACATGGATTGCCAAGCACCCCGAGGGCCGGCTTGAATCACACAACCTGAGCTGGCAACCGTGCCCGTGCCCGTCAATGCAATGTGGCACCACACCAGAATGCAGCAGGTCTGGGATGGCTCTACATGGTCACTTTCCTCTGGGAAGCATTAACTGAATGCTATGGATGTCCCGGGTTCCTGGCTTGGTGCCAGGCCAGTGGAGACGATGCAGGCACTGGCCCTGCCTCGAGGAGCTCCCAGGCTAGTGGGGCTAGAGAGTGGGTTCTCTTCCCAAAGCTGAAAATTGGCAGGGAGGGGACAGACCATCGTGACAGGGATTGCTGGTGCTGGCTAGAGTCTCTGCGGTGACCAGTCTGGGGCGGTGCCAGGTGGGAAAGGAGGAGGAGTCATTTGAAGGTCCTGAGGACAACCAGAAGTGATGGCAAAGGGCTGCCTGGCAGGCTCTGTGGGTCTAGTGGGGTAGCAGGTCGGGCCAGGACTGGGAAGATAGGGCCAAGGCCAGAGAGTGGGATTTCCAAGGTGGGGCCGTTTCTTGTCCAGCATGGGGATGGAGTGGCCTTTAGCAAAGTGAGGGCATGAAGGCTGTTGGGTGCAGAAGGAGGTGAAAGGGCCCAGGGCAGGATCTGGAGGATGGCAGGCCACAGCTCTTAGCACAGGCCAGATGCCTCGCCATGGAGAGAGAACCCAGCCACTGTCAGGCAGCTCCACCTCGCTCAGTGACTGACTAGCAGGGAATATTCTGGAAGTCAGGAGAGGACAGCCTCAGGGAGGCTGCAGCCTCAACAGACGGAGGGCTGTCTGAGAGTGGGGGCGGGTTCTTGGAGGGTCCCAATCTTCCCTCTAGTGGAGGAGACAGAGGTAGAAAGTCACAAAGAGACGTGGCCATGGTCACAGACAGACCCTTCCTATCCATTGCTCTGAGCTGCGGAAGCCCCTCCGCCCACGTTAAAGCAGTTGCATTTTCAGACACCGCACAATTCACCCATTTACAGTGCACAGTTCAATGGTTTTCAGTATATTCAGAGTTGTGCAACCATCACCATGATCTAATTTTAGAAAAACCTTACCTTGAAAAGAAACCCCCGACCCTTTAACTGTCCCTCTTCTGTCCTGCCCTAAACAGCCACTAATCCACTTTCAGTCTCTGTGATGTCCCCATTCTGGACATTCCATAGAAATGTGACTATATAATATGTGGCCTTCTGTGCCTGGCTGCTTTCACGTGTCATCATGTTTTCAAGGTTCATCCATGTTGCAGCGTGGATCAGGACGTCGTGCCTCTTTTATGGTTGAGTAGAATTCCGTTGTAGGGGCAGACCACAGGGGGTTCACCCGTTTCTCAGTCGAGGGACATTCGGGTGGTTTCTACTTTGTGGCTGCTATAAACATTCGTATGCAGGTTCCCACGTGGACTTAGGTATTGACTCCTCTTGGGCGGAATGGCTGTTTTCCAAAGCTGCTGCATCATCTTACAGTCCCACCAGAGTGTACGAGGATTCCAATTTCTCCACGTCCTCACCAACGTTTATTTTGTTTCTCTTTTATTCCAGCCCTCCTAGTGGGTGTGAAGTGGTAGCTCACTGGGGTTTTGATTTGCATTTCCCTAGTGACTAATGAAGTTGAGCGTCCTTTCATGTGCTTATTGGATGACATGTTCTTGAGTGAAAGTCTGTCCAGAGCAAAAGGCACTAAATTAGGAACCAGGAGGCCCTGGCCCTACCCTGACTCACAGCCGGTCCTTCACGTTTCTTGTGACATTTGTTTATTCCCAGGCACTTCATGGTACATTAATCCTTTATGAAGATGTCTTACCATCCCCGTCGTCCTGCATGAGAGCAAGGACCTTGTTCATCCAACCCATCCCTCCTGTTCTATGGTTTCACGTGCCGTTCTCTTTTTTCTTGACTCTTTGTACTCACCTGAAAACGTGCTGAAGTTTCTCTTCGTCCTACAACATCTCTCCTTCCTCTGCCTCCCTGTTCCGCTAAAGCCTCGCCTCCTTCCTTTTTCAAATCATCACTCCCGGCTTTTCCTCATTTCCCTTTTGCTTCTCAATCAAACTGGATTATGGCTTTTGTCATTTGCCCCACTGGTCTACTGAAAGGTTTCACTAAGGCCACCAGGGTACGTGTAGTTTTTAAGTTGACTGTTGAAGTAGCAGGTCCGAAGTCATTGACACTGGTGACTTCCCTGGGGAGTGGAGTTGGAAGGAAAGGGGTGACTCTCACTGCTTACTGTCGATTTGTTCTTTGGGGGGATGTATACAGGGAGCCTCTGGAATTCGCTTAGAGAGCAGGACTGGGTGTAGTGGGGCATAGAACCGATTAATCAGAGTTGGTGGTGGGAAATGTCTAGACTAGTGACATCCAAATGATGGGCTCTAAGGGAGACTGCACAGGACAAGTGAATGGCACCTGCTCCTCAGCATGCCCATAAAAGCGAGGAGCAGCTGGCAGAGTCAGAAGAGGAAGGGCTGTTACAGCACTGCCGTGGGTGTCCCCACTAGAAGCCATGTATTGTATCCGGCTCATTAGGGAAGTTCCAGCTCTTCCACCAACAGGACACGGGAGCAAGGACAGCAGCCCACCAGTCAGGGGACACTCACTCATGATTTGAAACAGCTCCAGGGAGGAGCTGGGGGTTCGGCATAAGCTGGCAACCATGGGTGGGGAAAGGATTCCAGGAGGGGACACTGGCGTGGATGACAATTGGAGCTGCTGATATTTCGGGTCCCTCGCAACCCTGAGGCCTATGTCCCATGGAGAACCTACCTTGTCCCCCTCACCTCATGTCCTCGAGCTTCCCCAGGGACAGAGCAGGTGCATCTCACAAGAATAGAAGAGCAAGCCGTCCTCTGTTGATCCAACATTTACTAACCAGCTCCCGTGTCCTGGGCACCCGGCTTACCGCAATGAGTGACCCACAGGACTTACCCTCAAGGAACTTGGAGACGCTGGATGGCCGACTCTTGCAGTGATTACAACCCTGGGTTACAAGAGCCTGATGGAAGGAGGGTTGGGGCAAGGCAGAAAGTGCCACCCGAACTCAGAGACAAAAGTACCTAACATTTGGGGGGTGGGAGAGGCAGTGAATGTGACTTTAAACTTGGGCCCTGAAGGAGGACAGGGGTCTGCCAGGTCAAGAGGAGCCGGGTCTTCCAGGCTGTGGGAATGGCCTGAGATAAAGCAAGGCGTCCTGGCAGGGTAGGCTGGGTCGGGGACCAGTGACCAGGCAGCACAATGTGACCCAGCACAGAGTGTTAGGCGATAATGTTGGAGCGAGCTGTGGCCGACTGCACTAGGAGAAGGCTTGGCAGGGTTCTCGATAGGGGGCTGATGGCAGTCTGATGACGACTGGAGATTTACAGAGTGGCTAGGAGCAAGCAGAGCCTGCCTGGGGGGTTCAGTCCAGCGGTGCAAGCCTCAGTCTATGGCCCCGTGGACCCCAGGCAAGTGCTACTGCTCCTCTCGCAGCTTCCATGCCCTTTGGAGTGCCCTCTGGGGTACACACAGGGGGTCGGATAGGTCGCTGAGGACTTGAGTTGCCATTCAGTCCCTTCCCTAAGGGTGCAGCACACAAGTACCCCAGCTCCTCCTCCTGCAGCCCCGCCCCCAGCTCCTGCATCCACCCCCAGTCCCTCCTCCCCCAGCTCTTTCTCACAGCCCAGCTTACCCAGCAGCTCCGCCCCAGCTCCTCCTTGTCCTCAGCAGTTGAGTGGGTCTCGCAGTGAGGGCTCAACCCGATGATGCACGGATCGTGCCCACCCCAGGGCCTGTCACAAAGAAGGTGTGTGTGCACTGGGGCTAGTTGTTCTCGTTCTCATTATTTCTTTCTCAGGGCTCAGGGCTGGGACAGGGGAAAGAGGTTGAACAGGGTGGCACCTGAAGGAGTCGGGAGGAGACACCTGACGGGGACACCTGAGGTCACAGGTCACTCTGAGGGCTGAGCTGAGGTTGGATACCAAGGACTTGTGCTCAGCAGCCCTGGGATAGGAGCCAGGAAGCTCAGGGCCTGCGGTGCCTGGGGCTGGCACAGCCAGGGAGCTGAGAGTATCGGCGAGGTCTGGGTGTGGAGAGGGCAGCAGGAGAAGAAGCAGAGCCCAGGACTGTCCCTGTGTGCTGCCAGAGGGCTGAAGCCAGCCCCTTCTCTCACTAGCCCACACTCGTCCGTGTTCCCCTCGGACTTGATGACCTCTATCGTAGCACTGATCACACGCTGTCCTGCCTGTGCCTTTCTCTAGCTGTCCCTGCCATAGTCCGTGAGCTCTCCGAGCATTCCATCAGGTCGATCTGAGTGACCCAAATCCCAGCCTTCCCAGTCCCAGTCTTCCCTTGGGCCTGCTGTGCTGACAGAGGGTAGCAGTGAACCATCGAGGTCAGTGTGGATTCAGGGCACCTGGGAAATGGGGTGAAGGTCAGGCCCACTGGCCGTGAGCTTGGAGGACTGGTGTGTGATGAGCTTCTGTGTTCCCACAGGCCACCGAGGCCCAGAGAGCTTGCGGAAGATGAAGATCTGTTGCCTCTCCTTCCGGCAGCCTTATGCTGGCTTTGTCTTAAACGGGGTCAAGACATTGAAGTCACGTTGGTGTCCCCTGCTCGACAGCCACCAGAACCATACCATTGCCATCCACATTGCTAACAGGGACTGGGAAGACGATGCCTGGTGGGAGCTGCTGCAGGGGAGGCTCGGGATGACGCCCGCTCAGATTCAGGCCTTGCTTCGGGAAGGGGAAAAGTTCGGCCGAGGAGAGGTAGCTGGTAAGTGACGATGTGCTGATCGTTGTGCTGATGACTCAAAGTGCTGCCACCCTGGATCTGGCTGGGGAGTTTGGGGGCTTTTCTTTTGGCTTGAACTGGTTTGTGTGTTTGCTGCAATTTTCTTAAGCAACGCACCTTCAAGGGGGCAGCAAGGGGCCCTGGGCTGGGGTCTGCAGGCCCAGCTTGCCTCTCCTCCGGTAAATCATTTCTCTGCTCTGGGCCTCGGTTTCCTCTTCTGACCTGTGAAGCTGGGTCAGGTCCATGATGTCATGTGGTGCTGGGCTGTGCATGTGCGTGTGTGGGGCAGAGACCACCAGAGGCAGCACAGCACATTGTGTGGGTCGGCTGCCTGCCTGGCTTCACTTGCCTGCCCTGTCCCCACCACCAGTGACACCCTGGGCTAATCCCTTCACCTCCGTGGGTGGTGGGGTGTCCACATCCGCACCTGTCCCTGGTGAACTGCCTCAGAGCCTCGTTGTCTCCATGTTCCCGGGCAGTGGCTGGTGCCCTTCCATTCTCAAACTCCTACCCTCAGCAGTCTTGCTGGCACCTGCACGTTACTTGTGTGGCTTCACAGGGGAGCAGGCCCTGTCCTCTTCATTTCAGGAGAGCTCCCTCGGCCTCACCCAGGATTCCCGGAACATGTTTGGCTCATCATCTGTGCTCCGTGAGAAGGCCCTGCTGCCCTTCCTGTCCTTGTGGTGATGTCATCTAAGTCTGTAGTGGCCGTAATTTTGAATAACCAAGTTGTCACACTGGCAGGCCTTGGTTTATGGAAGGGAAAACCACCTGTGTGTTTCTCTCTTTGTGCACAGGGCTCATTGACGTTGGGGAATCTTTGGAGTGTCCCGAAAACTTAGCTCCTGAGGAGGTCGTGGAACTGGAAAATCAAGCTGTCCTGACCAACCCGCAGCAGAAGTACCTGACTGTGATTTCCAACCCCAGGTGGTTACTGGAGCCCTTACCTAGCAAAGGGGGAAAGGATATATTTCAGGTGGACATCCCAGAGCGCCTGATCCCTTTGGGGCAGAAGGTGTGACGTGTGTGGGCTCCTGAGAGGAACGTGGCTGAGAAACCAGCTAAATCATGGCACCGTTGATTCGCGATCTTGGTGCACGTGCATGTAGATCAAGTTAAGTGTGAATTACCCCTGCATTGTAGCGTGCTTCCCACTGCATGGCACTCACAGAAACGGGTTTCTGCGCTTACTTGAAGGAAATAGGGGTGTTGCTGGTCATTTTGGTCTTGCTAATGTCTGGATTGTAGAAATAAATGTGTTGAAGGTAACTGTGAAGTGTTTGGCGCTCCCTTATTTTTCCCCAGTCTTTGTTCTGTTCAAAAGTCGTCAACTGTTTGAGCAGCATCCTGGTGACCTTGTGTAAAGCGTGGGTCCAGGCACTGAATGTTTGCCCGAGAGTGACCAGCCATCAATAGCCTGACTCAGCCAGGAGGAAGACGATGTCAGACTTAGAAACATGCAGCTGTCCATCCTTCCAGATTCCTCTAGGTCTCTTGTACACACGTCCCCCAGTCATGAAGGCCAATGGTTCATGAAGCCTGTTTGTCGCCCGCAGCACAGAGCTTCTTCAGATCCAAACAAAGGACCTGAGATACAGCTCTCATTGAGTGAGGCTGATTTTGCAAAGTGATCAGTGGTGTTATAATTTTGTAGCAAATCTTTGTTTTTCTTTTGTGATTTCCCAGCAAAGTTTCTAGTGGTGGTTAGCTATGAGGATCATGGGCTTTCCTGCCAGGCATGGACTGGAGTGGCTGGTCTCTTCTGAGCCAGGACACAGTGTTCGTACCTCCCTTGGCAGATGGGGCAGCCTCTTTGGAGGGACCCTGGGTGCTGGGTTGGGACACTCAGCTATGGAACAGAAACTTCCTGGCAAAATTGTGGGGACAGTGATGAGGAAGGAATCTCTTGTTTCAAGGTACAGGAATAATGTAAGGTAATACTCCC
Organism: Cynocephalus volans; assembly: GCF_027409185.1. Lineage (NCBI taxonomy): Eukaryota > Metazoa > Chordata > Mammalia > Dermoptera > Cynocephalidae > Cynocephalus > Cynocephalus volans. The sequence continues at coordinate 168,193,163 of NC_084478.1, read as the reverse complement.
AAGGTCAGGAGTGAGGCTGTTCTGTCTCCTGAGCAGCAGGCAAGGCTCAGGGGACTGGATCATGCTGGGCGAGCCCTCACAGTTTCTAGCAAATCCTTTGCTGAGTGTGTGGAAATGCTGCTGCCTCAAATGGAAGAGAACAGGGACCAAGCCTGTCTTGGGCAGGGTCTTTAGCCTCATGTCAGTGAGACATGTGTGGTATAGATGGTTAGAAATGACACGGAGTCCAAATACTCATTTATGTGGTTTATTTGCTACCATGGGGTTTTGTTGTATTTATTAAGACCAAAAATGGCTTCACCGTTAGTAAGTGGCACTTTTTAAACTTAGTGGCCTGTGAGTTTAGGGACCTGGGTTGTCCTTAAACTGTTCACAGAATGCACACATGCAATCAGCCCTCCTACTCCTCGTTGGGCAGCTCACTGGGAGCAAATAATAAGAGGGTATCAGTCCGAGTTGGATCATTGATGTAATACAAGGTCATTGGGAGACTATTGCCTTGGTGAAGTGGGAGGTTTGGGAGCAGATGCCGTGCACCTTCCATCCCAGTGTTGGCCCTGGGCTCAAACCTAACATTCACAGAGGTGCCTTCCCTCCCGCTCGGATCATTTGGCTCTTGAGGGGGACGATTTCCTATGGGATGTCTAGCAACAGTGCCCCTAGACAGGGTACCCCCAGGGAAGATGGAGAACTGAGGGTTACTGGGTCCCTGGACATTTGGGGCTTCCCCCTGGGACTTGCTGTTGGATTCTTTCTTGGCCTTAATGTGTTGGATTCGCAGGGAATGTCTCGTAGGTACCAGCTTCTTTCTCTTTGCGGTTGGTGCACAGGTTGCTGGCAGAGCAGTGTTTCTGAGGTCACCTTTTTTGTGGATGTTCTCAAGGAGCCCAGGCTGGTCTCTCTGAAAATTGGGGTTACTGTAAAGCTGAAACAAAAGGAAACATTTTAGTTAGTCTGAGGTTAGATGTCCATTCCTTTTCTCCCCAGAATCACCAGGGTCTTATTTAATGATGGAGAAAGGAAATGTTTAAGGTGTTGGCCAGTGTCACTGTGTCCTATAGCATGACCTCACTAGAGAGAAACAATTCATAAGTGAGGGTGGCAGTCTGTACATTTGACATTCCCTGGCTCTGAGTCTCTACTCCTACCCACAGAGTATCTCTAAGGGGGTGGTAGTTTAATATCAAAATCTGTGCTTTCAAAGTGTAGATTTTGATCTGTCCATGAATAACAGCTCATGTTAAAGTTGTCCTCAGAAATGAAACTCTTGTAGTATATCATTCACCTTGGCGTCCTGTAAAGATGTTTGAGTAACAGAGAAAAGGGGTAAGAGGAGTATTTTCTACTTTACCATAATTTTCTTGTCCCCTGGAGAATCAGCTGAAGAGGCTTTTGTGCGTGTTTTGCTGAATCCATAGCGGTTCATTTGGCGAATGAAGGTTTTCATGCTGTCTGTTTCAAAAATTCTGTCTGCGCCTCTCTGGCGAAGAATTTCCCTCTGGAAAAGGTCTTCCTCTATGATCACGGTGTGTCCATCGTCATCCCAGCGCACAGACTCGAAAGCGTCATCCTCAACGATCTTCCAGAGCCTCCTCGGGAAGGAGAGTGTTCTGGGGTCACTGTCCTCTTCCACACTGGACGCACGTTGGTTTTGATCTGCTGGTTGTTCATCATTTTGGGAGTCTGAATCTTGTCCCACGGCTTGGTCACCTTGGACGTCTGATACCTCCCTGGGATCCAGGTTTGGATCAGGTGGGACCCCGCTTGCTGGCTCTCCACCAGAAGATGAGGCGAGCTTGGTTTCACGGTCTTCAGTATCCTGACTATCCATGGGCTACACTGTCATCAGGAGCACTTTGTACCCCACACCATTAACCACTGTCCCAGTAAGTACAAACTGCCTTCACTCTGAGTGGCGATGCCCAATAAATACTGTCCACAGGATTCTAGAATCTCGGTAGGGGGGCAACCGGCTGCTGAAGTCATCGTCCTCTTTATTTGTCATGTGATGTCACGTAGGTGGCTCACGGCCAGTCTGGAGATTGAGCCCTGGCCATGTGTTGGGGGGGATTCGGTGGCTGGGCCCCCCAGCTTCTCTCTTTTCTAAAAGTGTAGAAAGGGTGGTTCAGATTCCCAGAAAGGTCTCCCATGTGCTGAGAGACACATGGTTTCACGGGGCCAGACCCTGGATTAGTTGAGCAGCCTTGATCCCATGGCCACTCCCACCCCTGAAGACAGGGGCGGCCTGTTGCCGGCCTCTCTGGTTTGCTCAAGGGCCAGTCCCCAGTTAGTCCGAACTTGGGTATCTCCAGGACTGTCTGGGTCAGCTGGGCCCCTGGGTGACTGTACCTCCCAGGAGATGGTGGTCCCTACCAGGCTGGGAAATCTAGTCTCGGTTGGTGTCCCTCTTCTCTCCCCATCTCTTTCCTGCTTTGGTCTCTTCCAACCACTCCTGCTGGTGGGTTCCATCTTCTCAGAAGGGCCCAGAGAAAGAGTGTGACTTATTACCACCTGCTCCAGTTGTCCTCAGAGTGGGGCTGCGCCTGAGCACAGTCGGAATGCTCCTCTTGCTCCTCGACCAGAGTGGTACTCAGAGCACTGATGTGTGATTGGATGGGCACATGCTCGCCTGGGCTTTGCACTGTCATGTGGAGCTCTGCCTGTCCCAAATGCATCCCTCCACCGATCCAGGCAGGGTTGTCTTTACTTTCCATTTCTTCCTCATACATCCTGTTCTTATTGTTGGAGACCCTCTCATTTCTGAGGCCTGCTTTACAGAGACTCTACTGTGAGGAAAGTTCCTACTTGTTTAACTAGACATGAGTAAACGATTGCAATACAAAAATACCCATGAACGTGTATTTGAAAACAGATGAGAGTCCGGAGGACTGGGGGAGAGGCGGGGAAAAAACCAAAATAATTGTCATTTTCAATCACAAATGAGAGGACACAACCCTTTCTTTGGTGATACCTGCTCTCTAGCCATTGCCGACAACTTTGTTCTTAATATTCACTCTGCACAGGAGATGGATTGGAACAGTGGAAAATCTCCATGCTGAGAGGATTCTAGGTCGTCTTCCCACTAAGTAGTAGCCCCTCTAATGGCCAGGCCTTTGTTACTAAAAGGGGAGTACAAAGTTGGTTTGAAAGAGACCCTTTCGAGGCATCTTTCAGTCCAAGGGCGCTAATCCTTATCATTTCTGGATTTGGGATTGGTCTGTGGACACCATTCTTTTAAACAAGTTTACAAAGCCTTCATTATTGGACTCGGATTAACCTGTATGCACGTGCACGTACAGGCTTAGAATTGAAATGTAATTCATTTTTGATGTCTCCAAAGGTCACTCCTAGTATTTTCAGTGAAACGGCCAGTGTGCTTCACGTGCGTGGCAAAGTCTTTTTTCTTAAGCGAATTCTTAAGCCTGAGAGTGACATATCGCAGTGGCCTTTGCTAGCGTATGCATGCTGCTGATGACTTCTAAAAAGGCTTCGGCCGTTGGGTGGGAGGGGAAGGGTAGTGAAGAGAATGCCCAAGGAATCCATAGCTCTGGCTTTCAGCAAAGAGCTGCTATTTATGTGATTTGGTTTAGACACATGTATGTCATGTCACTTGCATAGGACCATTAGCTAACATTCTCTTTTTTTTTTCAGAATCACTGAAAGTCCACCAGGATTGAGAGTGTACGGCCTCTGGCTCTTATACTGGGAAAGGGAAATAATTCACAGTGCCTTCTCAGTCCAGTCAGAGAAAGGCATTATAGGAACTCCGGTCTCCAGCAGCTTTGGCCTCTTAGTCCTTCAGGGGCCTTGGGCTGCCACTCAGACAGTCTTTGCAAGGAACCTGCCATGCCCAAGCAATGTTGAGAGAAATGATCGGTTTTCTCTTCAGTGCTCCAGAGCCCCCCAAGATGACCCCTCTGTGTCACCAGCTTATGAATGGAATCACCACAGTCCTGCCTCCCAAGCAGAGCACAGCTGACTCAGGCACCTGTGAGGACCAGTGACCCCCTGTGAAAGTGACCTAAGTCATACATTGCTGCACATTCTCTCTCTCTCTCTCTCTCTCTCTCTCTCTCTCTGACACACACACTCACACACTCAAATACTCTCACACACACACTCACACACATCCCAACTTTCCTCCTCTCTCACACACACACTCACACTCACAGACAGTGAGTGACAATCTGGTGGCTGACAAGCTTTCCCGTAGAAAGCTCACCTCAAAAGTAAGAAGAGGCACGACAATGGTCATCCAGCTCAGCACCATTGTGATGTGCGTCCTTCGCTGTTCCACAATCACGTCCATCGAGCGCAAGAACAAGACAGACCACACGATGTAGTAGAGGACCACGAGGCAGAGGAAGGACATGAGAATCCACAGGGGGACACACGCCACCTGAGGGGAGGAGGAGAGGAGGATCTGTCTAGACCTTCTGCCCCAGCCTCTGACAGGACGCACTGTAGTCACCTTCCTCTCCAGTTCAGGCAGCACAAGCTGGCACGCGGACAGTCCCACCTCCCAGGACTGTGGTGGGGATAGCATGGGAAGGAAAACGTGGAGCGTGTGCACGACAGGGCCCACCTCCCAGGAAACGTTGTCATCAGTGCCTGTTCCTTCAGGTGACAGCCTCGCATCTGGCCCCGCATCCTCTTCTCTTCCTGACAGCCTCCCTCCTTCCCTCCCTCCAGCTCCACATGACTCTGGTGGCTTCACATCTGCCCGAGGAAACGGGTCCCTGCTGTCACCCTGTGCACATACGCATGATATCGCCCCGACATACTTTCTCCACAGGCAACATTTCCCCAACCTGCTGGAGGTGCTTTGACAACACATTTGCCACCATGTTCCCAAGAAACTGCGGCTGCTGGGCTCCTACAGACCCCCATGTCCACCCCTACCAACTTAGTGAGCTGGGCAGATTGATGCTGGGGACGTAATACCACCCGTCCCTGCCACCACGCCAAGGCACATTCTGAGTATGTTGCTGCTGTACGTGAAAGACCTCGTCTCACCCACACTCAGGCCTGCTAGATGCACCCTGGGGGCGTCGCCTGCCCAGGCTCTCTTGAGTCATTTTCCTACTGCCTGCCCTGGCCCCTGTCACCACTTCTCATTTATCCCTTTTTCTTTTATTATTTGTCACACAGTAAAATGGCTGTATGCTTTTGGTGTACAGTTCTGTGAGTTTTAACACACATCGCCACAGGATGGACATAGAACATTTCTATCACTCTCTAACGCTTCCTTGTGCTGTCCCTTCATTGTCACAGCGTCACCCCACCATAACCCCTGGCAACCACTGCTCTGTTCTCTATTGCTATACTTTTGTCTCTGTTAGAATGTTGTGCAGACGGTATCACACCGCATGTAAACTTTGACTCAAGTTGTCCCGTGTCCACGTGTTGTCCCTGTCATAGCTGAGTGGTATTCCGTCGCAAGATGACTGCAGCTTGATCATGCAACCATCCAGTGATGGTGGTTCCAGGTCTCGGCTATCACAAATAAGGCTTCTGTAAGCACTCGCACGTGGGCTTTTTTGTTGCTGTGTGTTTTCATTTCCCTAGAGTAAGCTCCCAGGCATGGGACTGCTGGGTCACATGGTCAGCTGTATAAGAAAGTGCCACATTGTTTTACAGATCGACAATATAATTGTCTTCTGACCAGAACTGTAGGAGTGTCCCTGTTCCTCTGCATCCTCCCCAACACGTGGGACTGTCAGTGATTTTAGTTTTGTCTTTCTGACAAATGGGCTGCGGGACCTCGTGATAGGTGGAGTTTGCCTTTCCCTCGGGTAAACTTTTCATGTGCTCATTTGCCACGTGTACATCGTCTTTGTGAACTGTCTGTCAAGTCTTGTCAGTTTTTAAATTAGATTTCTCCCTTCTTAGTTTTGAGTTTTTAAGAGTTCTTTGTATGTTTTGGATACAAGTCAATGCTTTTTTTCTTTTTAATTGGTTATGAATATTCATGAGTCACAAAGCTGATTGTCACCCCTTGGGCCCAAGATGTGAAGGCCAGATTCATGGTGGCAGCATACTCACTACCACAAATTGCATTTGTACCCCATGTTCCCCACCCAATTATCCCCATCCTCCCTTCCCCTTCCCCTATCCCTCCCAACCCACTTTGTAGCCCAAAGAATGTTCTCTCCCTCTGCAAGTCCAATGCACCACTGTGGTCTTTCTTTCCTTCCTTCTTTCTCTCTTAGCTCCCATATAGGAGTAAGCATATGCAGTATTTATCTGTCTGGGCTTGGCTTATTTCCTTGAGCATAAGTTTCTCCAGGCTCATCCATGTTGTTGCAAATGGGAGAATTTCATTCTTTTTTATGCCTCAGTATTATTCCACGGCATATATGAACCACATTTTCCTTATCCAATCATCCATAGATGAACATTTAGGTGAGTTTCATGTCTACGCTATCGTAAACAGAGCTGAGACGAAGATGGGAGTGCAGGTATCCATTCAAAATGATGATTTCCATTCCTTTGGTTATATACCCAGATGTGGGATTGCTGGATCGTATGAAAGATCAATCTGTAGTTGTTTGAGAAACCTCCATACTGTTTTCCATAGTGGTTATATTAATTTCCAGTCTCTCCAACAGTGTAGGACCATTCCCTTCTCTCCACATCATCGCCAGCATTTGTTATTCACCATCTTTTTGATTATAGTCAGTTTAACTGAGGTGAAGTGGTATCTCAATGAAGTTTTAATTTGCATTTCCCTGATGACTAGTGCTCTTAAGCATTTTTTCATGTACCTGTTGGTCATTTGTATGTCTTCATTTGAAAAATGTCTATTGAGCTCCTTTGCCCATTTTTTAATTGGTTTAGTTGTTTTTTTTACTGTATAATTGCTTGAGTTCTTTGTATAGTATGGATATTAACCCCTTGTCAGATGCATAATTAGCAAAAATTACCTCCCACTGTGTAGGTTGTCATTTCATTCTGTTGATTGTTTCCTTTTATGTGCAGAAGCTTTTTACTTTGATATAGTCCTATTTGTTTATTTTTTCTTTTGCTGCTTGTGTTTTCAGGCTCATGTTCATAAAGTCTGTGCCCAGACCTAGTTGCTGAAGTGTTTCACGTAGATTTTACCTTAGTAATTTTACAGTTTCATGTCTTATACTTAAGTCTTTAATCAAGTTTCTACAACAAGAACTACAAACCACTTATGACATTAATGAAAGAAGACACAAAAAGATAGAAAAAAGATATTCCATGCTCTTGGATTGGAAGAATTAACATTGTGAAAATGTCTGTGCTACCCAAAGTGAGCTACAGATTCAGTGCAATCCCCATCAAATAACAATGACATTCTTCACAGACATGGAAGAAAACAATCTTACATTTCATATGGAACAACAAAAGACCCCAAATAGCCAAAGCAATCCTGAGCATAAAAAATAAAGCCAGAGGCATGAAACTACCTGACTTCGAATTATACTACAAAGATATTGTAACCAGAACAGCATGGTACTGGTATAAAAATAAAACTTCAGACTAGTGGAGCAGAATTGAGAACCCAGTAATCACCCCTCAGGCTTACAGACATCAGATATGGGACATAGGCATCAAAAATCTACACAGGGGAAAAAACTGCCTCTTCAACAAGTCGTGCTGGGAAAACTGGTTATCCATATGCAGAAGAATGCAACCAGAAATGTACCTCTCACCATACACTAACAAGAATTCAAGTCAATGTTTTCACGTGTGCTTTGCAAATATTTTCCTCTGATCTGTGGCCTGTCTTTTCGTTCATTTCATTTTAATTCTGAGTAAGTGCAAACTTCTGATTTCTTTCTTTTATGAACCATAGAATTGGTGCCACTTTTTGGACCATCTTTTTATTCAAACATAATTGATTATATATGTGTGTGGGTACAGATTTGTATATGATTACCTGTGTACAGTATGTGGTGATCAAATCCGGATAATGAGTATTCTCATATTTACAAAACGTAACCAGTCTTTGTGACCCTTAGCCAATTTCTTGCTGTTACTCTCCCGTCCCCCTCTCCCACCACTAATAACCACAGTTCTGTTCTTTTTTGAAAGTTCAACATATTATTGTTATTGTTTCTATCTTTTCTTTCTTCTTTTTATTTTTTCTCTCCCACTTATGAGTGAGGACATGTGATATTTCTCTTTCTGTGCCTGGTTCATTTCACGTAACGTAATTTCCTCTATGTTCATCCATGTTGCTGTGAATGGCAGAATTCCATCCCTTTTTGTGGCCAAGTAGTATTACGTTTAGTATCTGTACCACATTTTCCTTATCCAATCATCTGTCAATGGACATCTAGGTTGGTTCCAACTCTAGGTTACTGTAAATAGAGCTGTGATAAACATGAGACTGCAGGTATCCCTTTGACATGATGGCTTCCATTCCTTTGGGTGTATATGCAGCAGTGCGATTGCTGGATCGTATGGCAGTTCAATCTGTAGTTGTTTGAGGAACCTCCTAAGTATTTTCCATAATGTATGCACTAATTTACATTTACAGGTGCCATTTCTATGAACTCTTCATGCAATTGCATGCCCCAGAGATTTTTCCTATGTTTTCTTCTAAGAGTCCTATAGTTTTATGTTTTACTTTTAGATCTATGATTTGAGTTGTATGTGACTTTTTAATCTTCCTGATTCATTTGGAGTTCTTGTTTGCAGGTTTTGCTCAAGAGTCTCTTCTGCATATCCTGTCTTCCCCCTTCCAATGCACATCTGTGATGATGCACTCAATTCTTGGAGTTTCCTTCCTGGGTGGAATGTCAGTGATTTTAACAGCTTTAATTGCTCTCTCTCCTACTCAATAAGGAAAATGTGCAATCAGACTGCTTCATCCACTGAGAGCTGTACAGCACTGAGGGTGGAAAAATCCCTCTGCTCACTTGCAGAAAACTCTGAAAATTCCTAATCTTTCTCTTTTTTTGCTGATTGTACCTTATACTAAAAGTTTGGTCTTATGTGGATTTCTTTCATCCATGTCACAATAGAAAGTTTTGAACCCAATTATCATTCTCCAGATACAGCACCTTGAAGATGTAGGATAGGTTCCTGAAGAATATTTCTGATTATGAAAGTTTCATCCAAGTCTTTGGGCAGAAGTGATAAATCTTCTCTTTAATATTAGAGTATACTTATGTTACCTTATTTTCTTCCCTGCCTTCAATTGAATATTTTCTTTTTTACTATAGTTATTACTTTCATTTCTTTTTAAAGGTAAACTGGGTTTAACACTCAAAATGTCACGTGTGTATCTAATAACAGAAACCAAAACACTGGCATGACCTCACCTCCCACAGGCAATGTAACTTTTCTGCCTTTGTTCTCAGTTTTCTTTCTATGCATTTAACAGTTGAAACCATCCTATATTCTCTAATCTTTAGCTTGCCATTTATCTATCTATCCTTTCTATCCACAGATGATTTTAACCAAACACTCATTAACTGAAGTCACAGTTCAGAAGTCTGATGTAGATCCCTCCCTGGCAAAAGTGTAAATTTGTACAGCTTTTTGAAAAGCAAGTTGGTAGTGCAATATATATATTTAAGAATCTCAAAAAGTCCATACCCTAGTAATACTGTTTCTGGAGTTTTTACTAAACAATTTTAAAAAATCAGGCCAAGATTTTTAGGCAAAAATATATACACTGCAGCATGATTGAAAATCACAAAACACTGACAACAGCCAAAATACTGAGAAGGAGCTGGTTTGATAAATGCGTTTGAAGAATATTTTGCATCACATGAACTTTAAAAGTCATGTTTATAAAGACCTTTTCTTTTTTAACATGGGAAAATGCTTCTTATTAAATGTTAAAACAAAAAAGCAGAACACACAATTATACACACGGTATGATCCCAACTATTTGTATAAAACAAGGAAATAAAATCACTAACCGTATTATCTCCCAGTGGTGGGATTATGGGTAATTATTAGTCTATTACCTAGGCTTTTCTGTCTTTTCCAAGTTTTCTATAATAAACATAAATTACTTTTATAATAAAAAAGAAAAATTTATTTAAGTATTTAAAAAGTTACATACAAGCCAGGGCCAGTGGATGATCTTCTCCAGTCTTAAGGCAATGAATATAAATTGGAGAATGTTGACAGAACACAGGATTTCTAACTAAAAATGAAGAGAAGAGTCAGGTAAACCAAGTAAAAGTTGTATTCCATACTTCAGTTATTTGATGAACAATAAAAGGCAATGCAAATTATAATACAGTAAAACTTTTATTACATTGCACTTGAAACTCCTGATTTTTGGCACCAGAGGAGCACAACGATGTTCTGCTGTGGAGAAACATGCCCAGCTTCCTGCCTGGCCCTTCCACTCAATGCTGCCCTTCCCCTTCTGCTGTTCAAGGCCTCAGCCTGCCTGCCCACCTGATGACCTTGTTTCCAAGTTTAGAGAGAAATGAGGCAATTTGCCATGGGCACTCCAATGTTCCTTCCTGCCCCTACCAACAATCATCTTGACTTGTAACCACCCTTCTTCTCATACCTAGGACTGGGTCCTGCGTCCTACCCCTTCCTTTGGGGCTCCTTGAGGAACTGTCACATCGAGGCATCAATTACAGATTCTTTACTGCATCTTTAACACGGCCTATTCCACTGATCCTTCCCAGCAGCACAGAAACAAGTTAACTCCTTCTGATTAAAAAGAAAACCGCCAAACCAAATAAACCCACCCCTCCCTGATCCAGTACCCTTCTTAGCCTGAAGTTCCTCTACCTGTAGCAGCCAAGCTTTGCGATAGCAATGATACTGAAGGCCTCTTGTTTCACTGCCGTTCCAAGCTGCCCCGCTGTGATGTGGCCTCTGTCCCTGGAGAACCGGGAAACTGCTTCCACCAAGGTCACCAATAACTAGGGGTAGCGGAACGCTTTATTCACATCTTCCTGGGAGTCTTTGCAGACTCTGATAGTGCTGACAGCTCCTTTCTTGTAACCCTCCTTCTGGGCTTCTAGGGTCCCATCATGCAGTCTTGGCCTCTTCCTGGTGCTCTGACATTTCCATCTCAGCTTCTTTTTCCTCTGCTTAAATCGCGATGCTCCCCACTAGAGACACATGAACACAAACACACACACCTTCATTCACTCACTCTACTCTGGTGACGGGAGCGAAGAAATGTGAGCCACGCCCCTGGCTGGCATTACCTCCTAGTGCTTGGTTCTCAAATTCATGTCCCACTTAAGTCTTCTTGCTAAGCACTAGACCCAGCTGTGCAGGTGCTACATGGTTCTCCTAGAGGATCTGCAAATTAAGCCAGTTCCAAACTGAGTTCATCATCCCTTTTTCCTTGAAGCCCACTGTCCCTCTCTTTTCTGTAGCCTCCCGTAGTACTGTAGGCACCACAGCAGCTTCAGTCCCCAAACTGTGAACGCAGGAATCACCCTACACTATTTTTCCCACATGCTCACGTTCAGTCACCAAGTCCTGTCCACTCTACCATGCAAACTCCTCTTGAATCCCTGGGGACTATCCCACCTAGTCAGGCCCTCCTCCTCACCAACCCCCAACCACCTCAACAGCCCCCTTGCTGGCCTTGCTGGCTGCGGTCGTGATGGCCCTTTGCTCCCACATGCCCTCCAGGCTGCTGTGCATTGCGGTGGCAGTACTCACTGCTGCCTTGCCTACAGAATGAAAATCTGTGACCTGGCCCAGAGCTTCCCCTGCGTTCTCAGTTTGCAGGGCATTTAGAGACTCAATAATTCTTCCACAGACACCTAGGCCAAAAGAAATACCTAATAGTTCCACTGATTTAAGTAATTCGTCCTAAACACAGCAAATAGTTCTGTCCTAAGTAGCCATTTGAAAACATAATTCACATAAATCAAAAGAAACACATTACTTTTCTTCATTCTTAAATAACCACAACTAACGCCTAGTGGCACTTCCACTCTTGTTCCCTCTTCTTACCTGAATTTTCACACAGCGCTAGGTTTCAATCACAGCAACTGCCGATCACCCAGCTTCTTAAAGATAGGACATCACCAAAAGGAAGGTAGTGTGACCTAATGGTAAGACTATAAACTATTTCGAGCTAGCAGTTTGTATGGTGTCCCAACAAATGTCAAGCATCACTGTTTTCTTCAAAATGTCCACTATCTCCTGGTGCACCGTGAGTTCACTAGGGGGCCTGGCGTACCTGAGCGCATGCTCTGAGGGCTGAGGATGTGGCCCCTATCCAGCCCAATCCCTTGGTAGAGGCTCCGTTCCTTTTGCCCCAATCCAACAGTATCCTCCGTTCTCCACCTTATGCCCCAGTGAAATCTGAACCACATGGAGTCCACTCGGCAGTTGTGTTTTCTCCTGCCTCTACGCCTTAGGGTGCCTGAAAAGTGCTGTCTCTTCCCCTCTCACCATAGGGCTCCCTGGCAGACCCCAACACTTCTTTCACATCTCTGTGCGGAGCCGACCCTCAATCGGCACGTCCCCAACGAAGGTACTCCTCCTGAGACACAAGACCCGAGAGGGAGCTCAGCTCCTGCGTGTTGTTTCTTCCCATAGGTAGGAGTGCCAAGAGGATGAATATACCAAAGACCTACTGTCTGTCGCTCATGCCCAATGCAGTCCTAGCCCTTGTGTATGCTTTTGCTTTCTAAAAAATAAAGTTCCACATTTTTACAGTTTCCTTTAACTTTGTTCTCAGCCTCCATGCAACAGCATCCGGGTAACTATCAGTGCTGCTCAGCCTCGGCAACACTGCTCCCTCTGGGGGGAGGCTAGGAAACAGGTAGCAGCACCTTCGGATGTCACAAAGACCTGGGGGACAGCACCTTCACTAGGATTTAGTGGGCAGGGGTCAGGAATAAGTGTCCTGCAATGCACAGGACAGTCCTGTTCAAATTTCCTATTCAAATGCCAATAGCACAGCTCCCTCCCCTACTGAGAAACATGGATGCAAATGTGTATTACCTAGAACGTGTTGATTTCCTTGATTTTGTTTAATGTAAGCTTTTGTGATGACTTCCAATGCTTGGTTTTACTTCCTTTGCTCAGGTAATAGAAAAAAGCACGCAAAGCAACACAGGCGTAAAGTATAAAGTGTATGACTAGGTGGAACGGTGCCTTTCACCAATATTGGGACTGCCGATTGGGAGGAAGGTGGATGAGGAGTCTGGAGCTGACGCGCGAGGTCGGAAATAGGGCTTGAGGAAGCAACAGCGCTTCTGTGGCAGTTGAAACAGGAATGGAAACATGATCATTCAGAGAAAGCATGTGCAGTGAGGATAGAAAACGCCCAAGACTGGACACTGAGAAAGAGCGACTTGTAAGGAGTGGGTGGGGGAAGAACACAACGAAGGAGCTGAAGACAAGGTGGCCAGAGGGTCAAAAGACCAGAAATGAGGGCAGTCTCGGTCGTTTCAAGAAACGCTCAACAGTACCAGGAGCTACAGAGTGGCCAATGGTCAGAACTGATGAGGACTAAAGAGGCCCGTGGGACTCGGCCAGAGGAGTTTGTGCCAGGTTCCGGGAGTGCAGGGGGCTTTGCAAGGACCGAGGGAAGGAATAAGGAAGTGGGGAAGGAACAGCACTGTTTCAAGGAGCTGTTTTGGGCACGGAATGAAAAAGCACAATGGCTAGACAGGGTTGGGAGGGGTTTGCTGCTGCTGTTTTGTTTTCTCTTTCAGATGAGAGAGGCCAGAGCCACTGGATCAGGTGTGGCTAAGTCAGTCCGGAGCGAATGCTGAGAGGGGATAGGGGCTAAAGCACAAGTGAGACTAGCTGTCCCCAGGAGGGAGGACTCACCGGGAGGACGGAGAACAGGGAGGACTTTAAGAGGGGCAAAGGTTTCAAGTGGCTCCTGGGGAACAGGAGCACCATGCGAATAGAGACAGATGGGTAACGGCTGCCCGGGCACGGGAGAGTCCAACTCGACACTTCTCAGTCCTGCTCTCATTACTGCCCTCCCACGCCGCACCCCAAGAAGCCTGGGCAGACATTTTTTTTCCTAATTGTGCACCCCTGCCCCCATGAAATATTAATACTACAGATGCTTTGTACATAATATACTGTATACATATTGGTGCTTTATTCATGAAAAGAATGAGAGTTTTCCCCATCCCAAACCAATCTGCACCCCATGGGAGGCTGGGTGCTACTGCTCCGTTGAGAATGCCTGGTCTGGCTGAAGTGGAGACCGTCAACCTGGGGTGGTTCAGTCCACAGGTCACACGACTTTCTTCAGCAGTCCCCAGCAAGCAGCCAGAGGGGAGCAGTGCCAAAGAGAAGTGGCTGGATCACTGAAGGCTTAGGGAATGCAGGGACGGATAAAGTGGGCCACTGGAGTCCACAATCCACCCCTACCTCCCAGCCACAGCCACGACTGGCCTTTCCGCCAGCACCAGAGTTGGGAACCTCCCCCATGTTCACGGCCAAGCCCTTTCTGGCACTCTGGGTCCCATTCCCTCTGGGTCACACAGGGCCTTGCTCCACTACTGTCCCTTTCTCTGACTACCTTTTCCTCAAGCCTACACCTGGGGTCAAGGCTCACATGAGCGACATACACTCTGGCTCCTATGTGCCCTTCCAACCCAACTACAGTCTCCTTCCTTCACTCTTTATCCTCATGGCTCGAAACAAGGCATCTAGAGTCTCCAGCTCTCCCTCAACCAGTTAGTACACAGTGTTGGGCCCTCAGCTTCTGTGAAGTTAAATGCCTGACTTTGGAATCAGGCTGACTGAAATAGAATCCTTGCCCTGGCCCTTAAAGTGTGGCCATGAACCAATTATTTACCCTCTCTGGAAAGCGAATGCACCTACCTCACAGGGTTGTTCTAAATATTTAATTAGATACCCCTGTTGTGAGGTGCCTAGCACAATGCCTAGCACAAAGTGAGTGCTCAGTAAATGTTACCTGCACTTATTTTCATTACTCTAGTATTAGTATTACTAGTCCTGGTATTTTATTCATCTGTGTATCCCCTATGCTTAGGCAAAAAGGCCTACAGTGGCATACAGTGAATACCAGATAAATGATTATCGAATGAATACACAAACGTGTGGACACATCAGGATAAGCTCACCATAGAGCACCTGAGGTGCAAGATCATGAGGTCTGAGTTGCTGAGATAGTTAGTTTCATGTGTCAGCTTGGCTGGGCTATGGTATCCAGTTATATAATCAAACATCAGGCTAGGGGTCACTGTGAAGGGACTGACATTCAATAAGGGAGATCACCCTTCATAATGTGGATGGATGGGCCTCATCCAATCAGTTGAAAGCTGTAAAAGCAAAGACTGAGGTTTCCTGCAGAGGAAGACTTTCTGCCTCAGGACTGCAGCCTCAACTCATGCCCGGTCTCCAGGCTGCCTGCCTGCCCTATAGATATCAGACTTGCCAGCTCCCACAGTCATGTGAGCCAGTTCCTTAAAAGAAATCTCTTTGTATCCACACCTTCATTTATCCTATTAGTTCTGTTTCTCTGCAGAAGCCTGACTGACACAGGTGGATAGGGAAAGATGTGAAGCTGGGAGAAGGCTGATGGCCTGGGTGAAAAGGCCAGTCCAGAAAGAAACAATTATTTCCATTCTCTTTTGTTTCCCAGTATCCCATGATCTAGAGTTAATGATCAATCTCTTCCTACCAAAGGCATAAAACTGACATTAGAATAACTGACCAAAAGATTTTATTTTTGAAAAAATTCTTAAACATATGAGATCTCACCTCTAGTGACCTGTCATGTCGAAAGCCCCAAACACAAGCTGCAACAGACACCAGGGAAACAAAGAACAGTGGCATGAAGACCAGAAGCCAGAAGTGGCTTCCTCTCTCCATCCTGTCACAGACCAGAACTTCAAACATCAACAGCAGCAAGTGGATGCCCACTGCAATTAACATGGCTTTAAACTCCACACACGTTTCTCCTTCTGTTCTAAAATGGGACAGAAGAACAGGAAGAAGGAGAAAAAACACCCTCAGTTCAGAACCTCCATTATAAGCAAGCAGTTCAGGGCAAATACCGACTTATGTTGATCCTTTGAGTTTGACTCGTAAATTTGACAAAAAGGCACAGAGAAAAGAGGTAGAAAGCTAACTTAAGCCTAGCTATCAATAGGCAATCCTTTAAACATCAAAGAATTACTATCTGACAACAAATGAACATTATAACCAAGCCGGATTTTAATGTTTTCACTGCATAAGTATATTCTCAGAAAGAAGCAGTTATTATTTACCTGCCAATGTACATATACACTTGTGTTCATAAAGTTAGTTCAACCACAAGAGTTAGCTCCCACATTATTCAGGCTGATTGCTTCTAATGCTAAAAACTGGCAAAAATCCCTTAGGTCTTATGATCGTCATCTCTCAACAAATTAAAAATCATGTAAACCACATTTCATGCAATACTACAAAAATAACTAACTTATGAAAAAGTGGGGGTCATAGTTCAATAAGAAATAGTATCTATCGTTTAGTACTATTTTAAAATGCAAATACAGGTGGAGTATCCTTTACCCCAAATGCTTGGGACCAGAAGCATTTTGGGTTTCGGATCTTTTTTTGCATATTGGAGTATTTGCATTACACTTACCAGTTGAGCATACCTAATCTAAAAATCCAAAATGCTCCAATAAGCATTTCCTTTGAGCATGACCTTTGAGCATCATGTCAGCCCTCAAAAAGTTTCAGATTTTGAAGCATGTTGGATCTAGGATTAGAAATGCTCAACCTGTAAAAAGTATAAATGCGTTTTTATTTTCCTTTCTATTTCATTAGAATCAATTAACACCTGCAGATGAAAGAGAAAGAACAAGAGTTAAAACTATTCTCAAACAAAATCAGTTTCATTAGCTGTTTAAGTATCATGCATAAATTTCATAGATTAACAGTTTAAATATGATAAGACTGCTAATCAGGAAAACGCTTTATAATGCATTTGAAAGAACTACAATGTTCCTTCAAAACACAGATGAATATTTATGATATGCATGTCTTGTTGGTGATAAATACTCCTGAGTGTAGAACACAGAGAAAATGAGGTCAGAGATTATTCCTGTAGGACCCAACAGCATTGCACTGGTTTGATGTTAACACTAGAATGACCATGTCTGTATGTTCCATACATTAGACCACATACACAATTCCTTTCCTTCCTTGAAAAATCTTACATCAAACCAACGAAGAAAAGTTTACATAGCTTCTAAATATCAAGCAGCGGGACCTAAAATCTTTAACTTTTTATTCTTGAGGAGCAAATATTAGATACCTGAAAACATGAAAAAGAAAAAATGTGCAGCCACCCTGGTAACCAATCTCTTAAAGAAATAATCTAATAACTTTAACATAGCTACACATGAATGGCCCTCATCTGCCAACGCTGTCTGTGTGGCTAGTTTAAAGTTTTTAGATATGTACGTGATACATAATTTACACAATCTAAATCTTAAATTATTTTTAAAGTTAATAACCAAGAATTTAAAAAGTTGAGGAGGTCCCAACTTGTACCTATTTCCGACATGAGCAGCTACATGTATCTCCCTTTTCCCTCCCCACCTGCCTACTGAGCATTCCTTCTCTCCCCATCTCCCTGGGAAAGGTTTAGAACAGCCTCCCACTTTCAAGTCCCCCCTTTTCCTTTCTGTAATTCCAATTTCTGTGAGAGAGAAGGGATAAGGGAAAGCCTCTCCCACATCCCAGACACAGCAGGCTGCACCCTAGAGTGAGCCAACTCCCAGGAATTTAGACCAGCTGAGGCATCCAAGAAGAAGAGCTTGGGGGTGGTGGAGAAGCTAAAAGTTACCCCTCTCCCTGCCCCCCAAAACTCTGCTTTCCTTCTCAGCATCTGGCCCTCAACTTTCCTCATTCCCTAGCCCCTGGCTCAGGGACTCAGGTCTCCTGGCCAAGTTATGTCCCCTTGCTAACAGTCGTAAAGCCCCACGACTAAGAGGATGGGACAAGGGAAGCCCCAGTTCCAAAAATGAATTGGAGAAAGAGAGACCCGTGATGACCAAAGCTAGAACTGTGAATGTCTTCTCCTAACAACAGGGTAGTTTCATGCTTCTTAGTCTAATGTAGCATATCAGTTCTGTATTTTGGGTACATTTTATATTATATAGGCATGTATGGACTAGCTGGGAACTTAATCACCCTAAATAACACTGCTTTGTAAGGATATACATATCAAACACCTAATTTTTAAAAACGTAGAGGAGATTTCAGTTTGCCTCTACTATACGTCTTATAAAACCCCAGATAGGTAGAAAAGGAAAGAGTCCTTACTTTATCAAAAGTGAGAAAAACCAAGATATTGCTCCCTTAGGATGGAGACCAACAGATTTTATAAAGCAGTATTACCGATATTGAGGATTTCGTGCCCAGACTCCAGTTCCAACTGAGGCTCCAGCAATGACCATTAACTTCCACAGCCATATTGGAGCAAAGACAGCCCAGTAACTCCACTGAATGATGCCATCCAGACGAAGGGCCAGTAGCACAGAGAACAGCAGAAGACAGGCATAGATGAGGAATTTGCTAGGAGAAAAGTAAACTGATTAAAGAGGGTTCACTTTGACAAACATGTGATATTGAAATGCAGAGTAATAACAGCATTATTTTTCAGCACATAAAAAGAGTCACTAATTTAACAATCATTTATTCAAAATTCCTATATTGCAGACATACTGTGTTGAGGATAAAAGAAACATAAAGAAAACTAAAATAAGTGTCCTGCTTTCTAGGACTTTCTAGGAGGACGGACTCCACACAGAAACGTACAGTTATAACATGTTGGTTGTAATGGTGCGATGGAAGCTGGGAAGAGGAAATATGGACTCTGTCTGAGGCACTGGGAAGCAGGTGGTGACCCTGAAGCTGGTTCCGGAGGAAATGAGGAAAGCCACCAGGCAGGAAAGGGAGTGACATGAGGAAGCATTCAAGGCAGAAGGAATGAGCCGCACCAGGACACGGAGACTGGAAAAGCTTGACATGTTCAGGATATGGTACTGGTCCAGTTCTGTCACTGACTATTTGACTGTATTTTTAAAAAGCCAGACATCTGCCATGTTCATATGGCATGTACATTTTAGTACACATGTAGTCATCTCGGTATCTGCAGGGGGACTGGTTCCATGACCTCCTGTGGATTCCAAAATCTGATGATGTTTAGGTGCCTGTTAAAAAATGGCATAGTATTTGCCCATAACCTATGCATATACTCCTGTACACTTTAAATAATCTCTAGATTAATTATAATACCTAATACAATGTAAATGCTATGAACGTAGTTGTAATGATCTTTTTAAAATTATATTACTCTTTACTGTTGTATTGTAATATTTATTTTTTTATTTTTCAAATATTTTCAACCTGTGCTTGGTTGAATCTGCAGATGAGAAACCCACATATGGAGGGCAGATGACTGTATACAGGAGGATGTGTGTATGTTATGTGCAAATACTATGCCATTTTATATAACAGACTTGAGCATCTGCGGATTTTGGTATCTGCAGGGTGGTCCTGGAACCAATGTACATTACTTATAATACCTAATACAAAATAAATGCCACAAAATAGCTGTTATATTGTATGAATTTTTATTTGAATATTTTGTTGCATTCTTTTTTTTATTATGTTTTTGTGAATATTTTCGATCTGCACTTGGGGGAATCTGCAGTTGCGGAACCCACAGATACAGAGAGCCAACTGTATTGTACTTTTCATGACAGAATAAATTATGTTCACACAGGCACATGCACACAAACTACACACACACACACTCCTATCTCACATAAAAAGGAATTAATGTAGAGGCTGTCCTTGAAATATTAATCAGAAACTATATTGTTGAGGATGTCGACTTCCAGCCTTGATATAATAACAGGAACAGGATTTACCTTCCCACCTTAAACGAGAAACTGGGCAAAATATACAAAACAGTTTTCAGACACTGTACAACAGGCAGTGAAGGACAGGGAGGGAGGGAGGAAGCAAAGAAGGAAACAAAGGAGATAAGCCTCACTACTGCCCCAGTTAACTGGCTGGAGATAGTTTCCAGGCTGCAGCAAGAAGGTAGCTAAAACACAACCCTGTCAAATAATTACATTAAAAGCACATGGAATAAATACCAATTTAAAGACAAAGATTATCAGATTGGATAAATAAGCAAGACAACTATATGCTGTCTGTAAGGAACTCATTTTATCTATAAAGTCACAGAGAGATTAAAAGCAAAAGAATGAAGAAAGTTATACTACACCAACACTAACCAAAAAAAGGTGGATTGAGTATATCAATATCTGTTTTAGTCTTCTACCGCTGCTGTAACAAATCACCACAAATTTAGCAGCTTATAACAATGCAAATTTATTATCACACAATTCTGTATGACAGAAGGCCAGCTGGGCTTGTTTGTTTCAGTGTAAGCATCTCATATGGCTGAAATCAAGATATCCGTTGGCACACCTCTTATCAGAAGACTCTGTCCAGAATCTCTTCCAAGCTCATTCAGGTTGTTGGCAGAATCCAGTTTCTTATTGCTGGCTGTAGGACTGAAGTCCTTGTTTCTTTGCTGGCTGTTAGCTAGGGGCGGCCCTTAGATACTAGAGAGTTCTTTTGGGTCCTTGCACATAGGCCCTTATACCTCAAAGCCAGCAACAACTATATCAAATCTTTCCCATGCTTGGGATGTTTTTGACTTCTTCCATCTCTCTCCTGCTCTCAGTCAGAGAGAGTTATCTGCTTTTCAGTGTTCATATGGTTAGACTGGATCCACCTGAATAAACAAGGCTAGTATCCCTATTTTAAGGCCCAGTGGTAGGCAAAATTGTAAAGATGTTTCCCAAGATTCCTGTCTTGGTAATTCAACCAAACACTGATTTAGGTACTATTGTGAACGGACTTTTCAGATGAAATTAAGGTTACTAATCAGATGACCTTAAAACAGGGGGATTATCATCTCACCCCAGTTACACTGGCTATTATTAAAAAGACAGAGAATAACAAATGCTAGAAAGGATGTGCAGAAAGGGGAACTCTCCTACACTGTTGGTGGGACTGTAAAGTAGTAGAGCTATCATGGAACACACACACACACACACACACACACACACACACACACACACACACACACACACGATGGAGGTCTCTCAAACAACTACAGATAGAACTGCCATATGATCCAGCAATCCAAATGCTGGGTAAATACCCAAAGAAATGGAAATCATTATGTTGAAGAGATACCTGCCCTCCCATGTTTATTGCAGCTCTATTTACAATAGCCAAGATATGGATCCAACTGAAATGTCCATCAACAGATGACTGGATAAGGGAAATGTGGTATTTACACACAATGGAGTACTGCTCTGCCATAAAAAAGAATGCAATTCTGCCATTCACAGCAACATGGATGAACTTAGAGAATATTATGTTAAGTGAAATAAGCCAGACACAGAAAGAGAAATACTCCATGTCCTCACTCATAAGTGGGGGATAAAATAAAGAAAGAAAGAAAAGAAAGTAAGAAAGAAAAGAAAGAAAGAAAAAGAAAGAAAGAAAGAGAATCACAAAAATACATTCAGCCTCAAAAAAAGAAAAAAGAGAAGAGAACTGTGATTATTAGAGGCAGGGAAAGGCGGATAGGGTGCAGGTTTAGTGAGAAAATACCTAAGGGTCACAAAGATTATGTTTTGTAAACATGAGTATACTAATTATCATGATTTGATCACCACATATTGTACACATGTATTGATATTCAATTCTGTATCACACAATTATATATAATCAATTATGTCTCATTTTAAAAAACTGTCAAAGAAACAACAAACAACAGCAACAACCACAAAAAAAAAAAAAAAAAAAAAAAAACAGGGAAATTGTCCTTGATTATCCAGATGAGCCAAATGTAATCAGAGAAGCCCTTAAAAGAAAAATAAGAAGGCAGAAGAATAAGGGAGATGTGGTGGAAGAAGAAAGATGAGGCACAATGGGAAGTCAGAGAGATTCCAAACATGAGAAGGTCTGAACCTACCGTTGCTGGATTGGAAGACAGAGAAAAGGAACCCTGAGCCAAGAAAGGCAAGCAGCCTCCAGAAGTACAGAATAACTCCTGGCTGAGAGCCAGCAACGAAATGCAGGCCTCAGCTCTATAACTGCTGGGAACTAAATTGTGACAATAGCCCAAATGCGTTTGGAAGCAGATTAATCCCCAGAGCCTCCAGAAATGAATAAAGCCCTGCTAACAATTTAATTTCACCCTTGTCAGAATCTAAGTACAAGACCCTAGTGAGCCATACTATACCTGGAGACTTCTGACCTAAAGAACTGTGAGATGATGATTCTGTGTAGCTTTAAGACATTAACTTTGTGGTAATTTGTCATGGTAACAAGAGAAACTAATACTGTAACCTTAAATATATCTTCAAAGTCTCCTTTGCCATGCAATATAACACTATCACAGGTTCCAGGAATTAGGGTTGAGATACCTTTGGGGGCCATTCTGCCTACTAAAGCATAAGACAAAGTATATTTTGAACAAGGAATCTTACCTGGGACAAACAGAGGCAGTTCATAATGATAAAGGAGTCAATTTGTCAAGAGGATATAGCAATCATAAACATTTATATACCTAATAAAGCTTCAAAATGCATGTAGAAAATATTAATCAAACCAAAAGGAGAAACAGAAAAATCCACAATTATAACTGGTAATTAGCATTCTTCTCTCAGTAACTGATAGAACACATAAAACGAAAACTACTAAGTATACAAGATTGAATCAACACTATCAATCTCAACTTGACCTAATTGATATGATAAAGAGTTCCTCCCAACAACAGTAGAATGCAAATTCCTTTTAAGTGAATGTAGAACATTCAATAGGATAGATTGAATTCTGGGCCATAAAAAAAGGCTTAACCAATTTAAAAGGATTGAAATCATACAAAGTAAAATTCTAAGCAAAATGGAATTAAACTAGAAATCACTAACGAAAGATATCTGGAAAATTCTCAAAATACTTGAAAATTAAACACTACACTTCTAAGTAATCCATAGGCAAAAGAAAAAAAAAATGAGAAAAATTAGAAAATATTTTGAACTGCATGAATGTGAAAATACAACAAACCAAAATTTGTGAAGTACAGCTTAAAGCAGTACTTAAGGGAAATGTTACCGTCAAACACTTAACATTAGAAACAATCTCAAGTCAGTGATATACAATTCCACCTTAAGAAAATAGGAGGAGAAAGAAATTTTTAAAAGTCAACAGAAAAAGAAAATGATAAATATAAACATAGAAATCAATGAAATACAGTAGAAAGACACTAGAGAAAAAAATCAATGAATCGAAAAGCTGGTTATTTGAGAAGATAAAGAAAATTGGCAATTCTACAAAAAAAGCATATTATATTATGACCAAGCATGATTTAGCCAGGATTGCAAACTTGACTTAACATTTGAAAATCAGTAAACATGCTTCACTGTATTAGTAGACTGAAAAAGCAAAAAACATAATTATCTCAATAATTGCAGAAAAAGCATTTGACATAATTCAGTGCCTATTCAAGATAAAAGCTCTAAACAAATTAGAAGTGGAAGGACATCTATGAAAATCCTATAAACATGGCAGTGCAGGTATCCCTTTGACCTGCTGTTTTCCAATCCTTTGGATATATCCCCGGTAGTGGGACTGCTGGATCATATGGTAGTGTATTCCAGCTCTATTGACAATAGCCAGGTGATGGAACCAACCTAAATGTCCATCTATGGATGACTGGATAAAGAAATTGTGTTATATCTACACAATGGAATACTACTCAGCCATAAAATATTTTTCATTATTATGAAATTCTGCCATTTGCATCAATGTGGATGAGGCTGGAGAAAATCATCCTAAGTGAAACAACCCAGGTACAGAAAGAGAAACACCACATGTTCTCACTCATAACCAGGAGCTGAATCCATAAATAAACAAATAAACAATAGAGAGAGACAGAGAGAAAGAAGGAAAGAAATAACAATCACAGTAATAGATTGAACGTTTAGAAAGAGAGAAGTGAACAATGATTACTAGAGGTGGAAAACGGGAGGGGAGGGGGAGTGAGAGGGGGGCCAATGAGGAATTGGTCAATGGACACACAGAACGATTGCATATTGTAATGATGAACAAGCTAACTATTCTGATCATCGTCACACGTTGTACACAATTACTGAAAATCAATGTCATACCCCACATGTGTGTATAATAAGTTATCCTTAAAAAAAAAAGAAAAACCTATAGTTATAATGCTTAATGGTGAAAGAGTAAATACTTTCACTTCAAAATATGAGACAAGTATGTCCACTTCAACTCGTCTATTCAACTCTGCACTAGAGCTGTTAGCCACAACAGCACACTAAAAAGGAATAAAAGACAGAGATTTGAAAGAAAGTAGTATCTGTCAATATTTGTAGGCAACATGATTGTCTATGGTGAAAATCCTAAGGAATCTACAAAAAAGCTACTACATCTAGTAGTAAATTTAACAAAATTGCAGAACACAAATTAAATGTACAAAAAATTATTGTATTTCTATATAATATAGATGACAAATTGGAAATGAAAAATTGTAAAACTATCATTTACTGCAATTCTCCTATAAATCTAAAACTATCCTAAAATTAAGAGTTTATGAAAAAACTACCATTTACACTAGCATCAAAAATATGAAGTACTTAGGGATAAATATAACCAAATATGTGCAAGATCTGTACACCGAAACCTACCAAGCACTGGTGACTTATTCTATTCAGGCCACTATAACAAAATTCCATAGATGGGGTGGCTTATAAACAACATAGATTTATTTCTCACGTTTCCAGAGGCTAGAAGACTGAGATCAGGACACCAGCATGGTTGGGTTCTGGAGAGGGCTCTCTTCCAGATTGCAGACAGTTGACTTCTCATTGTATCTTCATGTGGTGGAAGGAGAGTGGGCTATCTCTCTGGCCGCTTCTTATAAGGGCATTAATACCCTAATCACCTCCCAAAGTCCCTACTTCTAAATACCATCACATTGGGGATTAGATTTCAACACATGAATTTTGAGGAGACACATTCAGTCTGTAATAACCACCAAGAAATATTAAAGACCTAAATAAATGGAGAGGTATACCATGTTGATAGATTAGAAAACTCCATACTGTTAAGATTTACATCCTCTGTGTATTAGTTTCCTATGTCTGCTGTAACAAATTACCACAAACTTGGTGGTTTAAAGCAACACACACTTATTCTCTCGAGGCCAGAGGTCCAAAATGGGTCACAGTGGACTTAAATCAAGGTTTCAGCAGGACTCCACTCCCCCTGGAGACTCTAAGGGAGAATCCATTACTTGCCTTTCCCAGTTTCTAGAGCTGCATCCCTTGGCTCATGGCCCCTTCCTCCATCATCAAAACCAGCAGCATAGCATCTTAAAATCTTTCTCTGCTTCTTTCACATTGCCTTCTCCACTTAATAGTATCTCCCTCTGCCTCCCTTTCATGAGAACAACTGTGATTACATTTATGGCCCACCTGGATGATGCAGGATACTCTCAACATCCCAGGATCTTAAACTTAATCAAATATTTTGCGATAGAAGGTAATCTTCACAGGTTCCATGGAAGTGGATCTCTTTGAGGGCCATTATTTAGCCTACCACACTCACCAAATTAGCCAAATTATTCTAATGATTCAATGCAATCTCAGTGAAAATCACAGCAGGCTCTTTCGTAGGAACTGGCATTCTGACTGCAAAAGTCACATGAAAATGCAAAGGACCTAGAATGGGCAAAACAGTTGTGAGAATTACACAAAGTTCAACAGCTTATGCTATGTTGCTTCAAGGCTTACCATAAAGCTACAGTAAACAAGGCAATGTAGTACTGGCGTAAGAATAGACATATAGGACAAAAAACACAGTCCAAAAATAAGCCCATACATTTACTGTCAGTTAATTTTCCTCTAAGGTGCTAAGGCAATTCAATGGAGAAAGGATTGTGATTCAATAAATGGTGCTGGAATGACTAGATAGAAGGGGAAATGCACCTCGACTCTAATCTCACAGATCATATGGAAATGTATGTGAATTGGATCACAGATCTGAATATAGTACATTAAAGTTTACAATTCCCGAAACACATAGGAAAAATAATATTTGGAACCTAGGGTTAGGCAAGGATCTCTCAGATAAAATGTAAAATTGGACTTCTTCAAAATTAAAACTCACACTTCCAAAAGACATAATTAAGAAAAAGAAAAGTGAAGCCACAAACTGCGAGAACATATTCTGACAAAGAACCTGTATTTACTATATAAAAAGGGGTTATACAACTAAAAAAATAAGAAAACAACCTCATTAAAATAGCCAAAATATATGAAGAGACAGCCCATCAAGGAAGCACACAAAAGGCAAATAAGCACAAGAAAAGATGCTCAGTATTTTCAGTCTTTAAGAAAATGCAAAATAAAACCACAATGAGATAAAATTGCCCGCTCACTAGAATGGCTAAAATTAAAATGATGAACCATAACAAGTGTCGCCAAGGATATGGAAGAACTGGAGCTCTCATATACGCTAGTGGGAATGCAAAATGATACAGGCACTTTAGAAAACACTTTGGCAGTTTCTTATAAAGTTAAGCACGTACTTATTCCATGGCTCCAGCAATCCCACACCTGCGTATTTACACACGAAAAAGGGAAACATATTTCCATACAAAGACTTGTGTTCAAAGGTGTAAAGCAGCTTTATTCGTAATAGCCTCTAGAAACAACAAACTGGTAAATAGTTAAACCACTCACGGTACATCCATTCGATGAAATACTAAAGAGCAGTAAAGATGAACAAACTGTGAATGTATAAACAACATGGATGAACCTGCAATGCATGATGCTAAGTAAAATAATTCAGACTGAGAACACAACATACTGTATAAGTGCATTCATTTGGCATTATGGAAAAGGCAAACCTATAGACAGAGAACACAGATCAGTGTGGTTACCGTGGCTGTGTTGGGGGAAAGGCTGACTCAAAGGGGCAAGAGTGAATTTTCTGCAGTGATAGGACTGTTCCATATCTTTGGGTGGTAGTTACACAAACATGTGGATTTGTCAAAACCCACAGGGCAATCCTCTAAATAGGATAAATTTTACTGCATGTAAGTTATACCTCAATAAACCTGACTTATCTATTGACTTATCTACACATACGGACATACAAAAGTATCAACATCGTCAGCTAACATTTATTGAATGTTTATGGACTGCCAGGTACTGTGCTCTTCTTCATGCATTATTTCACTTAAGCCTCACAGCAACCCTATGAGGCAGGCACTTCCACTATTCCCATTTCACAGATGAGGATCAGGGCCTGAAATGTTAATTAACTTGTCCAAGAGCTCACACAGCTGGGATTCTGAAGCCCTTTTAATTGAGTACTATACTACATTGACTTTACACCGATAATTAAACATATTTAGAAAAGTATCTGGATAAATACACACTGAGCAGTTAGCAGTTATCTCCACTGGGAGGATGAAGGACAGTATTACACTCCTTTGCTTGTGATATGTGAGTTTTCTGCAAGGTGCACGTACTGCTTTTGTACTATGAATAACATAAGTCAGAAGCAAACTTCCAAGAGAGGAAACTGCTGTGGGAGAACCAGCAGATTTGGAAGGGTTGCTAACTAGAATATATGTAGCTTCTGTGTGTCACAGTACTGTCATCTGTAAAATCAGAGTAATAATATGTATCTCATAAGGTGCTTGTGCATATAAAACAATGAATACAAAAAGTACTTTGTGTAAGTCAATCAACCACTAAATCAGTGGTTCTCAAAAATTTGTTTGAGGACTCCTTTGCACTCTTAAAAATTACTGAGGTCCCCAAAGTGAGGAGCCCAAAGGAGCAGCTGCAGGACATCCTCACCAACAATAAGAGCCGCTTAGGCCTGGAGGAGCTGCTTCTCTCAGAGCTGAACTCACCAAGCTGTCCCCAGACAGGCGACAGCAGTAGCATCTCCTCCTTCAGCTACCTGGAGATCCTGCGGGAGGAGAGCTCGGCCATTCCAGCCAGGTCCTTATCCAGCAGCCCTCAGACCCGGCCCTGTCAGACCGCAGAGCTGTCAGATGAGGAAGTGGCTGAGCTCTTTCAGTGGCTGGCAGAGACACAGCACGAGAAATGGATGCTGGAGGAGGAGGTGAAGCACCTGGAGGGGAGCAGCGCCTCCATGGCAGAGGACCTCTGCAGGAAGAGCACCATCGTTGAGACCTATGTCATAGACAGCTGGATCCACGTGTCTGTGGCAGGAGCCACACAGACCACAGTGGGCTGGGCAGCGTCCCGGGAGATTTAGTGAAGCCAGGCAACGAGAACCTTCGGGAGATGAACAAAAAGCTGCAGAACATGCTAGAAGAGCAGCAAGCACCAAGAATATGCACTTGCACAAGGACACGGAAGGTCTGTCCCTGGAAACTGTGAGCCTCAGCAAGGAGTGCGTGGGGTCTCCTGACCCAGACCTGGAGCCTGGAGAAGACAGCTAAGGACCTGCAGGCTGCACCCACTCCCTCCCCTTCCCACACCCCAGGATGCCATTCCCTTGGGCTGTGGTGGGAAAATGCGGGCCCACTGAATAGGTCAGGAGACTGGACATTAAAAGGGCCAGAGGCCTGATGGCTGGTGATAATGACCCTGTCTTAGGCCAGAGACCCCAGGGGAGTGGGGCTCCTCAGGGAAGGGGCAGGGATTTCTCCTTGTTGGCCCTGGTTTCCAGGGTCTTCTGCCTTCATCTCTGGGACACATATTTTATGAACGGCACTGACAGATGAATGCATTAAACAAGACCCACTAGTAAGTCTAACAACTACCCTGATGTGAAGTACACATGGTCATTATTCATGGACAAAATGGTCACAGGTGCTGCTACGTGACCGTTTACTCCTCTGGAATGTTCTGTACCTTCATAATTGAAGGACATGCTACATTTCAGTTATAGGCTAGTAGAAATAGAGGCAATTTTTCCTCATTCTATTTCATGGACCCTGCCCCTCCACCCCTGCCATCCTCTCCGAGGATCTCTTGGGAATCGTTGACCCAGCTTAAGGACCCCTGTATTGCACCCATTTTGCAGATGAGATGAGTAAACTGAGGCTCAGATTGGTGAAGGGATTTGCTCAGGACTGTGTAGTATTGAGACAAGATGAGAATTCGACTGTGTGGCCCCAAAGCCCACTTTAGCCTCCTGTCCTCCACCTGTAAATCCAAGACAGCCCTGCTCACCTGACTGGCTGCTGGGAGAAATCGGTGTGGTGTGTGTGCAGTGGTCCAGTCTACCACAGGGGCTCCATGAGCAGCCGCTCCTGAGGTCCTGTGATCACCTCGATGAGGTGCAGGGCAGGGAGCAAGCGGGCACTGGGTATGTGCCGTGCAGCTGTCAGCATCCTGGATAATTTGAGGCTGTTTTGGAGGAGCTCAGCCCTCATTCAGAGGCTGGGGCTGCAAGTTGGCAAGCTGAGCACAGGCCGGGCTCGTGGCCTGGGCCCAGCTGTGTGGGGCGGGGAGCTGGATGGTCACTACGGCACCAGCAGGAAGTAAG
This sequence comes from Cynocephalus volans, assembly GCF_027409185.1. Lineage (NCBI taxonomy): Eukaryota > Metazoa > Chordata > Mammalia > Dermoptera > Cynocephalidae > Cynocephalus > Cynocephalus volans. Next base: position 168,163,595 of record NC_084478.1, on the reverse strand, counting down.
AGAGGCTTCCCCAACCTTGACTCAAACCTGCCAGGTGAGGAAGCCTCAGAGGAGAAAAAGAATTGAATCAATCTCTCGGTTTCTTTCACATGGCCGTGTGCACAAGATGAATAGCATGGGAGATGTCAAAAGGGATCTTTTGGCCTTGGCTTCCTGCATGTGGAATTAGCTGCACGTGGTCCATTCTCTCTTGCCTCCTCTCCAGGGTATCCTGAGCCATCCCTGGCCCAGCCACAATTGCACTGAGGCACTGGAGGCTCCTGGGTATCCCAGGGCTGAGCCTGTCTCCTCTCAGCCTCTGTGCCCTGAGGGGACTCAATGGAGACCCATTGTTGGGGGAGCTTGTATAGTCCTCATGCAAGGGTGGGAGCTGGGAGCTGCAGAGGCAGAAAAGGAGCCAAGTCCTGGAACCTGTGGGGAGATAAAGGAGCAGCTGGTATCCCCTAGACAGGATTTCTGGCTTCTCTGCTTCATGTGACTTCAGACAAGTCACTTTACCTCTGAGAGGCTCAGTTTCCCCAGCTGTAAAATAGGGATCATTACAACAATCTACCTCTCAGGGTTACCAAGAGGAGTAAGTAAGTGAATGTAGGAAAAGACCCATCGCACCCAGCCCTGGTCACTGCTGGCACTCAGAAGGACGTGGAAATGGGGTTAATTGGCATGAAGTCACATTCCCTGGGCTCAGATACCAGCTCTGCCTCTCACTGGCCATGTACTCTTGGAAAAACGACCTGCATTTCCCAAGGTCAAGATTCCACATCCGTAAAGTGGGAACAATAAGCATATCGTTGTCCCAGGATTATTCTGAGAATTAAATAAAATAACTCATTAAAGTGCTTGGCACGTAGGATGTACTTAAAAAGTTGGTATGTAAAAAATACAGTTTGGGGACATCCAGTACTCATGAGTGGAGAATGCCATGCCCATGATGTTATTTGGAAGGCCCCAGATCACTAATATAGAATGTAACATAGGGAAGTATACAGCTCCCCATTAAAGTTCAAAGCATGAGTTCCATGTAAATATCTTTCCATTTCTGTCTTAGAGAAGCCATCCCGCCCTGTAATAAGTTCTTGGAACCTTTGGGAAGAAATGTCAAATGACAAAACCTAGCATGCAACAACTTGTGGCATTTGCCTGTTTCTTTTCTCAGTCAACAAACCCTCAGAGCACCATCTGTGTACCCAGCCAGATGCATGCTGGCGCTGAGAGGCCGGGGGGGTGGAATGTCCGGTCCTCGTTCTTGAGGGGTTCACCATAGAAGGCCATTGGGCCTTCCCGACTGAAAGTTCAGATGAATAGCCTAAAATTGACCAAGTGGCTGGCTTTCTTCCACTCGGAAACACACTGGGGAGTGAATATTCTAGAAGAGTTATCCAACAACCATTTCTTGAAATCATAAATGTCTGAGGGTTGCTGCAGTACTTTAGATTATCTTGTTTTCTTTATTCACGGAAGCCAAGATTTTAACGCTATATCTGTGTATCTTTTGTTAATCAGAACCAAATGTTGAGTGTGAAAATGACTGGAAATTACACTTAGGATCAGAACGTGGGGTTTCAGATTCCCTTTTGGAAGGCAGCACTGAGGAACAAACACACAAGACGTTCTCCCTGTAAATCACCCCAGATGTTGCAACACCCGGTCTCCTGCCTCCTCCCCTCTCCTGGTCTCCTGCCTCCTCCCGGCTTCAGGAAGACTGGCATGGAGCATCCTGGGCACAGGCTTCCACCGGTGGGTAGTAAATATCCCATAGCACAAATTAAACCTCCAGCCCCATCTCTCCTCTGAACTTCTTCTTTTTTTGCTACTAGAAATCTCCACCTGCGTGTCCTACAGGCACATGCAAAATGAATTCATCATTTTCCCCAAACCTGCTCTTCTATCTGCAGACAGCAAATTGACATAAGGCACCACCTGGTCCTTGCTGAGAAAACTGGGACTCGTTTCTGATCCACCACCCCCACATGCTGCCCCTACATCAATCAAGTGCTGACCCTTCTCTCTCTGATTTGGTTCCCCCTTCCTCATCCACTTGCTCCTGTCCTCATTTGGGATCCCTCCTCGGATCCTGGACCACTGCAGCAGGCTCCTCTTGCAATCCCCCAGCAGTCGGTCTCCCTCCTCTTCATTCCCACCCAGATCCCACTTGGTCACGGCTCTTTTTGAGAACTGAATTAGAACCTGAATCCATCAGTTTCCTCCACTTGAACTCCACCTTTGAAGAAAAATATAAATGATATCAATATAAACTCATATCTAGAAGTTAGTGAAATGGGGGACCTTCCAGGAGCTGACCAGGACTCTCAGGAAGCAGATGCTCTTCCTTTCTCCTGTCCATCATGTCCTGGATAATGGAACTGATGGTCTGGTGGCAGGGTATGTCACCTGTGCTGGGCAGGTCCCTTTAGGACATGGAGGTGACTCAGAGACAGTCCCTGCCAGTGAGGGGCTCTGAAGATAGGGAGAGGATGACTGAAAGGAAGGTTTCCAAAGGGACCAGAGAGGGGCAGATCCAGCTGGAGAAGAACCTTGGAAGGCAGGCCAAAAGTTGGACGGATGCCCATGGGCTGGGGTGTTGGCAGAGCATTAGCAGGACAGTGGATGAGCAGTACTGGGCTTTCAGGAGAGAAGGCTACAGGCCACAAACTCTCCCACGCCCGTTTTTCAAATCATACTAGCCTCTCCCTTGGGCTTTGCACTCAAGAATCAGAAGGGGGGATAGAGACCGCCCTGGGCCCCACCATCCCTCACCTAGAATTGGCTTCTTGGGTCTGGGCCAGCATCTCCACAGTGCTGGGAGGCCTGCCTGTTGCAGCTCAAGGGGTGCTGATTAATAACAGACTTGTATGCATTTGCTTGGTTTTGCTTTGTTTTTTAGAAGATGGCCAGGAAATAATATTTGCTGGGTGAATGAATGGCCCCCATTTCTCTAACATAGCTTCCCTCCCAGTCTGCCCCGAGGTTCCCAAAGAGCAAAGCTTGTTACGGGAACAGAGGCAGATAGGCTACTGAGAAACCAAGCATCACTCAGAGGGTTGGAGAAATCAAAATTTTATTACGCCAGCAGGCCCAGAGGAGTTCACACTCTGAAATCTGAGCCCCAAATAAGGTTTTACAGGAGCTTATATAGCCAGGGGTTTAGGTTTTGTTTTCTTGGAAACCACATGGCAGGGGTTAGGCTGATGCAAGAAGCAGGCAGTGTTACAGGAGCAGAATGAAAAGCAGAAGGACAGGCATGGGTTTGACCTCTTCTGGGCTGTCCATATCATTCCCCCCTTTGATGCTCTCTCTTCAGTTCTTTGAATGAGCATCATATTCGGGCCACAAGGGAAAGAATGATGTAGAACACACAACAGAAAATCAAAACAAAAGCAAATATCACTAGTCCTAAAAAACAAAGTGCAGCAATTTCTGCAGGGGCGCACTCCCTCATCGGAGACCCTCAAGCTTCAGTCGTGTGTTGACTGGTCAGCTTCCAGCGTGACCAGGGCCGCGCTGTTGTTCGGTCACCTCTGGAGTCGGACCTTGAGTGGGTTTGTGGGGTCAGTCTTTACGGCCCAGGGTGCTGTGTCATCTGGTGCAGCTGCCTTTTGACCCATGTGTGGTGGATCCAGGGCACGAGAACTGCAACTATAACTGCTGTGGGACTGGTCAGAACAACCATGTGGGGACCTGTCCAGACAGGCTGGAGAGGTCTTTTTTTCCAGTCTTTGACCCAGACCATATCCACAGGCTGATGGGGGTGTGTCCAGTTCCCTAAAGGAATAGGGGCCCATTCTAGTACTTCCCTTGTGATCTGATGGAGAGTTTTTCCTAGAGTTTGCAACTATTGGGATAACCCTAGTTCCCCCAACTGTTGGAGGTTTCCCTTCAGTTGGGCTACAATTGGGGGTGACCTGCCATACCTGACCTCATAAGGGGAATACCCCAAAGGCCCGGGTGTGCATCGGACCCAGAGTAAGGCTAGGGGCAGGATGTCTACCCAAGACAACTTTGTTTCCTGGTATAGCTTAGCTAGAGTGGTCTTGAGGGTCCAATTCATGCACTCAACTTTCCCTGAACTCTGTGGCCTATATGCCACATGGAGTTTCCCTTTGATTCCTAGTGTCTTGGTCAAAGTCTGAACAACTTCTGACACGAAGGCTGGCCCATTGTCAGATCCCATAGTTAGTGGCAGCCCATGCCTTGGTATGACTTCATTTAGGAGGACACTGTTTTCTCCCCATGTTTGCTCAGTATGGCTTGGCAGAGCCTCAACCCATCTGGTGAAGGAGCAGATTAAAACTAGAAGGTGCTTATCGACTCTGCATTGCCTTATTTCAGTGAAATCCACTCCTACGTCTTCAAATGGTGCAGTCCCGGTTGTTGGTGCAGCCAAGCCTGGAGGTGGCTTGGGTTTCTGTCCAGCTTGTTCTGGGCATGTGCCAGGCATTGATAACTGATGTGGGCACACAGTGAGGGGAGCCTAGTTATAAAGTAGTATTGGCTCGGTGTGGCTTCAAGGGTGGTCTTTCCCCAGTGGGTCATCTTGTGATATTGTGACACCAGCTGATAGCACAGCTGTTGGGGAACTAGAAGTCTCTGATCTGGGAGTTTCCACCATCCCTCCTCAGTCTTTATTCCTCCATCACTGGCTGTGCATTGGGCTTCTTCCTTTGTGTACCTCGGGGGCTGCATTGCTTCCAGTACCAGCATGATCTTGGCAGCATTGCCCAAGTCCACAGCAGGCTCTGTTTGGGCGGCTGCTCTATTGGCCGTTTGGTATGCCACCAGTTTCCTTTACTGATTTTGTCAGTCCTTTTCTGGTGTCCTTTGCAGTGTATGATGGCCACTTGAGTAGGCTCCCACACTGCTTCAAGTAGTTGGAGGATCTCTTCTTTGTTTAAAATTGTCTTTCCCCCTGCTGACAATATCTCCCTTTCCTTGTATATGGCCCCATGGACGTGTAAGGTGGCAAAGGCATAATTCGAATCAGTACGGATATTGACCCATTTCCCCTTCAAGTTTCTGAGTGCCTGGATTAGTGCCCATAATTCTGCTCACTGTGCTGTCCAACCTTGAGGCAGGGGCTTTGCCTCTACAACTTGTTCTTTTCTTTTCTTTTTTTTTTTTTTTTTGTCGTTTCTTTGTGACCGGCACTCAGCCAGTGAGTGCACCGGTCAGTCCTATATAGGATCCGAACCCGCGGTGGGAGCGTCGCCGCGCTGCCAGCCCAGCACTCTACCAAGTGCGCCACGGGCTCGGCCCTACAACTCTTTCATGAGTAGTTGTCCTTCCTGGACGTAGCTGCTCCCATCTGTGAACAGTTCTATGTCCGGGTCAGTCAAGGGCCGTTCTGTCAGATCAGGCCTGCTGGAGTATTTCATCCATTAGTTCTTCGCAGTTGCGATCTGGGGAGCCAGATTTGGTGGGTAGAAGCATGGCTGGGTTCAGAGTCCTCACTGTTTCAAGGTGCACCTTGAGGTTCTTGCAGAGCAGCCCTTGATAATGAACCATCCTGGAGTTGATCAACCATTTGTACCCCTGACTGTCCATCAGGGCAGCCACCATATTTGGGACCTTTATGTTGAGGTTTTGTCCTAAGGTGACTTTGTCCACCTCCCAAATTAGGGCAACCATGGGTGCCAGGGCTCACAGGCAAGGTGGGCAGCCAGCTGCCAGTGTCCAGTTGCTTGGACAAGTATGCCACTGGCCTTTGCCAAGGTCCTATAATCTGGGTGAGTAATGATTCCCCTTTGCAGGTGAGAAATGAGGGCTCTAGTCAGCTGGGTCACTTGCCCAAAGTCTCATGGCCAATGAGGGTTTGAACCCAGGTGATCTCACTCCAGAAAGCACGCTGTGAAGTATTATGCCGTGCTGCCTGGGCTCCCTGCTCTAGCATGGCACATTCTTACTGCTCATTCTCTTTCTGTCCTCTCCCCAGTAGATCAAAGACCTGAGCTGCCAAGCTCTCTAAGCCTATGAGCAACGGGAGCACAGCGTCTAAGGCAACTGTGTTGCACAGAGCCCGGAGCACAGTTGGAACCAAGCCAGCACTCAACAGATGTTTGCAGAAAGAGTGCAGGGGTGCCTCACCTGCTCAGACACCAAGCAGCCCCCACCCTGCCAAACCCAGGCCTCCCCCATGCCACGTCCCTTGTTTTGTATTGCTTGTTTTTCTCTGCTTTATGCCAGCACCCCTTAGGCAGCTGTAAATTGATATCTGAGAAGAGAAGTCCTTGCTTATTCCTTCATTTAATGTAAATGACCTCTCACTCTTTCCAAATGGCTGGAAGGATTGCTGCTCCCTACCAGCAGTCAGCTCCATGGTCAACAACATTTGTTGGACACTCAAGAAACATCCAAATGCTGCAGTGAATTTGTCATGAATCAGTGTGTGGTTTTGCTTTGGGAAAGTAGATGTGGGCATTGGGCAGAGGGAGGTCCCAGAACTGATGGTGGGGTGGCCCCATGCAAAGGAGGCCATCCTGAAGGGCCCTCTTCCAGCCAGCCCTGCTGCAGTCACTGCTTTCTCTGTGGGGCACTGAGTAATTGGTTCTGCATGGTGTTTGTTACGGTTTATGTCAAAACCAGAAAGAAGGAACTCGGTGGGGAAGGCCCTTGTCAGAGACCATATGGTTGACTCCCTACTGGAGTCTCCGCTAACCTGTTCCCATTTAGGGGATTGGGGGGCTCAGGTCCTGGCGTGCATTTGTGAAACTCTTTGACCAAATTCTGCTTCCAAGGGCTCTTTTTGGAGATGGGTTTTCTTTGTAATATGCAGACTTAGAAAAGCCCCATAGAAGTGAGGAAGAGCGAGATCTTGCACTCAGAAGGACTGGAATGTTATTCTTAAACCTCATCCCTCTGTACCAGGCTGTGCCCAGCGCCAAGTTTATGGGCTGACACTCCTCCAGTTGGATGCTTCCAGACATTGCTGGCCACCCGATTCAGAAAGAGCTAGATGGAAAATTCGGGAAGAAGCACTGTTTTCTTCCAGGGCTTTGGCCCATTTTTGCCTTCTACAAAAATACACTTTTCTATATGTAGCCACTGCTAGTCACAGGCCTCTCTCCCTTTTTTTAAAACTCAAGAATGTTTTTCAGTTTGTTTTTGCCATTTAATATTTTTCCCTACCAGCTGGAGAAGTTGTCAAGCACTCACATCCCTGGATCAACTTTTCCTGCAGCTTGCTAATTAAAATAAACCTCTGGCCATATTATGACGCTCTGATGTAATTTAAGGCTCAGTGGAAAATATTTGTGTATGTTTTCCCCACCTCCATAGCTCTTTGCTGGTATGGACGGTGGAAGAGTGGATCACAGACCCTTCTGCCCCGTCCCGTGCAGGTCCTGATTCAGGTAAGCAAAAGAAATACCGAGTAGCTGCCAGCAAAGTGGACATGCTTTATTTTTAGACGCGACCTCTGCCGACCAGTGGTTCAGAGCCACTGCTGCCTTCCATACTGAAGAGTATCTAACATCGGCGATGAGCCAAGGGGTACCCGGGCACACATGCACAATAACACTGCTCTTATGTCACTTGTTTACAACAGATGTGCTGAATCATACCCAGCTAGATATGAGGCGAGAGGGCCTGACCAAACCAACTCCATTTTCCTCATAGACAGGCACTTGCTCTGTGTCAGGCACTGGGTTAGTTGCAATGCACGCATATGTGCTTGTTACAGGCTCCGGTCTGCTGTCTGTGGTGGGAATTGTGATCATCACAGATAAGAAAACCATGCTTCAGGGGATCAAGCAACCTGCTTAGGATTCCACAGCCACAGAGACGCAGAGAGATGGAGGCTGAATGCAGGATTGTTTGTTTGTGACTCTAAGTATGTGCAGTACTCGGCTTGGAGCTGGAGGAGAGACACATTTGGGATAATCACTTCTGAAGTTCAGCAGACATTATTTGAACATAGAATTCCATGGACATCTGACTAAATGCTCCTGGAAGTGTGTTCCACGGAAAAAGCCCTGACCTGGGAGCTTGAGGGTGTGGACCTCCTTCCTAATAAACTCCCTCCCCCACAAACATTCTGAGAAGTTTCCTATTAGCCTCCAGCCCTCACCACAAAATGAAGATGACAGTGGGGCTCCCAGGGGCCCCAGCACTTCAGGTGTGAGTCAGGAAAAGCTCCCCTGTCCCACACCCACCATGGTCCAGGCTCTATGGGTGGGTGTGGTGCCGTGCCCAGGCACGGGGTTGGCCCACTCACAGCGGGCAGCATCTAGGCTGCCAGTTGTCCCCTGGACTGTCATCCGAGTGCAGGAAACAGCTTCTCACCATGCCAGCTCTGGCTCCTCTGCCGGGAGGCCGTCAGTCTCGCAGGCCATGTCTTCCTGAACCTGCCATTCAGCCCCTGGGCCTGACAAAAGTGATGACAACACAGTAATGTGACAGTAAAATGGGCCACATGGATGGAGCACTTTCTGTTCCATGCACTTTAAGTTGACGTAGTAGTCAGGGTTCCCCAGAGAGAGAGAAGCAATAGGAGACGTGTAGACGTAGATACAGATGTAGGTATAGACACAAACACAGACACAGACACAGATACATGAGAGGGGGTTTCTTAGGTGAACTGGCTCACACGAGGATGAAGGCTGAGGAGTCGCACCACAGGCCATCTGCCAGCTGGGAGGCCGCCGGGGAGGTTGGTAGTGTGGCTCAGCCCAAGTCCAAAGGCCTCAGAACTGGGAAGATGATGGCGTTACTCAGTCCGAGGCTGAAGGCCTGAGAGCCCGGGGGCCGCTGGTGTCAGTCCTGGACTCCACAGGCTGGAGAGCCTGGAATTCTGATGTTGAAGGTGGGAGAAGAGTGTCCCCCAGCCCCCAGAGAGACCACCTCGCCTTCTCTCTGTTCTCGTTCTATCTGGCCCCCAGCTGGTTGGGTGCTGCCCACCCACACTGAGGGCAGATCTTCCCCACTAATCCACTCAGATTCACACGCTGATCTCTGCTGGAAACACCCTCACTCTAGGCATTCCTTTATCTGGTCATGTTGACATCGAAAATTAACCATCACAGTTGTATTAACTCATTTAATCTGCACAACAATCCCATCAGGTAGGTTCTATTTTTATCCCCATTTAACAGATGAGGAAGCTGAGGCTCCCATCTGAGAATACAGGGACCGTGGGGCCAAGCTTCTGACCACATCACTCTCCTACCCTTCTGCGCATCCCTCAGTATAACGTGTGGCCTCCAAAGCCCCTTAGGTCCTACCCCACCCTGCTGCAGACACACTCCAAAAGCCCCCTTGTGCCCCTGGGCCTTTGCACTGACCATATGTCCCCCACTGCATTGTCCTTCCCCACCTGGACTGCCTGGCAAACACCTCTTCTTCATCTTTCAGTACTTACTGGAGCATCCGTGGTTGGGGCTCTTTTCAAGAGCGGCTCCTTTCTTCCTTCCTCTGTGTCCTGCTGTCCTGACACATGCATCTGTCACAGGACATACTGCAGCTTTTCCATGTTTGCACCCCACCTCCTGTAGTCAGCAATGGGTCCTGGGGGACAGGGGCCAGTCTGCTGTGGGACTCTTGTGTCCTTGGTATCCTGCACAGAGTCTGGCCCATGCTAACTGCTTAGTGAGTGCTTGGGAAGGGCCCAGCTCCCCGACCCCATGCCCAGGCCTGCCTCATCTCAGGGCTCTGGCTCCTCACCCGATTCCCATGCCACCGCATAGTAGGTTCCTCATTGGTCATTCAAACCACAAACTGAATATTTGCTGAAACTAAAGTAGCATCTTTCTAGATATGATTCCGGATGACATAAGCCAGCTGTTCTTTTCTCACACTTATTTGGTGCCCATGGTTTGCTGGTGTCCTGGGCATGTGAAGTGGCCCTGCAGAGGCCTGGGGAGAAAGCACACGGACACATAAATCTTACGGACATTGCCATTCATTTCAGCAAACTCAGCGACTGTGTTCTCAGTGAAGCACCAGGAAACGGCCGGCTGGGGATGTGTGGTGAGCACGGGTCCTCGGTCTCCTGCTCCTCCAGGGAGACGTGCTGGGAGTAACAATGACAGCATTCTGTCAGTCCAGGCTGAGGTCTTTCCGAGCTGAGAGAAGTGCTCAGTGGGGACCTCTTACCCCCTGAACACCTCTCTCTAGAATTGCAGCCAACTGCCTTGCATGGCTGCCGAAGGTGCCTCGAGTAAGCCACGTCGACTGAATCTAATGCCCAGCTCCCACTGCAATTTCTCAGCGCTGCAGCTCTACACTATCTTGACACATGGCCCATGGGTTACATAGCAATGTCTAGGTGGAACCTATGCACAGGCCCCTTGTAGCCACGAGATGGTGAGCCACCTGTGGGCACGCCTGGCTGTATGCACTGGGGTTACAGGTCCTTCAAAATGCTGAGCTTGGCAGTTCTGTCTGTTGGGTGGTCAGTCAGCCTTGGGGTGGGGGTGGGGAGCTTTAGGGATGGAAGGAAGTGAATGGATTTAAGAGCTATGTAGGAAGCCCAATTGCCTGGATGTGGCATGATTACCGTGGGTCGTAAGAGAGTGGAGGAGGTAGCATGAATCTCGAGGTCTTTCTGGCTTGGGCAGCTGGCTAGGTGGTGGTGTCATTCACAGAGGCAGGGAACGCAGGAGGTGAGACAGGTTTGGGGTGAAGGTATGGGTATTAGTTTGCTCAGGCTGCAAACAAAATGTCACCAACTGGGCAGCTTAAACAACAGAGATTCATTTCCTTATGGTTAAGTCCAAGACTGAGGTGTCAGCGGGGGTGGTTTCATCTGAGGCCTCTCTCCTAGGCTTGTAGATGCCATCTTCTCCCTGTGTCCTCATGTGGTTGTCCCTCTGTGTGTGTCTGTGTTCTAATCTCCTCTTCTTATATGGACACCAGTCATGTTGCTATTAGGGTCCACCCTAAGATATCATTTTACCTTAGCAACCTCCCTAAAGACATTATCTCCAAGTATAGTCACATTCTGGGGATTAGGACTTCAAGATATGGTTTTGGGGGGACATGATCCAGCCCATAACAGAATGCATGCGGTTTTGAACAGGCTGAGTTCTGAGAGCCCCGAGACATCCAGGAGGTGATGCAGGATGTGTGTGTGTCTGGTTCAGACTAAAGGCTTGGCTGGGGCCGTGAATTCGGGTGCATGTGGCAAAGAGACAGTGATTGAAGCCACAAGGGAGGAAGAGTTGAGCCAAGACAGAGAGCGGAGCAGGAGAGGGACCCAGCACCAAGCATCCAGGAACCCAACACGGCAAGGGTGGGTGGAAGCTGTGACCAGCGGGGCAGGAGGAAACCCAGGGGAGGGGGAGTCAGAAAGGGACCCAAGGAAGGGATTGCTTCAAGAAAGAGAGGGGTCGCCACATTGCATTGGCCTCTGTGGGAGGTGGGACCTCTTTGCCTCTGGTATTCCTGTTTCATGTTTTCCACATGACAGTGGACAACTTGGGGCAGGAGCTTGGTTTCATCCAAGTCCCCAGCACTCACCTCGGGGGCCTGGTTCAGGAACAGAATAAAAATTGAAATATGAAAATATTTATTTTCCTGAAGCAGGTGTGAATTTCTGTTTTCATAAAATCATCCTATTTTCTGGGACTTAAAGATGGGTTAATAGGTCCTTTCATCGTAAGAGGCTCACACCCACCCCAGCAAATGATCCTGAGCTAAAATGAAACACCCAGATGGGCTGTTTTACTTGGAAGTTAAAAAAGGAAAAGAGAAAAACCCTGGCTGTGCTCACTGTGGCTTTGTTTGGCCTTTAAACATTGATTGGTCAAAGCGAGTGATGCTTTCCAGATGCTTCCTTCTCCTCTAGCCTGGGGTCCCTGGCCAGCTGGGCTCCCCCCTCAGTCCGTTCCTTCAGCCCAGCCTCCCATGCAGCCAGCCAGCCTGCCTAGGCCTGGCTTCCATCCCTCCCGCTCCAGCTGTGTGGCCATGGCCTGGCTTCCTGCTGTAGAGGAGGGCTGGGCAGATGGTCCCTGTGGACCCTTCCAGCTCTAACAGTCTACAGTCGTGTCCCTCCTGGGCTTGAGAGTGCCTCAAGATGAAAGTCAGCTCTTAACCCAGGAGGTCAGCAGTCATGATGCCCTTTTACTTGAAAAGTAATCCCCAGAGATACCCCCGCACTTGGGTGTCCCAAGCTGCCTGCTCAGCGCCCCCCTCCACCACACAACTGGGTGCTACTGATGCTGTTCACAGTCTCACTGCCTTGATAAACCCGCTCCTGGTGACGTGAACCCCATGCTAGCTCTGCCTCTGAGGGCTGTCCTGGGACCCCTCTACTTCTTGGCATTTGTCACACACAGACTCAAATCGATGGACAGCTTTCCTTTCTTGGAATAAATATCTTTCTTGTATCCTGATACTAGAGCAAATTACTCAGACACCAATATTAGAATTTTTTGTGAACTTTTTCTTTTGAAATAATTATAGACTCTTAGGAAGTTGCAAAAACAGCACAGAGAGACCTCTACTTCTGGGAAGATGGAGTAGACATACTTTCCCTATCCCTCCTACTAAATACAAGTAAAAACCCTGGACATTATACATAAAACAAGTATAAGAAAACTTTAAAAGGTGGACAGAGGAAAGCAAGCTGATTAGAGACCTCGGGTTCCAAGGGACAACAGGGTGGAGGACTCCCTGGCTTTGCCTTTTGCCTCATATATTGTTGCAGAAGAAACTGGCATCTGGAAATGCCAACAGGTGCAGACAAAAAAATGTCCCAACAAATGTCTCTGTAGCCAAAAGACTAGGGAAGGGGCAGCGTAGATAGAAACCTTTTAGATAATAACTGCTCTACTTCAGCTTAGTGACACAGAAAAGAAATGTGGCCCCACCCACACCCATGTCAGGCTGTAAGAAGTTGCCCCAACCTCCCCACTGGGCGGGTATCAGAGAAGGCTGAGAAGTGAGCCAGGATTTTCATCCCCGCCACCTGGTAATGAGGCCCCTCTCCCTTGCTGTCAGTGGGGACACCTGGGCAGTCTGGACTTCCACCCCCACGTGGCACTAACAAGGTGCCCATTCTTCTCCTCACTAAGGTGGTGCCCACGGAGGCCTAGTAGAGAGTCAGGGCTTTCACCATGGCCCAATCAGGGAGGTACCGGTGGAGGCTTACTGAGGCGCTGGAACTGCCACCCCTACCCAGCAGTAAAGCGGACACCCCCCACTCAGGTGTCAACAAAGGCTGAGTGGGAAACTCAGAGTTCTCCCTTCACTGGGCAGTCATGAGGCAGTGCCCGCCACGTCGCTGCCAGAGCACTGTCAGAGAACACCAGCTAAAACAGAAGGTTTGAGTAAGATCTAGAGTCTCATGTATAATATGTACAGGTTTCAAGAGAAAATCACTCATCATACTGATGACCAGAAATGTCTCAAACTGAATGGAAAAAGATAATAAATTGATATCAACCCTAAAATGACAGAGATATTAGATTATCTGATAAAGATTTCAAAGCTGCTGTGATAAAAATTGCATCAACAAGCAACTATGAATCACCTCAAAACAAAAAAGGAAACAGTTTGTGAAGAGGAAGATAGAACGACAGGGATTACTCAGTATGAGCAATGGAGAGAGAACACCCTTAAAACAAATGTGAACAGAGACTTAGGGACCCATGAGACTATGACACAGGCTCTAACATTCAACACATTGCAGTCTTGGAAGGAGAGGGAAAGAGAGTAGAGCTGAAATGATAACTGAAAATTTCCCGAATTTGTCAAGAGACACAAACCTATAGATTCAAGAAGCTTAGCAACCTCCAGATGGGATCAACCTAAAAAAATCTACACCAAGACACGTAGTCAAACTTCCAAAAACAAAAGACAAAGAAAAGAATCCTGAAAGAAGCAAAAGAGAAACGACACCTCACCTATAGGAGACAGACAGGCCCCGATGGTTTTGAACTACAGAAGATTTCTCATCACAACCATGGAGGTCAGAAGAAAGAGACATGACATTTATTTAAGAAGAAAAGAAAAAATTCAGAACCTATACCCAGAGAAAATATTCTTTGGAAACTAAGAGAAAACCAGTACATAATTAGATAAATGAATGCTCAGAGAACTCGTTGCCAGGATAACTGTCCTGAAAGAATGGCTAAAAGAACTTTTCTAAACCAAAAGGAAATGAATGATAAAACAAGGAATCTTAAAACATCAGGAAGGTAAGCAAAAATGTGAAAAAATACCATTACTTTTACTTTTCCTCTTGAGTTTTCTAAATTCTGTTTTTGTTGAAACAAATATTATAACACTGTGTGATGTGGTTTAAATATATGTGGAGGAAATATTTAAGACAATTGTTTTATAAATGTTAGAAGGTAAACAAACCTAAGATGAGATCAGGTTTGAGAGGTACTTTACCCTATCTGGTAAATGACAACTCCAATAGACTGTGATAAGTCATATACACATAATGCAAAAATAAAAATAAATAGAAAAGAAAAGGAAGAATATAGAAATTAGTAGTGTCTGGAATGAAACAGGGACTATCACTACAGACCCTGCAGAAATCTAAAGAATAATAAGGAAATACTGTGAGCAACTCTATACACATAAATTTAACACATTAGGTTAAAAGAACCAATTTATCAAAAACTCACATGGTCACACCTCACCCAATGTGAAATAGATCACTTGAAGAGCTCTAAAACTATTAATGAAATGCAACACATAATTTAAACTCCAAAAAAAGAAGTCCCCAGGACCAGATGGTTTTACTGAAAAACTCTACCAAATGTTTAAAGAAGAATTAATTCTACACAACATTTTCCAGAAAATAGAAGAAGAAATACTTTCCAATTCATCTTATGAACAGAGTAGTATCCTAACACTAAAACTAGAGAAAAATAATACAATAAACAAACAAACAAAAAACTATAGGACTTTATCCCTCATACATACTCACACAAAGATTAAAAAAAAATCTTAAACCAAATACTAGTAAGTAGAATTTAGCAATAAATAAAAAGAATTCCATCATGACCACATGGAGCTTATTCCAGAGATAAAAAGTTGCTTCAATACTTGAAAATCAATCTCCCATATTAATGAGCTAAAGAAGAAAAATCATATGACAATATCAATTGGTGCAAAAAAAAAGCATTGAACAACACTTAACCCGATGCATGATAAAAACTCTCAGAAAACAGGAATAGAGGGGAAATTCCTCATCTTGACAAGGAGCATCTACAAAAAACCCATAGCTGACCTTATACTTAATGACGGAAGATTGGATGCTGTCCCCCTAAAATCAGGAACAAGGTAAGGATGTCCACTCTCACCATTCTTATTCAAAATAGTGCTGGGAGTTGTAGCCAGTGCAATTAGGCAAGAAGAGGAAATAAAAGGAAAACTGATTAAAAAGGAAGAAATAAAACTGTTCTCATCTGCAAATGATATAATATTCTATGTAGAAGATCCCAAGAAATCAACAAAAAACTCCTAGAACTAATAAGTGAGTTCACCAAGATCACAGCATAAAAAATAAACATACAGAAGTCTATTTTATTTCTATATACTAGCAAAGAACATGTGGACATCAAAATTAAAAATACAATATCACTGAAAAATGCTCAAAAAATGAAATACTTAGGTGTAAATAAAACATGTACAGAAATTGTGTGCTGAAAACTATTCAATACTGATGAAGGAAATCAAAGGAGAAGTAAGTAAGTAAAGAGACATACCTCTTTTGTGGAGTGGAAGACACAACACAGTAGTATGTCAATTCTTTCTACACTATATACAATACTTAATGCAAATCCTATCAAAATCGCAGCAAGATACAGACAATATGTAGATATAGACAAGATTATTCTAAAATTTATATGGAAAGGCAAAGGAACTAGAATAGCTAAAACAATTTTGAAAAGTAAGCGTTAACTAGAAGGAATCAATCGACCCAGTTTTGAAGACTTATTACATAGCTACAGTAATCAAGACTATGTGATATTGGCAGAGAAACAGACACATAGATCAGTGGGACAGAACAGACAATGTAGAGAGCCTATGCAAATGTGACTGCCTTGGATCAAATGTCACCCAAAATTTAAACCCCACTGTGACTGTTGAGGGTGGGAAATCCTATTATGATAATTGAAATGGGGGGGCTTTGAGAGGTGATTGGATTGTGAAGACTGTACTCCCATGAATGGGTTGATCCATTCTTGCATAATGGGAATGGTACTGGTGGCTTTAAGAGGAGAGTGAATGAGGAGGTTACTCTCTCTCTCTGCTCTGCCATTGGCCATGTGACACCTCTATGTCACTGTCACCATCAACAAGGCCTTCACTAGATTTGTTCCCTGGACTTCAGAATTCCCAGCCTCCAAAACCGTAAGCAACAAATATTGTTTCTTTATAAACTACCCAGTTTCAGGAATTTCTGTTATAAGCAACAGAAATGGACTAATAGAGTGTACTTCTTATTGTTGACAAAGGTGCAAAAGCAATTCAACAGAGGAAAGACAGCTTTTTCTACAAATGGTGCTAGTGCAACTGGACATTCACTGGCAAAAAATAAAAATAAACCTTGACCTAAGTCTCACACCTTATAAAAAATTAACTCCAAATGGATCACAAACTTAAATGTAAAACACAAAGCTATAAAACTTTAAGAAAAAGATAGGAGAAAATCTTTGGGATCTAGGACTTGGCAAAGAGTGCTCAGAATTGGCACTAAAAGCATTATTCATAAAAGGAAAAAAAATGATAAATTTGACTCATCAATTTTTTTTTTTTTTTTTTTTTTTTTTTTTTTTTTTTTTTGCTCTGTGAAGGACCCTGTTATAAGGATGAAAACACAAGCTACAGACTGAAGGAAAATATTTGCAAACTACATCCCCACCAAGGTCTGGTATCTAGAATATATCAAAAACTCTTAAAACTCAACAGTAAGAAAACAAAAAACAACAACTCAATTAGAAAATGGATGAAAGACATGAAAGAACTTTTCACCAAAGAGAATACACAGGTAACAAGCACACGAAAAGATTAGCCATCAGGGATATGCAAACTAAAACCACAGTGGCATGGTTTACTACACACCTATCACAATGGCTAAAACAACAACAACAAAAAGTGCTGATACCAAATGCTTGTGAGGATGTGGGGAACCTGGATCACTCAAACACTGCTGATGTAGTGGATATGGCCACTGGAAAACAATGTGGTAGTTTCCTTTAAAAAAGTAAGTATTCAACTACCACATATCCCAGGTATTGTCCTCCTGGGCATTTGTCTCAGAGAAAGGAATATTTACGTTCACACAAAAACCTGTACTCCAATGTTTATTGCAACTTCATTCTTAATGTCCCAGAACTAGGAACAAGCCAGCTGTTCTTCAGCATTCACTGAGTGTGTTTGCTGTCAGTTTATGTGGATGACTGGTATCGGATTGAAGAGTTGCTTTCTATTCCTAGTTCACTGACACTTTTTATCGTAAATGGTTGTTGAATTCTGTCAAATGCTTCTTTTGTGTATAATGAAATGAGTGTATAATTGATGTCATTGAGGTTGATTACATCGAAGGATTTCAAACGTTAATCCTACTGTGAATTTCTGTGATCACTCCCACTCGGTCATAGGTGTATTGTCCTTTTCACATAGTGCTGGATTTCATTTCATAATATCTCTTTAAGGTTTTTTTGTCTAAATCCATGAGGAAAATTAGACTGCAACTTCCTTTTCTGGCAGTCTTTGATTTTGTTAATAAGGTAGTGCTAACCTTATAAAATGGGTTGGAGTGTATTCCCTCTTCCCCTATTTTCTGAAAGAGTTTGTGTAAAATTGGTGTTATTTTTCCCTGAAATGTTTGATATAATTCACTTATTAATCTTTGAATCTTCCTTCTAACCCTCAATCCCTCTCCCAACACAATGGGAACTCAGTACATGTATAATGAATAAGTTTGGGCTTCTGGACCAAGAGTTGCAAATTCGAATGGCTACAAAGCTGAGCCAGTAACATAATACGTGAAACAGCTGAGTCTGACAATATGGAGTGGTGGGGCCTGTGGCTAGAGAGCAAAGCATTTGTATTAGTCTGTTTCTGTTGCTTAACACAAAATACAAAATACTGGAACTGGGTAATTTATAAGAAATGACACTTATTGTTTACAGTTTCAGAGGCTGGGAAGTCCAAAGTCCAGGGAGCACATGTGGTGAGTGTTCTCTCTGCTGGTGGCCTTACAGCAATGCAGGGGTCTCACATGGCTTGCACTGATAATTGCCCTCATCATCCACATGGTTTTTACTCTCCACATTTCTATCAGCATTCTGAACACAACCATTTAACCAGTCTCTAAAATGTTCCAAGCTTCTTATTTAGTGTTTATATCTTATTTTTAAAAGTTTACTCAAGAAACAAAGAATGAGCGAAAGAAACAACAATCACAGGAATACACTGAAGTTTCAAAAGGAGAGAACAAATTCATGGTTATTAGAGGCAGGAAAGGGAGAGGGGAAGGGGCTAGTGAGGAACTGGTCAAGGGTCACAAAGAATGACTACGTTTTGTAAAGATGAGTATACTAACTCTCCCGATTTGATCATCATGTATTGCACACAGTATTGATATCCTACTCTGTACCGCACAAATGTGTATTATCAATTATGTCTCAATAAAAACAAACAAATAAAACTAAAAAGTATATTCAATTCTTCTCTCTCATTCTTGTATCATTGATTTTATTTATCTGTACTTTCTAATCACCAATGTTACTATTATTAACTTAAACAGTTATCGTTTAGATCAGTTAAGAATAAAAAAAGCATTCTGCTTCACCTTCATTTATTTCTTTTCTGCTGTTCTCCATTTCCTTATGTAGATCCAAGTTCCTGACCTCTATAACTTCTCAGTAATTGTTAGAAAAAATAGACAGAAAGTCAGTATCACATAAAAGTTCTAATGACTATTAAATGCAGGTAATCATTTGAAAATTTTAGAACATTTCATTACAAAAAAAAATTCTCAGCAATCTAGAAATATATAGGAACTTTCTCAATTTATTAAAAAAGAAAAAACCTACAGGAATCCTAGAGCTAAGATTATGCTTAATAGTAAAATATTAAATGTTTTCCACCTAGGGTCAGGAACAAGGCAAAAATATCTGACTTCACACTTCTGCTCAACTGTCTTATTAGAGGTCCAAACTATTGCAATAGGGCAAGAGAAAGAAATAAAAGACATACAGATGCAAAAGGAAGAAATAAAAGTGCCATTATTGCAAAGAACACAATGGTCAATGTGAAAAATTCTAAGGATTCTAAGCAAAAAATTCAAAATGATATTAAGTTAATATCCTGTGATTCTGAAATATGAGTTCAATGTAAAAAAAATCAATTGTACTTCTCTATACTAAAAAGAAACACATGGAAATGTTAAAAAAGTGTGAGCGCCTTATCAATAGCATCAAAAGACATAAAATGTTTGGGAATAAATTTAATGAAAGATATGCAAGACCTTTGCACTGAAAAATAGAAAACATGGCTGAGAAAAATTAAAGAAGATCTAAATAAATGGGGGCATATTACTATGTTCATAGATTAGAAGACTCAAAATTCGTTTATTCTATTCGTTATAATTCAATGTTATCATAATTTAGTCTGCTGTTCACTTTCTCCAGCTTTTGGATTCCATTCAGCCTCTGGGAGATCCTGCGTCTTTCTGTTCCTCCTCATTTCTTACCTTCTGGCACCACAAAATGTTAAACCCATCTTGTGTTTCCTTTGCTCCGGTCCTAGAGTCAGCAAAATCCATAAAATAAACAAGTAAATAAATTTGGACTTCCTCAGAATTAAAATGAACTGAACGAAAAGACAGGCCACAGATAGGAAAAAAATATTTGCAAAGCACGTGTCAAAACATTGACTTGTATCCAAAACATACAAAAAACGCTTAAAAACTCAAAACTGAGAAGGCGAACACCTAATTTAAAAACTGGCAAGACTTGACAGAAGGTTCACAAAGAGGATGTACACGTGGCAAATGAGCACAAGGAAAGTTTACCCGAGGGAAAGACAAACACTTCCACGAGGTCCCGCAGCACATTTGTCTGAAAGACGAAACTAAAATCACTGACAGTCCCACGTGTTGGGGGGATGCACAGGAACAGGGACACTCCTGCAGTTCTGTTCGGAAGAAAGAATTATACACTCGCTCTGGGAAACAGTGTGGCACTTTCTTACAGATAAACACGCTCTTACCATGTGACCCAGCGGTCCCATGCCTGGGTGCTTACTGTAGGGAAATGAAAACGCACAGCCACTAAACAGCCCACGTGCGAGTGCTTGCAGAGAGGCCTTGTTTGTGGTAGCCGAGACCTGGAGCCGCGTTCACCGGACGGCTGCATGAGCAAGCTGTAGTCATTGTATGATGGAATAGCACTCAGCTGTGACAGGGACAGCCCATGGACACAGGGGACAACTTGAGTCAAAGGTTACATGCGGTGTGATGCCATCTGCACAACATTCTAACAGAGACGAAAGTATAGCAATAGAGAACAGGGCAGTGGTTGCCAGGGATTATGGTGGGGTGACGCTGTGACAATGAAGGGACGGCATGACGGAGCTGTTCTGTATCTGGCCTGTGGTGATGTGTGTTAAAACTCACAGAACTGTACACGAAAAGCAAACAGCTGTTTTACTGTATGACAAATAATGAAAGAAACAAGGACAACTGAGAAGTGGTGCCACGGCCAGGGCAGGCAGGAGGAAAATGACTCAAGTGAGCCTGGGCAGGTGACGTCCCCAGGGCGCATTTGGCAGGCCTGAGTGTGGGTGAGATGAGGTCTTTCAGGTATGGCAGCAACATACTCAGAACGTGCCTTGGCGTGGTGGCAGGGACGGGTGGTGTTACGTCCCCAGCATCAATCTGCCCAGCTCACTAACTCGGTAGGGGTGGACATGGGGGTCTGTAGGAGCCCAGGCAGCCGCAGTTTCTGGGGAACATGGTGGCAAATGTGTTGTCAAAGCACCCCCAGCAGGTTGGGGAAATGTTGCCTGTGGAGAAAGTATGTCGGGGCGATATCATGCGTATGTGCACAGGGTGACAGCAGGGACCCGTTTCCTTGGGCAGATGTGAAGCCACCAGAGTCATGTGGAGCTGGAGGGAGGGAAGGAGGGAGGCTGTCAGGAAGAGAAGAGGATGTGGGGCCAGATGCGAGGCTGTCACCTGAAGGAACAGGCACTGATGACAACGTTTCCTGGGAGGTGGGCCCTGTCGTGCACACGCTCCACCTTTTCCTTCCCATGCTGTCCCCACCGCAGTCCTGGGAGGTGGGACTGTCCTCATGGCAGCTTGTGCTGCCTGAACTGGAGAGGAAGGTGACTACGGTGCGTCCTGTCAGAGGCTGGGGCAGAAGGTCTAGACAGATCCTCCTCTCCTCCTCCCCTCAGGTGGCGTGTGTCCCCCTGTGGATTCTCATGTCCTTCCTCTGCCTCGTGGTCCTCTACTGCATCGTGTGGTCCGTCTTGTTCTTCTACTCGATGGACGTGATTGCAGAACAGCGAAGGACGCACATCACAATGGTGCTGAGCTGGATGACCATGGTCGTGCCTCTTCTTACTTTTGAGGTGAGCTTTCTACGGGAAAGCTTGTCAGCCACCAGATTGTCACTCACTGTCTGTGAGTGTGAGTGTGTGTGTGAGAGAGGAGGAAAGTTGGGATGTGTGTGAGTGTGTGTATGAGAGTATGTGAGTGTGTGAGTGTGTGTGTCAGAGAGAGAGAGAGAGAGAGAAAGTGCAGCAAGGTATGACTTAGGTCACTTTCCCAGGGGGTCACTGGTCCTCACAGGTGCTTGAGTCAGCTGTGCTCGGCTTGGGTGACAGGACTGTGGTGATTGATTCCATTCATAAGCTGGTGACACACAGGGGTCATCTTTGGGGGGCTCTGGAGCACTGAAGAGAAAACCGATCATTTCTCTCAACGTTGCTTGGGCATAGCAGGTTCCTTAGAAAGACTGTCTGAGTGGCAGCCCAAGGCTCCTCAAGGCTGAAGAGGCCGAAGTTGAGGGACACCGGAGTTCCTATAATGCCTTTCTCTGACTGGACTGAGAAGGCACTGTGAATTATTTCCCCTTCAGGGCATAAGAAGAGCCAGAGGCCGTACACTCTCAATCCTAGTGGACTTTCGGTGATTCTGAAAAAAAAAAAGAGAATGTTAGCTAATGGTCCTATGCAAGCGACATGACATACATGTGTCTAAACCAAATCACATAAATAGCAGCTCTTTGCTGAAAGCCAGAGCTATGGATTCCTTGGGCATTCTCTTCACTACCCTTCCCCTCCCACCCAACGGCCAAAGCCTTTTTAGAAGTCATCAGCAGCATGCATACGCTAGCAAAGGCCACTGCGATATGTCACTCTCAGGCTTAAGAATTCGCTTAAGAAAAAAGACTTTGCCACGCATGTGAAACACACTGGCAGTTTCACTGAAAACACTAGGAGTGACCTTTGGAGACATCAAAATAAAGTTCATTTCAATTCTAATCCTGTACATGCACGTGCATACAGGTTAAACTGACTTCACGAATGAAGGCTTTGTAAACTTGTTTAAAAGCATCGTTACCACAGACCAATCCCAAACCCAGAAATGATTAAGGATTAGCACCCTTGGACTGAAAGATACCTCAAAAGGTTCTCTTTCAAACCAACTTTGTACTCCCCTTTTAGTAACAAAGGCCTGGCCATTAGAGAGTCTACTGCTTAGTAGGAAGAGGACCCAGAATCCTTTCAGCCTAGAGCCTTTGCCCTGTACCAATCCATCTCCTGTGCAGAGTGAATATTAAGAACAAAATTGTCCTCAATGGCTAGAGAGCAGGTATCACCAAAGAAAGGGTTCTATCCTCTCATCTCTGTTTGAAAATGACAATTATTTGGGGTTTTTCTCCACCGCTCCCCCAGCCCCTCAGACTCTCATCTGTTTTCAAATACACGTTGATGGGTATTTTTGTATTGCATTCCTTTACTCATGTCTAGTTAAACAAGTACGAACTTTCCTCATAATAGAGTCTCTGTAAAGCAGGCCTCACAAATGAGAGGGTCTCCGACAATAAGAACAGGATCCATGACGAAGAAATGGAAAGTAAAGACAACCGTGTTGTGATCGGTGGAGGGACGCATTGGGGACAGGCAGAGCTCCACATGACAGTGCAAAGCCCAGGCGAGCATGTGCCCATCCAATCACACATCCGTGCTCTGAGTACCGCTCTGGTCGAGAAGCAAGAGGAGCACTCCCACCGTGCTCAGGCGCAGCCCCACTCTGGGGACAACTGGAGCACGTGGTAATAAGTCACTCTTTCTCTGGGCCCTTCAGAGCAGATGGATCCCACCAGCAGGAGTGTTTGGAAGAGACCAAAGCAGGAAAGAGATGGGGGGAGAAGAGGGACACCAACCGAGACTAGATTTCCCAGCCTGGTAGGGACCACCATCTCCTGGGAGGTACAGTCACCCAGGGGCCCAGCTGACCCAGACAGTCCTGGTGATACCCAAGTTTGGACTAACTGGGGACTGGCCCTTGAGCAAACCAGAGAGGCCAGCAACAGGCCTCCCCTGTCTTCAGGGGTGGGAGTGGCCATGGGATCAAGGCTGCTCAACTCATCCAGGGTCAGGCCCCGTGAAACCATGTGTCTCTCAGCACATGGGAGACCTTTCTGGGAATGTGAACCACCCTTTCTACACTTTTAGAAAAGAGAGAAGCTGGGTGGCCCAGCTACCTGTCCCCTTCCCACACTTGGACAGGGCCCAATCTCCAGACTGGCCGTGAGCCACGTACGTGACATCACATGACAAATAAAGAGGACGATGACTTCAGCAGCTGGTTGCCCCACTACCGAGATTCTAGAATCCTGTGGACAGTATTTATTGGGCATCGCCACTCAGAGTGAAGGCAGTTTGTACTTACTGGGACAGTGGTTAATGGTGTGGGGTACAAAGTGCTCCTGATGACAGTGTAGCCCATGGATAGTCAGGATACTGACGACAATGAAAACGAGCTCGCCTCATCTTCTGGTGGAGAGCCAGCAAGCGGGGTCCCAACTGATCCAAACCTGGATCCAAGGGAGGTATCAGACGTCCAAGGTGACCAAGCCGTGGGACAAGATGCAGACTCCCAAAATGATGAACAACCAGCAGATCAAAACCAACGGGCGTCCAGTGTAGAAGAAGACAGTGACCCCAGAACACTCTCCTTCCCGAGGAGGCTCTGGAAGATCGTTGAGGATGACGCTCTCGAGTCTGTGCGCTGGGATGACGATGGACACACCGTGATCATAGAGGAAGACCTTTTCCAGAGGGAAATTCTTCGCAGGAGAGGCGTGGACAGGATTTTTGAAACAGACAGCATGAAAACCTTCATTCGCCAAATGAACCACTATGGATTCAGCAAAACACGCACAAAGACCTCTTCAGTTCATTCTCTGGGGAACAAGAAAATTATGGTAAAGTAGAAAATATTCCTCTTACCCCTTTTCTCTGTTACACAAACATCTTTACAGGTACCAAGGTGAATGATATACGACAAGAGTTTCATTTGTGAGGACAACTTTAACATGACCTATTATTCATGGACAGATCCAAATCTACCCTTTGAAAGCATAGATTTTGATATTAAATGACCACGCCCTTAGATATATTCTGTGGGTAGGAGTAGAGACTCAGAGCAAGGGAATGTCAAATGTACAGACTGCCACCCTCACTTATGAATTGTTTCTCTCTAGTGAGGTCATGCTATAGGACACAGTGACACGTGCCAGCACCTTAAACACTTCCTTACTCCATCATCAAATAAGACTCCTGTGATTCTGGGTGATAAAAGAATGCACATCTTATCTCAGAGTGACTAAAATGTTTCCTTTTGTTTCAGCTTTACAGTAACCCCAATTTTCAGAGAGACTAGCCTGGGCTCCTTGAGAACATCCACATAAAAGTTGACCTCAGAAACACTGCTCTGCCAGCAACCTGTGCACCAACCGCAAAGAGAAAGAAGCTGGTACCTACGAGACATTCCCTGCGAATCCAACACATTAAGGCCAAGAAAGAATCCAACAGCAAGTCCCAGGGGGAAGCCCCAAATGTCCAGGGACCCAGTAACCCTCAGTTCTCCATCTTCCCTGGGGGTACCCGGTCTAGGGGCACTGTTGCTAGACATCCCCAAGGAAATTGTTCCCCTCAAGAGCCAAATGATCCAAGCAGGGGGGAAGACATCTCTGTGAATGTTAGGTTTGAGCCCAGGGCTGACACTGTAATAATGGAAGGTGCAGGGGACCCGCTCCCCAACCTTCCACTTTACCCTGGAATTGGTCTCCCGATGTCTCTGTATGACATGTGTTATTCCACTCTGATGGCTTCCCTCTTAGAAATGTCTCCGAGTGAGCTGCCCAACGAGGAGCAGTCGGAGTGCTGATTACACGGGTGCATTCTGTGAACAGTTTAAGGACAATCCAGGTCCCTAAACTCACAGGCCACTAAGGAATGATAAGAAGGGCCATTTACTAATGGTGAAGCCCTTTTTGGTTTTAATAAATCCAACAAAACCCCATGTTAGCAAATAAACCATGTAAATGAGAAGTGAGACTCCCTGTCATTTCTAAACTTCTATAACACACACATCTCACTGACATGAGACTAAAGATCCTGCCCTAGACAGGCTTTGTCCCCAATGTCCTCTTCCATTTGAGGCAGCTGCATTTCCACACACTGAGCAAAGGATTTTGCTGGGGACTATGGAGGGCTCGCCCAGCAAGATCCGGTCCCCTGAGCCTTGCCTGCTGCTCAGGAGACAGAACAGCCTCACTCCTGACCTTGGGAGTATCAACTTATATTATTCTCGTACCTTGAAACAAGAGATTCCTTCCTCATCGCTGTCCCCACACTGTTGCCAGGAACTTTCTGTTCCACAGCTGAGTGTCCCAACCCAGCACCCAGGGTCCCTCCAAAGAGGCTGCCCCATCTTCCAAGGGAGGTACAACCACTGTGTCCTGGCTCAGAAGAGACCAGACACTGCAGTCCATGCCTGGGAGGAAAGCCCATGATCCTCATAGCTAACCACCACTAGAAACTTTGCTGGGAAATCACACAAGAAAAACAGAAAGATTTGCTACTAAGTTATAACACTACTGATCACTTTGCAAAATCAGCCTCACTCAATGAGAGCTGTATCTCAGGTCCTTTGTTTGGATCTGAAGAAGCTCTGTGCTGCGGGCGACACATGGGCTTCATGAACCATTGGCCCTCATGACGGGGGGACGTGTGTACAAGAGACCTAGAGGAATCTGGAAGGATGGACAGCTGCATGTTTCTAAGTCTGACGTCCTCTTCGTCCTGGATGAGTCAGGCTATTGATGGCTGGTCACTCTCAGGCAGACATTCAGTGCCTGGACCCACGCTTTACACAAGGTCACCAGGATGCTGTTCAAACAGTTGATGAGCTCCGACCAGAAGAAAGACTGGGGAAAAATGAAGGAGCCCCAAACACTTCACAGTTACCTTTGACACAATTTATTTCTACAATCTAGACATTGGCAGAACCAAAATGACCACAAGAAGCCCTTATTCCCTTCATGTGAGCGCAGAAACCCATTTCTGTGAATACCACATAGTGGGAAGCACGCTACAATCCAGGGGTAATTCACACTTAACCTGATCTACATGCACGTGCACCAAGATGGCGAATCAACAGTGCCATGATTTAGCTGGTTTCTCAGCCACGTTCCTCTCAAGAGCCCACACACATCACACCTTCTGCCCCAAAGGGATCAGGCGCCCTGGGATGTCAACCTGGAATATATCCTTTCCCCCTTTGCTAGGTAAGGGCTCCAGTAACCACCTGGGGTGGAAATCACAGTCAGGTACTTCTGCTGCGGGTTGGTCAGGACAGCTTGGTTTTCCAGTTCCACGACCTCCTCAGGAGCTAAGTTTTCGGGACACTCCAAAGATTCCCCAATGTCAATGAGCCCTGTGCACAAAGAGAGAAACACACGGGTGGTTTTCCCTTCCATCAACTAAGGCCTGCCAGTGTGACAACTTGGTTATTCAAAATTACGGCCACTACAGACTTAGATGACATCACCACAAGGACAGGAAGGGTAGCAGGGCCTTCTCACGGAGCACAGATGATGAGCCAAACATGTTCCGGGAATCCTGGGTGAGGCCGAGGGAGCTCTCCTGAAATGAAGAGGACAGGGCCTGCTCCCCTGTGAAGCCACACAAGTAACGTGCAGGCGCCAGCAAGACTGCTGAGGGTAGGAGTTTGAGAATGGAAGGGCACCAGCCACTGCCCGGGAACATGGAGACAACGAGGCTCTGAGGCAGTTCACCAGGGGCAGGTGCGGATGTGGACCCCCCACCACCCACGGAGGTGAAGGGATTAGCCCAGGGTGTCACTGGTGGTGGGGACAGGGCAGGCAAGTGGAGCCAGGCAGGCAGCCAACCCACACAATGTGCTGTGCTGCCTCTGGTGGTCTCTGCCCCTCACTCACGCACATGCACAGCCCAGCACCACATGACATCATGGACCTGACCCAGCTTCACAGGTCAGAAGAGGAAACTGAGGCCCAGAGCAGAGAAATGATTTACCGGAGGTGAGGCAAGCTGGGCCTGCAGACCCCAGCCCAGGGCCCCTTGCTGCCCCCTTGAAGGTGTGTTGCTTAAGAAAATTGCAGCAAACACACAAACCAGTTCAAGCCAAAAGAGAAGCCCCCAAACTCCCCAGCCAGATTCAGGGTGGCAGCTCTTGGAGTCATCAGCACAACGATCAGCACATCGTCACTTACCAGCTACCTCTCCTCGGCCAAACTTTTCCCCTTCCTGAAGCAAGGCCTGAATCTGAGCGGGCGTCATCCCGAGCCTCCCCTGCAGCAGCTCCCACCAGGCATCGTCTTCCCAGTCCCTGTTAGCAATGTGGATGGCGATGGTATGGTTCTGGTGGCTGCCGAGCAGGGGACACCAACGTGACTCCAAGGTCTTGACCCCGTTTAAGTCAAAGCCAGCATAAGGCTGCCGGAAGGAGAGGCAACAGATCTTCATCTTCCGCAAGCTCTCTGTGCCTCGGTGGCCTGTGGGAACACAGAAGCTCATCACACATCAGTCCTCCAAGCTCACGGCCAGTGGGCCTGACCTTCACCCCGTTTCCCAGGTGCCCTGAATCCACACTGACCTCGATGGTTCACTGCTACCCTCTGTCGGCACAGCAGGCCCAAGGGAAGACTGGGACTGGGAAGGCTGTTATTTGGGTCACTCAGATCGACCTGATGGAATGCTCGGAGAGCTCACGGACTATGGCAGGGACAGCTAGAGAAAGGCACAGGCAGGACAGCGTGTGATCAGTGCTACGACAGAGGTCATCAAGTCCGAGGGGAACACGGACGAGTGTGGGCTAGTGAGAGTCGGGGCTGGCTTCAGCCCTCTGGCAGCACACAGGGACAGTCCTGGGCTCTGCTTCTTCTCCTGCTGCCCTCCCCACACCCAGACCTCGCCGATACTCTCAGCTCCCTGGCTGTGCCAGCCCCAGGCACCGCAGGCCCTGAGCTTCCTGGCTCCTATCCCAGGGCTGCTGAGCACAAGTCCTTGGTATCCAACCTCAGCTCAGCCCTAGGAGTGACCTGTGACCTCAGGTGTCCCCGTCAGGTGTCTCCTCCCGACTCCTTCAGGTGCCACCCTGTTCAACCCCCTTCCCCTGTCCCAGACCTGTGCCCTGAGAAAGAAATAATGAGAACGAGAACCACTAGCCTCAGTGCACACACACCTTCTTTGTGACAGGCCTTGGGGTGGGCACGATCCGTGCATCATCGGGTTTAACCCTCACTGCCAGGCCCACTCAACTGCTGAGGACAAGGAGGAGCAGGGGCGGAGCTGCTGGGTAAGCTGGGCTGTGAGAAAGAGCTGGGGGAGGATGAGCTGGGGGCGGGGCCGCGGGAGGAGGGACTGGGGGCGGGGTCGGGGGAGGAGGAACTGGGGGCGGGGACGCAGGATTACGAACTGGGGGCGGGGCCGCGGGAGGAGGGACTGGGGTCGGGGCCTTGGGAGAAGGAACTGGGGGCGGGGCCGCAGGAGGAGGGGCTGGGGGCGGGGCCGCAGGAGGAGGGACTGGGGGCGGAGCCCCGGGAGGAGGAACTGGGGGCGGGGCGGCAGGAGGTGGAACTGGGGGCGGGGCCCCAGGAAGAGGAACTGGGGGCGAGGCTACAGGAGGATGAGCTGGGGGCGTGGCTGCAGGAGGAGGGGCTGGGGCGTGGCCGCAGCAGGAGGAGCTGGGGTGGAGCTGCTGGCGGGAGCTTAGGCACTTGTGTGCTGCACCCTTAGGGAAGGGTCAGAATGGCAACCCAAGTCCTCAGCTACCTATCCCAACCCCCAGTGTGTACCCCAGAGGACAGTCCAGAGGGCACGGAAGCTGCGAGAGGAGCAGTAACACTTGCCTGGGGTCCGCGGGGCCATAGACTGAGGCTTGCACCGCAGGGCTGAACCCGAAGGCGGGCTCTGCTTGCTCCTAGCCACTCTGTAAATCTCCAGTCGTCATCAGACTGCCATCAGCCCCCTACTGAGAACCCTGCCAAGCCTTCTCCTGGTGCAGTCGGCCACAGCTCGCTCCAGCATTATCGCCTAACACTCTGTGCTGGGTCACATTGTGCTGCCTGGTCACTGGTCCCCGAACCAGCCCGCCCTGCCAGGACGCCTTGCTTTCTCTCAGACCATTCCCACAGCCTGGAAGACCCACCTCCTCTAGACCTGGCAGACCCCTGTCCTCCTTCAGGGCCCAAGTTTAAAGCCACATTCACTGCCCCTCCCACCCACCCCCAAATGTTAGGTATTTTTGTCTCTGAGTTCGGGTGGCACTTTCTGCCCTCCCCCCCCCTCCCTCCAACAGGTTCTTGTAACCCAGGGTTGTAATCACTGCAAGAGTCGGGACATCCAGCGTCTCCAAGTTCCTTGAGGTTAAGTCCTGTGGGTCACTCATTGCGGTAAGCCGGGTACCCAGGACACGGTAGCTGGTTAGTAAATGTTGGATCAACAGAGGACGGCTTGCTCTTCTATTCTTGTGAGATGCACCTGCTCTGTCCCTGGGGAAGCTCGAGGACATGAGGTGAGGGGGACAAAGTAGGTTCTCCATGGGACATAGGCCTCAGGGTTGCGAGGGACGCGAAATATCAGCAGCTCCAATTGTCATCCACGCCAGTGTCCCCTCCTGGAATCCTTTCCCCACCCATGGTTGCCAGCTTATGCCGAACCCCCGGCTCCTCCCTGCAGCAGTGTCAAATCATGAGTGAGCGTCCCCTTACTGGTGGGCTGCTGT
This sequence comes from Cynocephalus volans, assembly GCF_027409185.1. NCBI lineage: Eukaryota > Metazoa > Chordata > Mammalia > Dermoptera > Cynocephalidae > Cynocephalus > Cynocephalus volans. The sequence goes on along the minus strand of NC_084478.1, from coordinate 168,133,345 downwards.
CCTTGCTCCCGTGTCCTGTTGGTGGAAGAGCTGGAGCTTCCCTAATGAGTCGGATACAATACGTGGCTTCTAGTGGGGACAGCCATGACTGTGCTGTCACAGCACGTCCTCTTCTGACTCTGCCAGCTGCTCCTCGCTTTCATGGGCGTGCTGAGGAGCATGTGCCATTCACATGTCCTGTGCAGTGTCACTAGAGTGGGGACAAAGCAGAAGTCTGATCTGTGACAAGGAGCGGGGACTCAGGGCAGCAGCCACAAGGCTAGTTCCCCGCCATGGTGGTGGGTGACCCTGGGAAGAACCACTTCGCTGGGTCGCAGGTATGGATGGGGAGGGTGGTCTTTGGCCACCCCTGCGAAATGCATCTCAGTCTTGATTTTCATGACAGGTAACAAGTGAGCTGCAGACGTGGCAACGACCTGACTTCTGACCTCCGTGTCACACTGTCTTCACCTGCAGCTTCCCATCCCCTCATTCCCACAGTCCTGGCAGGGACAGGTCTTCCCTCCCTCCCACACTGGCCATGTCTTGGCAGGTCAGCCTTCACCCCTTCACTGGTACCCTGCTCCCACCTTTCGCTCTGTGACCCTTCCATGGCACTCTGGAGCCCCCAGGCAGAGGCCAGAGAACTGCAGACATCTGGGGCCTTCCCTGTCTCCTTCCTCTGCTCCAGCTCGGCCACTGTGCCTTGGGTCACCGTGCTAGCACAGACTCGCCTTCCCTGGACTCCTGGGGTCATGAGTGAGTCCCTTCCTCAGGTTCTGCTTTCTTCTCCACCCCAGGATTCCCTCCCCACCCTGCCACATGTCCTCCTTTCAGGAAGTCCTTGTCCTTTCCAAGGATCACTCTTTGCAGCCAACTGTCCCACCAAGACGTTGCCTCCTTTCCTGAGACCACAGCACTTGGCATGTCCCCGGGGAGCATGTGCGGAAGTCGCTGTCCACCCCAGTGGCCTTCTGAGCCTTCCCGCTGCGTTTCTGGTCCCTTTCCTTGGCACGGCCATGGGAGGCCAGCCTCCCTGGCCAGGCCTGTCCTCAGGAATGCCACTGCTCCTCTCTTTACTCAGCATCCCTGCCTCAGCAGTCCCTCTCTAGTGCAGATGCTCTCCTCCCGAGCTGATCCTTCATGCTCAGGGTGATTTCTACGTGACTTCGTTCCTTCTCTGTGCCTGTCACCACTTTCTCTTCCGCTGCCTCCCTCCTTCGCCTTTGAGAAGGTGGCCACCTTCCTCCCTTTGTTTCTTTGCCTCTGAGGCCCTGGGTGAGGGTGCTCTCCTCCAGGGACAGTTCCCCTTTGCTCCTGCCACGTGTGCGGGGCACCGCCAGTCTGGGAGGACCTTGACCCAAATCTTAGTTTCCCTTCAAATACTGCTTGGTCGGTTTGGTTTTTTCTTCTAGGAAAGGCCTCTGGCCCATTTTTCTATTGAGTGACTTATCCGGACATAGGGCCTCGTAGGAGCGTTTTATGAAGTCTGGAAACTAATCCCGCCTCGGTTACTAATCTGCCATAATATATTCAAAATAAGATAATTCAGGAGTGGTTTTATTTAAAGTTTTCATAGGCGCATTTACACTATTACAATGGTCTTTATTCTTGTTAATTGACAGGTGCATAAATAGTTTCCAAGGATGATCCTTGAGTGAAGACACAAGGAAAAAAATATTACTGAGATGAGCACTTGGTGGAGAGGGGATCCCGGACTTGATTTCTTCTTCTGGAATTACAGGTGCCCTCCTGTACCTGATGTCACAGCTTCACAATGTTCCGGATCTTTTCCTTCAAGTTTTCACAATCGTGGAACGCTGAGGGTCACCATCTGTGCATGAAACAACTGCTGTTTGAATTCCCATGATGGGAAGTTTTGTTCTAAATCTGGGAGAAATTGGAAAATGTACCTCATGATTTCATAAAATTTAGGGTACGTGTACACATTGAACATTAAGAGGTGAATGTTGAGGGGCTATTAAAATTCAGGCACATTGTTAGAAATGACTGACCCCAACATCATTAAGGCAGAGACCTATCTGGGAGTTTAATGTCTAAAGGTAGACCCAGAGAAGTAAATTGTTACTTACTGGACCCTTTAATAAGTATAATCACGTCCAGTAAGAGTACTGTTAGCGGAAGGGACACAGCAGTGGAAGGGAAACGTGAATTATAGACAAAACCAAAGGACAACTTTGCCTTTTTCACAGTAGTTACATATGTCATCCCTAATACGTAGGATGACGCCATGGAGAGATATTCCTTAAATGCCTTTAGCATATCAGTCAGTACACTTTGTACTTTCAGCAACCCTATGTGACCTTGGCCACACGGAAGTACCATTACCCCAAATCATTTCCCCTGCAGTGCAGATGACAGAATACAAAATATCTATGTGCCCCTGTCAGAATCAAGGGTGTGTATATATTATATAATGTCGGAGAAATGGCCAAGGTAATTCTGGCTCCTTGTCTGTACTAGTGTGAATACGCAGTAAATTCTCAACCGTGATTTATGATAATGCAACTATAAGAGTCAAAAGATAAAGATTTGCTTTAGTTCGTTACCTTCCCAGGAACCCAAGGCTTCTGTTTTTTTCGGGGAATGAAATATAATGAGACAGTGAAAGTGAAGTGCTGCATCATTAGCTCTCAGATTACAGAAAAGTATGTGCTTCATACAATTAATTTAAAAAGCTTGGGAGCAAAGAGTCAGAAGACAACTCTTGTGTATAGAACATAAGGTGAAAAACCAGGAAGCTGAAGTTTCAGGAGCGGAAATGAAAAATAGGTTATATGAAAATAATAAAATAAAAATATGACAAAACAAAATGTTTAACCTTAGAATAGTATTTTCAAAAACATAGGAAAGATACTACAAGAAGTTATTTGTGGCATCTCTCTCTCTGCCTCCCTCTCTTTTTCCCCTCTTTCTCTTACAACTGGTTGTTAGTGTCATCAAAATCTTCAAACCTGTCTGTCCTTACTTTCCTCCCGTCCAAGTGGGACTACCTTCTTACTGTTCACATTACACCACCCAGAAGCTGCTGGTCTTCTGGAGCAATGGAATGGCTTCTACACAGTGCAAATGGGGTGCAAATTAGGAGATGACACCCTGTAAGGATGGGGTGTCCTCCAGCGAATGTACACACTCAAAATCTATTATTATTGTCCGCTGTCAGTAGGTACAATACGTGATCCATGAACCAAAGTGTCGAATGACCTCAGTGACTATCACTGGCATCGACCTACATGGGAATTTATACCATCTGCCCACAAGATGAGGTTCTGTAGTTATACACTTGTGCTATCCAAGAAGGTAGCCTTTAGGTACATTTAGCTATTTGTACTTAAATGTAAATTATTTAAAATTATATTAAAAGTTCTGGTCCTCAGTCACACTAACCCCATTTCAGTACTCAACAGCCACATGTGGCTGCTGGTTACCATATTGGACGGTGATGGCTAGACATATTGGTTCCCAAAGTGACAATATTCCTATCAGAAGAAACAATAAGAGTCCGATTGAACTTTAAGCTGTGGCTCCCACCTGGGCACTTTGAGCACCTCATGCTGTAGGACCAGCAGGCACAGAAAGGTGTTACCATCCTTGCAGGGATAATTGGTCCTGATCGTCAGGAGGAAGCAGGGCTGCTCTCACACAGTGGGAACAGTGAGGGATATGTTTGACACTCAGGTTTTCTGCTTGAATGTGTCTTGATAATCCCCTGCCTAACTTCTATGGTATCTGGACAACTGTAAGTGCCACATCCTGAGAAGAGCATGGGGACCAGGGGCTCCTAACCCTCAGGGATTAAGGTCCATATTACTCGACCAGGTAAGTCACTGAGAACAGTAGAGGTGCTGGCTGAGACAGAGGGGACACTCGAATGCATAGTAGACAAGAGAGAAAATGATCATCACTATGGCTTAGAGGCCAGCTGTAGCAAAGGGCCCATAATTATCCACCATTCCTTCTCCTATGAGCTCCATCAGGAAGAGAACAGCAGGAATCTTTGAGGAGTTAGTCTCAAATCAGGTGAACTTTCTACATGAAGATAATAGGTTTAAGTGTTCCAAGAGATGGACTACAGTGGGTGGTGTGATGTCACCCAGATACCCCTTTACAACTGAGGCACTCATTACCCAAGCTGCCAAGGGCATCAGTTTTTGATGACTCCCAGCCAAGGTCCTCTCCAGGAATTGCCCTCAGTTGATGGGAACTGCCTCTCTGGAATCAAGTCCCTTCCAGTGACTAGTCAAGGGGGCATTGGGAGGGAGCACAAGGGCATGATCCCCTCGCTTCAGTTAGGGTTATCTGCACGGCCTTCACAGCTGCTTTCTGTTTTTAAAAATTCCTGTGACCATTGTGCTCTGAAATGGCGGCAGATGTGAACGGTAGACAGACAGACAGAGACACACAGACAACAGACGGACATAGAGACAGAAGGACACAGAGAGACGGACACAGAGACAGAAAGACACAGAGAGACAGACACAGAGACAGAAAGAAACAAAGAGACAGACACAGAGACAGAAAGGCAGAGAGACAGAAAGTTGCACAGACAGACAGACACACAGACAGAGACAGACACACACAAAGACAGACACACAGACTGACAGACACACAGACGGACAGACACACAGATAGAGACACATAGACAGTCACACAGACAGACAGACAGAATCTCAGACAGACAGACACACAGAGAGACAGACACAGAGACAGTAAGACACAAAGACAGAAGACACAGAGACAGACAGACACACAGAAAGACAGACAAACAGACAGACACAAAAGCAGAGACAGAGAGACAGACAGACAGACACACAGACAGACACACAGACAGATAGACACACAGAGGGACAGATAGACAAACAGAGACAGACAGACAGACACACAGAGATACACAGAGACAGACATACACACAGACAGACAGACACTGAGACAGAAAGACACACAGACGGACAGACACACAGACAGACAGACACACTGACAGACATAGACAAACGGGGAGAAAAACGCACAGTCAGATGACACAGAGACAGACAGACAGAATGATAGAGACAGACAGACCGAAACTCAGGCAGACAGACACACATAGATACAGACACACAAACAGACAGACAGACAGACAGAGACAGACAGACACATAGACGGACAGACACACAGAGAGACAGACAGACACACAGACAGATAGACACACAGACATACAGACAAAAAGACAGACAGACACAGAGAGACAGACAGACAGACAGACAGACAGAAAGACAGAGACAGACAGACAGACAGACAGACAGAAACTCAGACAGACAGAAACACAGAGAAACAGACACAGAGACAGAAATACAGACAGACAGACAGACACACTGAGAGACAGACCCAGAGACAGACAAACAGACAGATAGAAAGACAGAGAACCAGAAAGAGAGAGAGACAAACAGACAAACAGACAGACAGACAGAGACAGACAGACAGACAGACACAAAGACAGACAGACAGAGACAGACAGACCGACAGACAGAGAGACACAGAGACAGAAAGACACACTGACAGACAGACAGACAGACAGAGACAGACAGAGAGAGAGACGCAAACACAGACAGACAGAGACAGACATACAGACAGACAGACAGACACAGAGACCGAAAGACACACAGACAGACAGATAGACAGACAGAGACAGACAGACAGACGCATAGACAGACAGCATCTCAGACAGACAGACACACACACAGACAGAAACTCAGACAGAAAGACACAAAGAAAGACAGACACACAGAAAGACAGAGACAGACAGACAGAGAGACAGAAAGACACACAGACAGACAGACACAAAGACAGAAAGACGCACAGTCAGAGGACACACAGACAGACAGACACACCTACAGACAGAGACAGACAGACAGACACAGAAACAGGCAGAGATAGACAGACACAGAGACAGAAAGACAAAAAGAAAGACAGACACAAAGACAGAAATACGCACAGACAGACAGACACACAGTCAGGCAGAGACAGACATCCACAGGGAGAGAAAGACGCATAGACATAGAGACACAGAGATAGAAAGAAGAACAGACAGACAGACACAAAGAAAGAAGACACTCAGACAGACAGACATAGAGAGAGACAAAGACAGACAGACAGACACACAGACAGACAGACACACAGGCAGACAGACACACAGACAGAAGACACTCAGGCAGACATACAGAAAGACAAAGACAGACAGATAGACACACAGACAGTCAAATACACAGACAGTCAGACACACAGACAGAGAAACACACAGACCGACAGACCGAGAGACAGACAGAGAGACACACAGACAGACACACTGAGAGACAGACACAAAGAAAGAAGACACTCAGACAGACAGACATACAGAGAGACAAAGACAGACAGACAGACAAACAGAAAGACACACAGAGAGACAGACACATAGACAGACAGACACAGAGACAGACACACAGACAGACAGACACACCGACAGACACACAGACAGACTTACCGACAGACAGACAGACAGAAAGACACACAGACAGACAGTCACAGAGACAGACAGACTCAGAGACAGAAAGACGAACAGACAGAAGACACTCAGAGAGACAGACATACAGAGAGATAAAGACAGACACATAGACACACAGACAGACAGACACACAGAGAGACAGACACACAGAGACAGACAGACACACAGACAGACAGACAAACATACAGAAAGACACAGAGACAGACAGACAGAGAGATATAGACACACAGAGAGACAGACACAGAGACAGAAAGACACAGAGACAGAGACAAACAGAGACACAGACACAAAGAGAGACAGACACACAGACAGAGAAACACACAGACCGACAGACCGAGAGACAGACAGAGAGACACACAGACAGACACACTGAGAGACAGACACAAAGAAAGAAGACACTCAGACAGACAGACATACAGAGAGACAAAGACAGACAGACAGACAAACAGAAAGACACACAGAGAGACAGACACATAGACAGACAGACACAGAGACAGACACACAGACAGACAGACACACCGACAGACACACAGACAGACTTACCGACAGACAGACAGACAGAAAGACACACAGACAGACAGTCACAGAGACAGACAGACTCAGAGACAGAAAGACGAACAGACAGAAGACACTCAGAGAGACAGACATACAGAGAGATAAAGACAGACACATAGACACACAGACAGACAGACACACAGAGAGACAGACACACAGAGACAGACAGACACACAGACAGACAGACAAACATACAGAAAGACACAGAGACAGACAGACAGAGAGATATAGACACACAGAGAGACAGACACAGAGACAGAAAGACACAGAGACAGAGACAAACAGAGACACAGACACAAAGAGAGACAGACACACAGACAGACACAGGAACAGACATACACACAGACAGACAGACACACAGGAGGCAAAGACAGACAGATAGACAAATAGACAGACACAGAGACAGAGAGACACACAGACAGACAGAAATACAGAGAGATAGACACAGAGACAGAAAGACGCATAAACAGAAGACACACAGACAGACAGAATTACAGAGAGACAGACACACAGACAGACAGACAGAGAGACACACTGACAGACACAGGGACAGACAGACACATAGACGGAGAGAAAGACAGAGAGACAAAGACAGACAGATAGACAAACAGACAGACAGACACAGAGACAGACAGACACACCGACATACAGACACAATGAGAAACAGACACACAGACAGAGAGACACTGAGACAGAAAGACACAGAGACAGACACACAGACAGACAGAGAGACAGACACACTGACAGAGAGACAGACACACAGAGAGAGACAGACAGACACACAGAGACCCAGACACACTGACCGACAGAGACAGACAGACACACAGAGAGACAGAAACACAGACAGAGAGACACTGACACAGAAAGACACACAGACAGACACAGAGGCAGACACACAGACAGACAAAGAGACAGACACACTGACAGACAGACAGACAGAGAGACAGACAGACACACACAAACACAGACAGATACAGGGACAGACAGGCACAAAGACAGACAGACCTACAAAGAAACAAAGACAGACAGATAGACACAGAGACAGACAGAGAGACAGACAGAGAGACCGACAGACAGACAGACACACAAACATACACAGGGAAATACAGACACACAGACAGTGAGACATACAGAGAGATAAAGACACACAGATAGACACACAGACAGACAGACACAGAGACGGACAGACACAGAGACAGAAAGACGCATAGACAGAAGACACACAGAAAGACATACATAGAGACAGACACACAGACAGACATAAACACAGACAGACAGACCGAGAGAGAGAAAGACACACAGAGAGACAAAGACAGACAGATAGACACACAGACAGACAGACAGTGAGACAGAAAGACAGAGTGATAAAAATACACACAGACAGACAGACAAACAGAGAGACAGACACACAGACAGACAGAGAGACAGAGCGAGACACATAGAGGCAAGGACAGACAGATAGTCACACAGACAGACATACACAAGGACAGACAGACAGAGACACACAGACAACAGACGGACATAGAGACAGAAAGACACAGAGAGACGGACACAGAGACAGAAAGACACAGACAGACACAGAGACAGAAAGACAGACACACAGACTGACAGAAACACAGATAGAGACACATAGACAGTCAAACAGACAGACAGACAGAGACAGACAGACAGACACACACCACAGACAGACAGACAGACACAGACAGACAGAGAGAGACAGACAGACACAAAGACAGAGACAGACAGACAGAAACTCAGAAAGAGAGACACACAGACCGACAGAGAGACAGAAAAACACACAGACAGACTGACACACAGACACACAGACAGACAGACAGACACAGAGCCAGACAGACACAGAGACAGAAAGACACACAAACAGACGGACACACATACAGTCAGACAGAGAGACAGACAGACAGACAGAGACAGACAGACAGAAACTCAGACAGAGAGACACACAGACAGACAGATAGAGAGATAGAAAGTCACACAGACAGACAGACACAGAGACAGACAGACACCAGGACAGAAAGACACAGAGACAGACACACAGAGAGACAGACACTCAGACAAACAGACACACAAACAGAGCTAGACAGACACACAGACAGACAGAAACACAGACAGACAGACAGACAGACAGAGAGACAGAGACAGACAGACACACAGACAGACAGACACACAGACAGAAGACACCCAGGCAGACAGACATACAGAGAGACAAAGACAGACAGACAGAGAAACAGAAAGACACACAAACAGACAGACACAGAGACAGAAAGACACACAGACAGACAGACAGACACAGAGAGACAGACACAGAGACAGACAGACACAAAGACAGACAGACAGAGACAGACATACAGACAGACACACAGACACAGAGACAGAAAGACAAACTGACAGACAGACAGACAGACAGAGACAGACATTCAGAAACTCAGACAGACAGACACACAGACAGAGACAGACACAGAGACAGAAAGACACACAGACAGACAGACAGACAGAGAGACAGAAAGACACACAGAGAGACAGACAGACAGACAGAGCGTCAGAAAGACAGACAGAGACATACAGAGAGACAGACAGACACACAGACAGAGAAAGAAATACACACAGACAGACAGACACAGAGACAGACAGAGACAGACAGACAGTGAGACAGAAAGACACACCGACAGACAGACAGAGACAGACAGACAGACAGACAGAGACAGACAGACACAGAGATAGACAGAGAGAGAGACAGAAACTCAGACAGACAGACAAACAGAGAGACAGAGCCACAGACAAAAAGACACACAGACAGACAGGCACAGAGACAGAAAGATGAACAGACAGAAGACACTCAGACAGACAGACATACAGAGACACAAAGACAGACAGATACACAGAGAGACAGACACAGAGACCGAAAGACACACAGACAGACACACACAGAGAGACAGACACACAGGGGCTCTACGGCCAGCCAGCCTGGACATAAACCTCGGCTCTGCCACTTCATAGCTGTGCGATCGTGAGCAAGCTTCCAATCTCCGTGTACTCCATTGTACTTGTCTGCCAAACATGTACAGCATAGTACATAACTCCTGGGGCATTTACAAGGACTAGGCCAGGTATTATCTGTAGAGCATCTAAACAATGTCTGGTCCATACTGTTGTGTGTGTGTTTATTAAACTGGCAATTCCTGACCTCACTAAGTCACTTGTGTTTGTCTCCAGGATTCAGTAGAACAGCTCATGGAAGGTTTAGAAAATAGGGCTAAGACTTCTACTACATAGAACTGTGATGAACTTGAAGCACCTAGCCCACTCCCTGGCATGGGAAATGAGCAGTTACTGTGCATGGTTGTCGTCATCCTTGAGGCTGGCCCTGATCCTCCAATGCTCCAGAGGGCGCTATTGCAGGTGTCAAATGTTCTTATTTTCTCTACAACCAACCAGTGGCCAGTGTTGGTGAAGCCCCTCAATGTCCTGAATGTCTTCTGCCATCCTCAGGCAGTGCTGTAGAACCATGCGCAGTCCCAGGCATTTTCTCAGTGGAACTTTAAAATAACCCAGGGGTTATGACCACAGAGGCTAATACTTGTACATGAATACACTGGCTTACTGTGGGGTGCATAAATATTGCAATAATAATAATGAAAGCATCCTCTTACTACTGTTACAGTTGACACAGTGGGTCATGGAGATTATCTCATTTTCTAAATCAAGTATCAGGACACAGGAGACTTGAGATTCTGGCTTTTGACTGAGCCCAATTCAAGTACTCAGGAATCTCTATTTCTAGAGTTTCTGGCCAAGCACACAGATTCCCCCGCCCACGGCTTAAGCGTCTCCTAGTGAAATCTCAAGGTCTAAGTTGCATTTCATTCTACCGTTCACATCTGCTGCCATTTCAGAGCACAATGGTCACAGGAATTTTTAAAACAGAAAGCAGCTGTGAAGGCCGTGCAGATAACCCTAACTGAAGCGAGGGGATCATGCCCTTGCGCTCCCTCCCAATGCCCCCTTGACTAGTCACTGGAAGGGACTTGAGTCCAGAGAGGCAGTTCCCATCAACTGAGGGCAATTCCTGGAGAGGACCTTGGCTGGGAGTCATCAAAAACTGATGCCCTTGGCAGCTTGGGTAATGAGTGCCTCAGTTGTAAAGGGGGGACCTGGGTGACATCACACCACCCACTGTAGTCCATCTCTTGGAACGGTTAAACCTCTTATCTTCATATAGAAAGTTGACCTGATTTGAGACTAACTCCTCAAAGATTCCTGCTGTTCTCTTCCTGATGGAGCTCATAGGAGAAGGAATGGTGGATAATTATGGGCCCTTTGCTACAGCTGGCCTCTAAGCCATAGTGATGATCATTTTCTCTCTTGTCTACTATGCATTCGAGTGTCCCCTCTGTCTCAGCCAGCACCTCTACTGTTCTCAGTGACTTACCTGGTCGAGTAATATGGACCTTAATCCCTGAGGGTTAGGAGCCCCTGGTCCCCATGCTCTTCTCAGGATGTGGCACTTACAGTTGTCCAGATACCATAGAAGTTAGGCAGGGGATTATCAAGACACATTCAAGCAGAAAACCTGAGTGTCAAACATATCCCTCACTGTTCCCACTGTGTGAGAGCAGCCCTGCCTCCTCCTGACGATCAGGACCAATTATCCCTGCAAGGATGGTAACACCTTTCTGTGCCTGCTGGTCCTACAGCATGAGGAGCTCAAAGTGCCCAGGTGGGAGCCACAGCTTAAAGTTCAATCGGACTCTTATTGTTTCTTCTGATGGGAATATTGTCACACTGGGAATCAATACGTCTAGCCATCACTTTCCAATATGGTAACCAGCAGCCACATGTGGCTGTTGAGTACTGAAATGGGGTTAGTGTGACTGAGGACCAGAACTTTTAATATAATTTTAAATAATTTACATTTAAGTACAAATAGCTAAATGTACCTAAAGGCTACCTTCTTGGATAGCACAAGTGTATAACTACAGAACCTCATCTTGTGGGCAGATGGTATAAATTCCCATGTAGGTCACTGCGAGTGATAGTCACTGAGGTCATTCCACACTTTGGTTCATGGATCACGTATTGTACCTACTGACAGCGGAAAACAATAATAGATTTTGAGTGTGTACATTCGCTGGAGGACACCCCATCCTTACAGGGTGTCATCTCCTAATTTGCACCTCATTTGCACTGTGTAGAAGCCATTCCATTGCTCCAGAAGACCAGCAGCTTCTGGGTGGTGTAATGTGAACAGTAAGAAGGTAGTCCCACTTGGACGGGAGGAAAGTAAGGACAGACAGGTTTGAAGATTTTGATGACACTAACAACCAGTTGTAAGAGAAAGAGGGGAAAAAGAGAGGGAGGCAGAGAGAGAGATGCCACAAATAACTTCTTGTAGTATCTTTCCTATGTTTTTGAAAATACTATTCTAAGGTTAAACATTTTGTTTTGTCATATTTTTATTTTATTATTTTCATATAACCTATTTTTCATTTCGGCTCCTGAAACTTCAGCTTCCTGGTTTTTCACCTTATGTTCTATATACAAGAGTTGTGTTCTGACTCTTTGCTCCCAAGCTACTTAAATTAATTGTATGAAGCACATACCTTTCTGTAATCTGAGAGCTAATGATGCAGCACTTCACTTTCACTGTCTCATTATATTTCAATCCCCTAAAAAAACAGAAGCCTTGGGTTCCTGGGAAGGTAACGAACTAAAGCAAATCTTTATCTTTTGACTCTTATAGTTGCATTATCATAAATCATGGTTGAGAATTTACTGCGTATTCACACTAGTACAGACAAGGAGCCAGAATTACCTTGGCCATTTCTCCGACATTATATAATATATACACACCCTTGATTCTGACAGGGGCACATAGATATTTTGTATTCTGTCATCTGCACTGCAGGGGAAATGATTTGGGGTAATGGTACTTCCGTGTGGCCAAGGTCACATAGGGTTGCTGAAAGTACAAAGTGTACTGACTGATATGCTAAAGGCATTTAAGGAATATCTCTCCATGACGTCATCCTACGTATTAGGGATGACATATGTAACTACTGTGAAAAAGGCAAAGTTGTCCTTTGGTTTTGTCTATAATTCACGTTTCCCTTCCACTGCTGTGTCCCTTCCGCTAACAGTACTCTTACTGGACGTGATTATACTTATTAAAGGGTCCAGTAAGTAACAATTTACTTCTCTGGGTCTACCTTTAGACATTAAACTCCCAGATAGGTCTCTGCCTTAATGATGTTGGGGTCAGTCATTTCTAACAATGTGCCTGAATTTTAATAGCCCCTCAACATTCACCTCTTAATGTTCAATGTGTACACGTACCCTAAATTTTATGAAATCATGAGGTACATTTTCCAATTTCTCCCAGATTTAGAACAAAACTTCCCATCATGGGAATTCAAACAGCAGTTGTTTCATGCACAGATGGTGACCCTCAGCGTTCCACGATTGTGAAAACTTGAAGGAAAAGATCCGGAACATTGTGAAGCTGTGACATCAGGTACAGGAGGGCACCTGTAATTCCAGAAGAAGAAATCAAGTCCGGGATCCCCTCTCCACCAAGTGCTCATCTCAGTAATATTTTTTTCCTTGTGTCTTCACTCAAGGATCATCCTGGGCCACTATTTATGCACCTGTCAATTAACAAGAATAAAGACCATTGTAATAGTGTAAATGCGCCTATGAAAACTTTAAATAAAACCACTCCTGAATTATCTTATTTTGAATATATTATGGCAGATTAGTAACCGAGGCGGGATTAGTTTCCAGACTTCATAAAACGCTCCTACGAGGCCCTATGTCCGGATAAGTCACTCAATAGAAAAATGGGCCAGAGGCCTTTCCTAGAAGAAAAAACCAAACCGACCAAGCAGTATTTGAAGAGAAACTAAGATTTGGGTCAAGGTCCTCCCAGACTGGCGGTGCCCCGCACACGTGGCAGGAGCAAAGGGGAACTGTCCCTGGAGGAGAGCACCCTCACCCAGAGCCTCAGAGGCAAAGAAACAAAGGGAGGAAGGTGGCCACCTTCTCAAAGGCGAAGGAGGGAGGCAGCGGAAGAGAAAGTGGTGACAGGCACAGAGAAGGAACGAAGTCACGTAGAAATCACCCTGAGCATGAAGGATCAGCTCGGGAGGAGAGCATCTGCACTAGAGAGGGACTGCTGAGGCAGGGATGCTGAGTAAAGAGAGGAGCAGTGGCATTCCTGAGGACAGGCCTGGCCAGGGAGGCTGGCCTCCCATGGCCGTGCCAAGGAAAGGGACCAGAAACGCAGCGGGAATGCTCAGAAGGCCACTGGGGTGGACAGCGACTTCCGCACATGCTCCCCGGGGACATGCCAAGTGCTGTGGTCTCAGGAAAGGAGGCAACGTCTTGGTGGGACAGTTGGCTGCAAAGAGTGATCCTTGGAAAGGACAAGGACTTCCTGAAAGGAGGACATGTGGCAGGGTGGGGAGGGAATCCTGGGGTGGAGAAGAAAGCAGAACCTGAGGAAGGGACTCACTCATGACCCCAGGAGTCCAGGGAAGGCGAGTCTGTGCTAGCACGGTGACCCAAGGCACAGTGGCCGAGCTGGAGCAGAGGAAGGAGACGGGGAAGGCCCCAGATGTCTGCAGTTCTCTGGCCTCTGCCTGGGGGCTCCAGAGTGCCATGGAAGGGTCACAGAGCGAAAGGTGGGAGCAGGGTACCAGTGAAGGGGTGAAGGCTGACCTGCCAAGACACGGCCAGTGTGGGAGGGAGGGAAGACCTGTCCCTGCCAGGACTGTGGGAATGAGGGGATGGGAAGCTGCAGGTGAAGACAGTGTGACACGGAGGTCAGAAGTCAGGTCGTTGCCACGTCTGCAGCTCACTTGTTACCTGTCATGAAAATCAAGACTGAGATGCATTTCGCAGGGGTGGCCAAAGACCACCCTCCCCATCCATACCTGCGACCCAGCGAAGTGGTTCTTCCCAGGGTCACCCACCACCATGGCGGGGAACTAGCCTTGTGGCTGCTGCCCTGAGTCCCCGCTCCTTGTCACAGATCAGACTTCTGCTTTGTCCCCACTCTAGTGACACTGCACAGGACATGTGAATGACACATGCTCCTCAGCACGCCCATGAAAGCGAGGAGCAGCTGGCAGAGTCAGAAGAGGACGTGCTGTGACAGCACAGTCATGGCTGTCCCCACTAGAAGCCACGTATTGTATCCGGCTCATTAGGGAAGTTCCAGCTCTTCCACCAACAGGACACGGGAGCAAGGATAGCAGCCCACCAGTAAGGGGACGCTCACTCATGATTTGACACTGCTGCAGGGAGGAGCCGGGGGTTCGGCATAAGCTGGCAACCATGGGTGGGGAAAGGATTCCAGGAGGGGACACTGGCGTGGATGACAATTGGAGCTGCTGATATTTCGCGTCCCTCGCAACCCTGAGGCCTATGTCCCATGGAGAACCTACTTTGTCCCCCTCACCTCATGTCCTCGAGCTTCCCCAGGGACAGAGCAGGTGCATCTCACAAGAATAGAAGAGCAAGCCGTCCTCTGTTGATCCAACATTTACTAACCAGCTACCGTGTCCTGGGTACCCGGCTTACCGCAATGAGTGACCCACAGGACTTAACCTCAAGGAACTTGGAGACGCTGGATGTCCCGACTCTTGCAGTGATTACAACCCTGGGTTACAAGAACCTGTTGGAGGGAGGGGGGGGGGAGGGCAGAAAGTGCCACCCGAACTCAGAGACAAAAATACCTAACATTTGGGGGTGGGTGGGAGGGGCAGTGAATGTGGCTTTAAACTTGGGCCCTGAAGGAGGACAGGGGTCTGCCAGGTCTAGAGGAGGTGGGTCTTCCAGGCTGTGGGAATGGTCTGAGAGAAAGCAAGGCGTCCTGGCAGGGCGGGCTGGTTCGGGGACCAGTGACCAGGCAGCACAATGTGACCCAGCACAGAGTGTTAGGCGATAATGCTGGAGCGAGCTGTGGCCGACTGCACCAGGAGAAGGCTTGGCAGGGTTCTCAGTAGGGGGCTGATGGCAGTCTGATGACGACTGGAGATTTACAGAGTGGCTAGGAGCAAGCAGAGCCCGCCTTCGGGTTCAGCCCTGCGGTGCAAGCCTCAGTCTATGGCCCCGCGGACCCCAGGCAAGTGTTACTGCTCCTCTCGCAGCTTCCGTGCCCTCTGGACTGTCCTCTGGGGTACACACTGGGGGTTGGGATAGGTAGCTGAGGACTTGGGTTGCCATTCTGACCCTTCCCTAAGGGTGCAGCACACAAGTGCCTAAGCTCCCGCCAGCAGCTCCACCCCAGCTCCTCCTCCTGCGGCCACGCCCCAGCCCCTCCTCCTGCAGCCACGCCCCCAGCTCATCCTCCTGTAGCCTCGCCCCCAGTTCCTCTTCCTGGGGCCCCGCCCCCAGTTCCACCTCCTGCCGCCCCGCCCCCAGTTACTCCTCCCGCGGTCCCGCCCACAGTTCCTCTTCCTGCGGCCCCGCCCCCAGTTCCTCCTCCCGCTGCCCCGCCCTCAGTCCCTCCTCCCGCGGCCCCGCCCCCATTTCCTTCTCCCGCGGCCCCGCCCCCAGTCCCTCCTCCCGCGGCCCCGCCCCCAGCTCATCCTCCCCCAGCTCTTTCTCACAGCCCAGCTTACCCAGCAGCTCCGCCCCAGTTCCTCCTTGTCCTCAGCAGTTGAGTGGGCCTGGCAGTGAGGGTTAAACCCGATGATGCACGGATCGTGCCCACCCCAAGGCCTGTCACAAAGAAGGTGTGTGTGCACTGAGGCTAGTGGTTCTCGTTCTCATTATTTCTTTCTCAGGGCACAGGTCTGGGACAGGGGAAGGGGGTTGAACAGGGTGGCACCTGAAGGAGTCGGGAGGAGACACCTGACGGGGACACCTGAGGTCACAGGTCACTCCTAGGGCTGAGCTGAGGTTGGATACCAAGGACTTGTGTTCAGCAGCCCTGGGATAGGAGCCAGGAAGCTCAGGGCCTGCGGTGCCTGGGGCTGGCACAGCCAGGGAGCTGAGAGTATCGGCGAGGTCTGGGTGTGGAGAGGGCAGCAGGAGAAGAAGCAGAGCCCAGGACTGTCCCTGTGTGCTGCCAGAGGGCTGAAGCCAGCCCCGACTCTCACTAGCCCACACTCGTCCGTGTTCCCCTCGGACTTGATGGCCTCTGTCGTAGCACTGATCACACGCTGTCCTGCCTGTGCCTTTCTCTAGCTGTCCCTGCCATAGTCCCTGAGCTCTCCGAGCATTCCATCAGGTCGATCTGAGTGACCCAAATAACAGCCTTCCCAGTCCCAGTCTTCCCTTGGGCCTGCTGTGCCGACAGAGGGTAGCAGTGAACCATCGAGGTCAGTGTGGATTCAGGGCACCTGGGAAACGGGGTGAAGTTCAGGCCCACTGGCTGTGAGCTTGGAGGACTGATGTGTGATGAGCTTCTGTGTTCCCACAGGCCACTGAGGCCCAGAGAGCTTGCGGAAGATGAAGATCTGTTGCCTCTCCTTCCGGCAGCCTTATGCTGGCTTTGACTTAAACGGGGTCAAGACCTTGGAGTCACGTTGGTGTCCCCTGCTCGGCAGCCACCAGAACCATACCATCGCCATCCACATTGCTAACAGGGACTGGGAAGACGATGCCTGGTGGGAGCTGCTGCAGGGGAGGCTCGGGATGACGCCCGCTCAGATTCAGGCCTTGCTTCAGGAAGGGGAAAAGTTTGGCCGAGGAGAGGTAGCTGGTAAGTGACGATGTGCTGATCGTTGTGCTGATGACTCCAAGAGCTGCCACCCTGGATCTGGCTGGGGAGTTTGGGGGCTTGGCTTCTGGCTTGAACTGGTTTGTGTGTTTGCTGCAATTTTCTTAAGCAACGCACCTTCAAGGGGGCAGCAAGGGGCCCTGGGCTGGGGTCTGCAGGCCCAGCTTGCCTCACCTCCGGTAAATCATTTCTCTGCTCTGGGCCTCGGTTTCCTCTTCTGACCTGTGAAGCTGGGTCAGGTCCATGATGTCATGTGGTGCTGGGCTGTGCATGTGCATGTGTGGGGCAGAGACCACCAGAGGCAGCACAGCACATTCTGTGGACATCCATATACCAGGTGGACATCCCAGAGCACCTGATCCCTTTGGGGCAGAAGGTGTGATGTGTGTGGGCTCTTGAGAGGAACGTGGCTGAGAAACCAGCTAAATCATGGCACTGTTGATTCGCCATCTTGGTGCACGTGCATGTAGATCAGGTTAAGTGTGAATTACCCCTGCATTGTAGCGTGCTTCCCACTATGTGGTATTCACAGAAACGGGTTTCTGCGCTCACATGAAGGGAATAAGGGGTTCTGGTGGTCATTTTGGTTCTGCCAATGTCTAGATTGTAGAAATAAATTGTGTCAAAGGTAACTGTGAAGTGTTTGGGGCTCCTTCATGTTTCCCCAGTCTTTCTTCTGGTCGGAGCTCATCAACTCTTTGATTAGCATCCTGGTGACCTTGTGTAAAGCGTGGGTCCAGGCACTGAATGTCTGCCTGAGAGTGACCAGCCATCAATAGCCTGACTCAGCCAGGACAAAGAGTACGTCAGACTTAGAAACATGAAGCTGTCCATCCTTCCAGATTCCTCTAGGTCTCTTGTACACACGTCCCCCCGTCATGAGGGCCAATGGTTCATGAAGCCCATGTGTCGCCCGCAGCACAGAGCTTCTTCAGATCCAAACAAAGGACCTGAGATACAGCTCTCATTGAGTGAGGCTGATTTTGCAAAGTGATCAGTAGTGTTATAACTTAGTAGCAAATCTTTCTGTTTTTCTTGTGTGATTTCCCAGTAAAGTTTCTAGTGGTGGTTAGCTATGAGGATCATGGGCTTTCCCCCCAGGCATAGACTGGAGTGGCTGGTCTCTTCTGAGCCAGGACACAGTGGTTGTACCTCCCTTGGAAGATGGGGCAGCCTCTTTGGAGGGACCCTGGGTGCTGGGTTGGGACACTCAGCTGTGGAACAGAAAGTTCCTGGCAACAGTGTGGGGACAGCGATGAGGAAGGAATCTCTTGTTTCAAGGTACAAGAATAATGTAAGGTGATACTCCCAAGGTCAGGAGTGAGGCTGTTCTGTCTCCTGAGCAGCAGGCAAGGCTCAGGCGACCGTATATTGCTGGGCGAGCCCTCCATAGTCCCCAGCAAAATCCTTTGCTGAGTGTGTGGAAATGCTGCTGCCTCAAATGGAAGAGGACATTGAGGACAAAGCCTGTCTAGGGCAGGATCTTTAGTCTCATGTCAGTGAGATGTGTGTGTTATAGAAGTTTAGAAACGACAGGGAGTCTCACTTCTCATTTAGATGGTTTATTTGCTAACATGGGGTTTTGTTGGATTCATTAAAACCAAAAGTGGCTTCACCATTAGTAAATGGCCCTTCTTATCATTCCTTAGTGGTCTGTGAGTTTAGGGACCTGGATTGTACTTAAACTGTTCACAGAATGCACACGTGTAATCAGCCCTCCGACTGCTCCTCGTTGGGCGGCTCACTGGGAGACATTTCTAAGAGGGAAGCCATCAGAGTGGAATAACACATGTCATACAGAGACATCGGGAGACCAATTCCAGGGTAAAGTGGAAGGTTGGGGAGCAGGTCCCCTGCACCTTCCATTATTACAGTGTCAGCCCTGGGCTCAAACCTAACATTCACAGAGATGTCTTCCCCCCTGCTTGGATCATTTGGCTCTTGAGGGGAACAATTTCCTTGGGGATGTCTAGCAACAGTGCCCCTAGACCGGGTACCCCCAGGGAAGATGGAGAACTGAGGGTTACTGGGTCCCTGGACATTTGGGGCTTCCCCCTGGGACTTGCTGTTGGCTTCTTTCTTGGCCTTAATGTGTTGGATTCGCAGGGAATGTCTCGTAGGTACCAGCTTCTTTCTTTTTGCGGTGGGTGCACAGGTTGCTGGCAGAGCAGTGTTTCTGAGGTCACCTCTTTTGTGGATGTTCTCAAGGAGCCCAGGCTGGTCTCTCTGAAAATTGGGGTTACTGTAAAGCTGAAACAAAAGGAAACATTTTAGTCACTCTGAGATAAGATGTGCATTCTTTTCTCCCCCAGAATCACAAGGGTCTTATTTGATGATGGAGTAAGGAAGTGTTTAAGGTGCTGGCAAGTGTCACTGTGTCCTATAGCATGACTTCACTAGAGAGAAACAATTCATAAGTGAGGGTGGCAGTCTGTACATTTGACATTCCCTTGCTCTGAGTCTCTACTCCTACCCACAGAGTATCTCTAAGGGCGTGGTCATTTAATATCAAAATCTATGCTTTCAAAGGGTAGATTTGGATCTGTCCATGAATAATAGGTCGTGTTAAAGTTGTCCTCACAAATGAAACTCTTGTCGTATATCATTCACCTTGGCACCTGTAAAGATGTTTGTGTAACAGAGAAAAGGGGTAAGAGGAATATTTTCTACTTTACCATAATTTTCTTGTTCCCCAGAGAATGAACTGAAGAGGTTTTTGCTCGTGTTTTGCTGAATCCATAGCCGTTCATTTGGCGAATGAAGGTCTTCATGCTGTCTGTTTCAAAAATCCTGTCCATGCCTCTCCTGCGAAGAATTTCCCTCTGGAAAAGGTCTTCCTCTATGATCACGGTGTGTCCATCGTCATCCCAGCGCACAGACTCGAGAGCGTCATCCTCAACGATCTTCCAGAGCCTCCTCGGGAAGGAGAGTGTTCTGGGGTCACTGTCTTCTTCCACACTGGACGCCCGTTGGTTTTGATCTGCTGGTTGTTCATCATTTTGGGAGTCTGCATCTTGTCCCACGGCTTGGTCACCTTGGACATCTGATACCTCCCTTGGATCCAGGTTTGGATCAGGTGGGACCCCGCCTGCTGGCTCTCCACCAGAAGATGAGGCGAGCTCGTTTTCATTGTCGTCAGTATCCTGACTATCCATGGGCTACACTGTCATCAGGAGCACTTTGTACCCCACACCATTAACCACTGTCCCAGTAAGTACAAACTGCCTTCACTCTGAGTGGCGATGCCCAATAAATACTGTCCACAGGATTCTAGAATCTCGGTAGTGGGGCAACCGGCTGCTGAAGTCATCGTCCTCTTTATTTGTCATGTGATGTCACATAGGTGGCTCACGGCCAGTCTGGAGATTGGGCCCTGTCCAAGTGTGGGTAAGGGGACAGGTAGCTGGGCCACCCAGCTTCTCTCTTTTCTAAAAGTGTAGAAAGGGTGGTTCACATTCCCAGAAAAGTCTCCCATGTGCTGACAGACAAATGGTTTCACGGGGCCAGACCCTGGATGAGTTGAGCAGCCTTGATCCCATGGCCACTTCCACCCCTGAAGACAGGGGAGGCCTGTTGCTGGCCTCTCTGGTTTGCTCAAGGGCCAGTCCCCAGTTAGTCCAAACTTGGGTATCACCAGGACTGTCTGGGTCAGCTGGGCCCCTGGGTGACTGTACCTCCCAGGAGATGGTGGTCCCTACCAGGCTGGGAAATCTAGTCTCGGTTGGTGTCCCTCTTCTCCCCCCATCTCTTTCCTGCTTTCGTCTCTTCCAAACACTCCTGCTGGTGGGATCCATCTGCTCAGAAGGGCCCAGAGAAAGAGTGACTTATTACCACCTGCTCCAGTTGTCCCCTGAGTGGGGCTGCGCCTGGGCACGGTGGGAGTGCTCCTCTTGCTCCTCGACCAGAGTTGTACTCAGAGCACGGATGTGTGATTGGATGGGCACATGCTCGCCTGGGCTTTGCACTGTCATGTGGAGCTCTGCCTGTCCCAAATGCATCCCTCCACCTATCACAACACGGTTGTCTTTACTTTCCATTTCTTCGTCATAGAACCTGTTCTTATTGTCGGAGACCCTCTCATTTGTGAGGCCTGCTTTACAGAGACTCTACTATGAGGAAAGTTCGTACTTGTTTAACTAGATATGAGTAAAGGAATGCAATACAAAAATACCCATCAACGTGTATTTGAAAACAGATGAGAGTCTGAGGGGCTGGGGGAGCGGTGGAGAAAAACCCCAAATAATTGTCATTTTCAAACAGAGATGAGAGGATAGAACCCTTTCTTTGGTGATACCTGCCCTCTAGCCATTGAGGACAATTTTGTTCTTAATATTCACTCTGCACAGGAGATGGATTGGTACAGGGCAAAGGCTCCAGGCTGAAAGGATTCTGGGTCCTCTTCCTACTAAGCAGTAGACTCTCTAATGGCCATGCCTTTGTTACTAAAAGGGGAGTACAAAGTTGGTTTGAAAGAGAACCTTTTGAGGTATCTTTCAGTCCAAGGGTGCTAATCCTTAATCATTTCTGGGTTTGGGATTGGTCTGTGGTAACGATGCTTTTAAACAAGTTTACAAAGCCTTCATTCGTGAAGTCAGTTTAACCTGTATGCACGTGCATGTACAGGATTAGAATTGAAATGAACTTTATTTTGATGTCTCCAAAGGTCACTCCTAGTGTTTTCAGTGAAACAGCCAGTGTGTTTCACGTGCGTGGCAAAGTCTTTTTTCTTAAGTGAATTCTTAAGCCTGAGAGTGACATATCACAGTGGCCTTTGCTAGCGTATGCATGCTGCTGATGACTTCTAAAAAGGCTTTGGCCGTTGGGTGGGAGGGGAAGGGTAGTGAAGAGAATGCCCAAGGAATCCATAGCTCTGGCTTTCAGCAAAGAGCTGCTATTTATGTGATTTGGTTTAGACACATGTATGTCATGTCGCTTGCATAGGACCATTAGCTAACATTCTCTTTTTTTTTTTCAGAATTACTGAAAGTCCACTAGGATTGAGAGTGTACGGCCTCTGGCTCTTCTTATGCCCTGAAGGGGAAATAATTCACAGTGCCTTCTCAGTCCAGTCAGAGAAAGGCATTATAGGAACTCCGGTGTCCCTCAGCTTCGGCCTCTTCAGCCTTGAGGAGCCTTGGGCTGCCACTCAGACAGTCTTTCTAAGGAACCTGCTATGCCCAAGCAACGTTGAGAGAAATGATCGGTTTTCTCTTCAGTGCTCCAGAGCCCCCCAAAGATGACCCCAAATTGTCACCAGCTTATGAATGGAATCAATCACCACAGTCCTGTCACCCAAGCAGAGCACAGCTGACTCAAGCACCTGTGAGGACCAGTGACCCCCTGGGAAAGTGATCTAAGTTGTAACGTGCTGCACGTTCTCTCTCTCTCTCTGTCTCTCTCTCTCCCTCTCTCTCTCTCTCTCTCTCTCTCTCTCTCTGTCTCTCTCTCTCTCTCTCTCTCTCTGTCTCTCTCTCTCTCTGACACACACACTCACACACATCCCAACGTTCCTCCTCTCTCACACACACACTCACACTCACAGACAGTGAGTGACAATCTGGTGGCTGACAAGCTTTCGCGTAGAAAGCTCACCTCAAAACAAGAGGCACGACAATGGTCATCCAGCTCAGCGCCATTGTGATGTGCGTCCTTCGCTGTTCTGCAATCACGTCCATCGAGTGCAAGAACAAGACGGACCCCACGATGTAGTAGAGGACCACGAGGCAGAGGAAGGACATGAGAATCCACAGGGGGCACACGCCACCTGAGGGGAGGAGGAGAGGAGGATCTGTCTAGACCTTCTGCCCCAGCCTCTGACAGGACGCACCGTAGTCACCTTCCTCTCCAGTTCAGGCCGAACAAGCTGCCATGAGGACAGTCCCACCTCCCAGGACTGTGGTGGGGACAGCATGGGAAGGAAAATGTGGAGCGTGTGCACGACAGGGCCCACCTCCCAGGAAACGTTGTCATCAGTGCCTGTTCCTTCAGGTGACAGCCTCGCATCTGGCCCCGCATCCTCTTCTCTTCCTGACAGCCTCCCTCCTTCCCTCCCTCCAGCTCCACATGACTCTGGTGGCTTCACATCTGCCCGAGGAAACGGGTCCCTGCTGTCACCCTGCGCACATACGCATAATCTCACCCCGACATACTTTCTCCACAGGCAACATTTCCCCAACCTGCTGGGGGTGCTTTGACAACACATTTGCCACCATGTTCCCCAGAAACTGCGGCTGCCTGGGCTCCTACAGACCCCCATGTCCACCCCTACCGAGTTAGTGAGCGGGGCAGATTGATGCTGGGGACGTAACACCACCCATCCCTGCCACCACGCCAAGGCACATTCTGAGTATGTTGCTCCTGTACCTGAAAGACCTCATCTCACCCACACTCAGGCTTGCCAAATGCGCCCTGGGGACGTCACCTGCCCAGGCTCACTTGAGTCATTTTCCTCCTGCCTGCCCTGGCCGTGGCACCACTTCTCAGTTGTCCTTGTTTCTTTCATTATTTGTCATACAGTAAAACAGCTGTTTGCTTTTCGTGTACAGTTCTGTGAGTTTTAACACACATCACCACAGGCCAGATGCAGAACAGTTCCGTCATGCCATCCCTTCATTGTCACAGCGTCACCCCACCATAACCCCTGGCAACCACTGCTCTGTTCTCTATTGCTATACATTCGTCTCTGTTAGAATGTTGTGCAGATGGCATCACACCGCATGTAACCTTTGACTCAAGTTGTCCCCTGTGTCCATGGGCTGTCCCTGTCACAGCTGAGTGCTATTCCATCATACAATGACTACAGCTTGCTCATGCAGCCGTCCGGTGAACGCGGCTCCAGGTCTCGGCTACCACAAACAAGGCCTCTCTGCAAGCACTCGCACGTGGGCTGTTTTGTGGCTGTGCGTTTTCATTTCCCTACAGTAAGCACCCAGGCATGGGACCGCTGGGTCACATGGTAAGAGCGTGTTTAGCTGTATAAGAACGTGCCACACTGTTTCCCAGAGGGAGTGTATAATTCTTTCTTCCGACCAGAACTGCAGGAGTATCCCTGTTCCTGTGCATCCTCCCCAACACGTGGGACTGTCAGTGATTTTTGTTTCGTCTTTCAGACAAATGTGCTGCGGGACCTCGTGGAAGTGTTTGTCTTTCCCTCGGGTAAACTTTCCTTGTGCTCATTTGCCACGTGTACATCCTCTTTGTGAACCGTCTGTCAAGTCTTGCCAGTTTTTAAATTAGGTGTTCGCCTTCTCAGTTTTGAGTTTTTATATGTTTTGGATATAAGTCAATGTTTTGACACGTGCTTTGCAAATATGTTTTTCCTATCTGTGGCCTGTCTTTTCGTTCAGTTCATTTTAATTCTGAGGAAGTCCAAATTTATTTACTTGTTTATTTTATGGATTTTGCTGACTCTAGGACCGGAGCAAAGGAAACACACATGGGTTTAACATTTTGTGGTGCCAGAAGGTAAGAAATGAGGAGGAATAGAAAGACGCAGGATCTCCCAGAGGCTGAATGGAATCCAAAAGCTGGAGAAAGTGAACAGCAGACTAAATTATGATAACATTGAATTATAACGAATAGAATAAACGAATTTTGAGTCTTCTAATCTATGAACATAATAATATGCCCCCATTTATTTAGATCTTCTTTAATTTTTCTCAGCCATGTTTTCTATTTTTCAGTGCAAAGGTCTTGCATATCTTTCATTAAATTTATTCCCAAACATTTTATGTCTTTTGATGCTATTGATAAGGCGCTCACACTTTTTTAACATTTCCATGTGTTTCTTTTTAGTATAGAGAAATACAATTGATTTTGTTTACATTGAACTCATATTTCAGAATCACAGGATATTAACTTAATATCATTTTGAATTTTTTTGCTTAGAATCCTTAGAATTTTTCACATTGACCATTGTGTTCTTTGCAATAATGGCACTTTTATTTCTTCCTTTTGCATCTGTATGTCTTTTATTTCTTTCTCTTGCCCTATTGCAATAGTTTGGACCTCTAATAAGACAGTTGAGCAGAAGTGAGAAGTCAGATATTCTTGCCTTGTTCCGGACCCTAGCTGGAAAACATTTAATATTTTTTTTTCAAGATCCCTCAACCCCCAGATGGGTCTTTATTTCACCAGTGGGCTACTGTTTACACATTCGTATGGGGGTACCTCTCGGTTGAATCACTTAAATCATTTTTTTTTAATTTTATTTTGTCGATATACATTGTGGCTGATTATTGCTCCCCATCACCAAAACCTCCCTCCCTTCTCCCTCCCCCCTCCCCCCAACAATATCCTTTCTGTTTGCTTGTCGTATCAACTTCAAATAATTGTGGTTGTTATATCTTCTTCCCCCTCCCAAGTTTTTTTTGTGTGTGTGTGTGAATTTATATATTAATTTTTAGCTCCCACCAATAAGTGAGAACATGTGGTATTTCTCTTTCTGTGCCTGACTTGTTTCACTTAATATAATTCTCTCAAGGTCCATCCATGTTGTTGCAAATGGCAGTATTTCATTCGTTTTTATAGCTGAGTAGTATTCCATTGTGTAGATGTACCACATTTTCCGTATCCACTCATCTGATGATGGGCATTTGGGCTGGTTCCAACTCTTGGCTATTGTAAAGAGTGCTGCGATAAACATTGGGAAACAGGTATACCTTCGACTTGATGATTTCCATTCCTCTGGGTATATTCCCAACAGTGGGATAGCTGGGTCGTATGGTAGATCTATCTGCAATTGTTTGAGGAACCTCCATACCATTTTCCATAGAGGCTGTTCTAAAATTTTCAAATGATTACCTGCATTTAATAGTCATTAGAACTTTTATGTTATACTGACTTTCTGTCTATTTTTTCTAACAATTACTGAGAAGTTATAGAGGTCAGGAACTTAGATCTACATAAGGAAATGGAGAACAGCAGAAAAGAAATAAATGAAGGTGAAACAGAATGCTTTTTTAATTCTTAACTGATCTAAAAGATAACTGTTTAAGTTAATAATAGTAACATTGGTGATTAGAATGTACAGATAAATAAAATCAATGATACAAGAATGAGAGAGAAGAATTGAATATACTTTTTAATTTTATTTGTTTTTATTGAGACATAATTGATAATACACATTTCTGCGGTGCAGAGTAGGATATCAATACTGTGTACGATACATGATGATCAAATCGGGAGAGTTAATATACTCATCTTTACAAAACGTGGTCATTCTTTGTGACCCTTGACCAGTTCCTCACTAGCCCCTTCCCCTCTCCCTTTCCTGCCTCTAATAACCACGAATTTGTTCTCTCCTTTTGAAACTTCAGTGTATTCCTGTGATTGCTGTTTCTTTCGCTCATTCTTTCTTTCTTGAGTAAACTTTTAAAAATAAGATATAAACACTAAATAAGAAGCAGTATAGAATTATTTTAAGGTGGAATTATTACAAATGTATATTGTAACCTCTACAACAAGCACTAATTTTTTAAAAAGAGCTATATTTTATATGTTGTGAGGAGATAAATTAGAATTGCACTAAAGCTCATTACAGTCAGAGAAGGCAGAAAAAGAAGAGGAAAATGTAACAAAGAACATATGAAAGGAATAGAAAACAGTCACAGAAATGGTAGATATTAATGCAATTACTTTAATAATCACTTTAGTGTGAATAGTCTAAATACACCAATTAAAAGACATATATTGTCAGAGTGAATAAAAAGAACAATACTCATGCCCATTTCTACAAGAAATTAATTTTAAATGTCAAAGTCTCAGATAGGTTAAATATGAAGAGATTGAACAATATACCATATTAACACTAATAAAAGAAAGCTGGAGTAGCTGTACTAATTTCATATTAGAGAGTGCAAAATCCAAAACAAAACCAAAAACAGACGATAACCATTGACGGCTACAGTCAGGATCACCAAGGAGTCTCATTCATTGCTGGTGAGACTGCAAATACGACAGTCAGTTTGGAAACCAGTTTGTGCGTTTCTTAGAAAGCCGAGCACAGTCTCACCACATGATCCAGCAAACATATTCCTAGGGGTTTACCCAGCTAATTTGAAATTTTATGTTCACACTAAAATCTTGAACATAAATACATATGGCAGCTCATTTAATAATTGACACAACTGGAAGTCACTCTGTTGCTCTTCAGTAGGTGAATGGATAAGCAAATTGGGTTACAACTATGCAACAGAACACTATTGATCAACAAAAAGGAATAATCAAGACACACAAAGATATGGATGAATCTTAAATGCTTATTACTAAGTGAACGAAGTCAGTCCGAAAAGGCTACAGAGTGTATAATCTTATTCATTTGACATTCTGAAAAGGAAAAACTATACAGACAGCAAAAAGATCAGTTGTTGCAAGGAGTTGGGTGGGCAAGGAGGAAAGATTGAATAGAGTAAACACAGGGGATGTATTAGGGGGTTGGTTCTGTTCTGTATGAGACTGTAATTAATGATGGACAAGACATTATGCATCTGTCAGGATGCGTAGAACTTTTCCGCACAACACTCACACTCTCATGTGTGCAAATTAAAGAAATAATTTAGGAGATCTGCAAATCCCCAAAAAGAACAAGACAATATGACAGGACAATGTAACTACATTACAAATGTGTGAAACAACGTCGACAACAGATGTAGGGGGAGCAGTTGCTATCCCAGGTAACTTTGGATGTGAGTGGAGCCTATAAGAGTAAATTTGAATGAACTGAACACTCCAGAAAAGAAGGGACCTCAAAGATTCTAGCTATTGCCTATTGTTTTCTCTAGGAGGACCCTGGTAAGAGGCTGGTGGCATGCTGTCACCCCTGCAACAGGATGGGAGTGGTGTCTCAGAAAGAGAAATCTTTGGTCTTAGGTGGACGACTGAAGGCATCACCGACTGGATTTTGGGTGGGAGGAAAATGAATGAAAATTGTGGTTTCAATGGAAAAGCAGCTGGAAGAGTGGGATGGATTGGTCCTTGACTCAAATTCGAGGAGTTTGAGGTGCATCCAGTTGGGGAAGACTCCTGCACACACCAATTTTGAAATTTATCCTTCGAGAGGGAACATTTACTAAATTTCAGTCAGGAAACTGCCTTTTTTATCTGATTAGCTTTGCTGTGTTCATTGGGTGGTATTGGAACGATCCAGTGGAGAGTACCTGTCAGAGTCCATGAGAGAGACCACATGCAAAACCAAGTCCACAGATCCCCAGGCAGGCCCTGAGTCCAGAGGTCAGCACGGGTGAGAGGACCAGAGGGAGAGAAGGGGGGGAGGAGGGAATACAGAACGGGTGACACCCCACCCTACCTTAGAACCCTGCACCTCTTTCAGGAAGCCTGCGGCCGGCCCATGCATCATTCTGGTTAGCTGTGTCTCTTGCCCAGTCTAGGGGTAGTGCACCCTCGCCAGTGTCCCATGCTAGGAGCTGTCCTGATGCCTGCTGGTGCTGTGACAGTGCGCCCCTTGTGAACCCCACTATGTGAGTGAGAGTTTGTGACTGATGACTGACAGCTGAGACAGGCGGGAACAGCAATGAGCCATGGAAGGTAACAGTGCAGCTGCCTGAGGGGAACTTGGAGGTAGAGGGCCCTGGGATGGGTGACCTCGGATATTGCTGAAGAAGCGTTGGGGTGGACTTGCCTTGAAAAGTGATCCGGATGGTGTCTCTGCCTCAGACTGCCACCCCTGGTTTCTGAATGCTTGTCACATCAGGGGCCAGGTGTCCCACGACTGTGATTGCTGGCCTATGTTGTCACCACCCACTGTCTGGCATAGAGGGTTGGCTAAAGGTGAAGACCTTTGCAGGGTGGGTGGAAACCCTGTGCAGATGGCCCCCTTTCTTGTTTAATTTCCTCTAACACAGAGTGTCTGTTTTGGGCAGCTGACAGCTTTGTAGTATCTAGAGTTAGTGAAGCAAAGGGCTGAAGGCAATATTGGACACGAGTAGTAGATGACAGGATTCCACAATACATCCCATATCTAACTAGTCAACTATGGTTGCTACATTTTAGACATGGAACCTATTACTCCATCTCAAGCTATGCACAGAAATGCAATCCATGAACATAGGAAGGCAGAGCAGTCTGGTTGAAGTGAGGACTGTAATCCCAGAGTCCTGTCCACCCAGCGTCCTTTCTTCCTCCTTGGAGCAGTGTGCTCTGACACCCCACCACAAGAACCATTGGGTTCGCCCTGAGCACGGCTGGGAAAGCTCTGTGTTAGAACAGTTTTTTTCACACATGGGCTTGTATCTGCTCCTGCACAGGCACCTACCTCAAGTCTGAAGAGTCAAAGCAAGCACCAAAACCAGACTCAGGTATGACACCGGTTTTGTATTTATAAGATAAGGAATTTAACATATCAATGATTTATGTTTTATCTTCTATGTTTAGTGAACTCCTTCCACAGAGGTTGGCGCTGTGTGTGTGTGTTGTTGATTAATAAGAAATGGTTGATACAGGCCAGGAATACGAAATGAGTGTGAAAGCAAGTATGTAGCACAGAAAGAGGAAAATTGGAGGGGAAATGCTCCGGGCATACGCACCTCATTGACTACAAAGGTAAAGGATAGCTGTGGACAGTGTTTGAGATTGTTTATATGAGGGTCCTTCAAAAGGTTCAAAGAAAGATTTATATTATCTTTTTTTTTTTTTTTTTTTGGCAACTGGTCGATACAGGGATCTGAACCACTGCCCTTGGTGTTATATATTATCTTTTAATTCTATTTTTCTATGAACTTATTGAAGTACTTTTGTACTGGAGGAATAACAGACACATAGGCCAATGAAACAAAATAGAGAATCTAGAAATTGATCCACACAAATATATTCAATTAATTTTAATTATAACAACTTTACTGTGATATACTTCACATACCATACAATTCACATTTTGACATGTATAATTCACTGGTTTTTGTATATTCACAGATATGAGTAACCATCACCATTGTTAACTGATGAACACTTTCATTACCTAAACAAACCCCAAATCCTTGTGCCCTTTAGTTGTCACCCCCCCATCTCCCAATCCCCAATCCCCATCCCTAATACACCACTACTATCTGTCTGTATTCATTTCCCTTTTCTGGATTTTATGTGAATGGAATTATATAATATGTGGTCTTTGTGATAGGTTTCTTTCACTTAGTGTATGTTTTCAAGGTTCATCCATGTTGTTATGTGTATCAGTACATCATTTCTTTTTATGGCCAAATAATGTTTCATTATATGGATGTGCCACATTTTGTGTATCTATTCATCATGTGGTAGATATTTGAGTTGTTTCTACTTTTTGGCTATTATGAATAATTCTACTATAAACATTCATGTACAAGTTTCTAGGGGACATATTTTTAATTTATCTTGAGTGTATACTAGGAATGAAATCGGTAGGCCATACGGCAACTCTACATTTGAGGAACTGTCAATCTGTTTTCCAAAGCAGCTGCAATGTTTTGCATTGCTGTGAGTAGGCTATGAGTGGTATAATTTCTCCACATCCTTGCTAATGTTTGCTATCAGATATTTTGATTCTAGCTTTCCTATTGAGTTTGAGGTGGTATTTCAATGTGGTTTTGATGGCATTTACTTGATGACTAACAAGGCCAAACATCTTCTCTTCTGATTATTGGCCGTTTGTATGTCTATCTTGGAGAAATGTCTATTTAGATGATTTGCCATTTTTAAACTGGATTACTGTTTTTTTAATTATTGGTTTGTAAGGATTCTATATGTATGATAGTATATATAAAATTGGAAAATGTCTTCTCCCATTCCGTGGCTTGTCTTTTTACTTTCCTTATGGAATCCTTTGAAGCACAAAAGATTTTAATTTTCGTGAGGTCCAATTTATCTATTTTATCTCTTGTTGTTAATGCTTTTTGTGTCATACCTAGGAATTCTTTGCCAAATCCAAGGTCATGAAGGTTTACATCTACATTTTCTTCAAGGAGTTTTATAATAATACCTCTAACATTTAGGTCCTTTATTCATTTTGAGTTAAGTTTTGTATATGGAGTGAGGTAAGGATCCAACTTTATTCTTTTGCATGTGGCTATCCAGTTGTCCTAGCACCATTTGTTGAAAAGATTATTATTTCTCCCAGTGGGTGTTGTTGACATCCTTGTTAAAATCAGTTGTCCACAGAGACGAGAGTTTATTTCTCAATTGTATTTCATTGATCTATAAATCTACCCTCGTACCACTACTACGCTGTCTTGACTACAGTTGCTTTGTAATAAGTTTTGAAATCAGGACGTGTCAGTCTTCTCAGTTTGTTCTGTTTCAGGATTGTGTTGGCTATCCTGGGTACAATTAATTTTTGACAAAGAAGCAAAATCAGTGCAATGGAGGAAAGACAGCATTTTCAACTAATAGTGCTGGAAGAATTGTACGTACGTCAGCAAAAAAATGAACCTCCTTCTAAACTTTATACCTTATACAAATTTATGTCAAATTGGTGATGCACTTCATTGTAAAATGCAAAACTATACAACTTTTAGAACAGATCACCGTAAAAATATTCAAGAAGTAAGATGTGGTGAAGAGATCTAAACATGGCAGTAAAATCACAATCTATAAAAGAAAAAAGTGAACTTCATTAATATTATCCACTTTTGATCTGTGAAAGATCCTGTTAAGAGAACGAAAATATATGCAAACTACATATTCCAAAAACGTCCAGTGTCTTGAATATGTAAAGAGCTCTCATTAGGGAAATGCAAATTAAAAACACAATTAATTGTTATCATATACCTATTAGAAAAGCTAAAATAGAAAATAGTAACAATACAAAATGCAGGCAAAGATGCAGATTTACTGGATCACTCATACATTGCTGGTGGGAATGTAAAACAGAACAGTCACTCTAGAAAATAGTTTTTCAATTCCTTTGAAAACTAAAAATGGACGTAGAATATGACCTAGCAATTTCATTCTTGGACATTTATCCCAGGGATATGAAACTTATTTTTACATAGACATCTGCACAGGATTGTCATAGCAGCTTTATTTTTAATAGGAAAAACTGGGAAACAACCCAGATGTCCTTTAACGGTAGGAATAATAAACGCACTGTGGTACATCTATTCAGTAAACTACTACCACTGAAAAAAATGAACAGAGAGAGGCCGAACAGTTGCCGGGCCCATGCACCTCAAGGTACCTGTGCCAGAGCAGGTAGGTGATGCCCTGGGAATACCAGCAAAGGCCAGTGCATGTCACCCAGACAGAGGCCTCAAGGGAGGCCCAAGAGCTGCCGGGCCCATGTGGCCCAAAGCACTGGCGCTGGAGAAGGTAGGCATTGTCACGGGAATCCCAGCCCAGGCCAGTGCACACCACCCAGAGAGAGGCCCCCAGAGAGGCCTGAGAGCTGCCGGGCTCACGCACCCCAAGGTTTCTGCACCAGAGCAGGTAGGCACCACCACAGGAATCTCAGCCCAGGCCCATGTGCACCACCCAGTGAGAGGCCCCCAGAGAGGCCTGAGAGCTTCCGGTCCCACTCACCCCAAGGCACCTGCACCGGTGCATGTAGGTGCCACCGCAGGACTCCCATGCCAGCCAGTGCACGCTGCCCAGAGAGGTCCTAAAGCTGCCAGGCCCACAGAGCCCTGAGCCACCCAAGTGAGAACAGGTAGGTCCTGCTGTGGGATTCCCAGTCCAGGCCAGTTCCCACAGCCCTGAGAGGCCCAAGCCTCCAGCCCACAGGCACCGAGGCAGCCATGCCAAATGGGCAGTCCCTGCAGGATCCTAGCCAAACATTAGGGTCGAACGAGTGGACCATGAAATCCCCTGCCACAATGACTGAACAACAAAGGAGAGATACCAGAAATGTGAAAAATCAAGAAAGTACCACACCACCAAAGGGCAATATTATCTCTCAAGCTCTAGATCCTATAGAACAAGAAGTCCCTGAAATGACTGACAAGGAATTTAGAGCAACAATTCTAAGGAAACTAAATGAGATACAAGAAAACTCAGTTAGACAGCACAATGAAATGAGAAAAAGTATACAGGACCTGAAAGAAGAAATGTACAAAGAGATCAATGCCCTGAAAAAGAATGTGGCAGAGCTTGTGGAACTGAAGAATTCATTCAATGAAATAAAAAATACAACAGAGAGTGTAACCAACAGGCCAGAACAAGCAGAAGACAGTATTTCTGACCTTGAAGAATGGGCTCTTTGAAATAAAACAGGCTGACAAAAAAACAAAGAAAGAAAGAAAGAAAAAAGAATTAAAAACATTGAAGAAAATCTAAGAGAGGTAACAGAAAACCTTAAGTGCTCAAATATCCAAATCATGGGTATGCCAGAAGGGGAGGAAAAGGAAATTGCATTGAAAACATATTCAATGGAATAATGAAAGAAAACTTCCCAGGTATAGGAAAAGACACAGATCTTCAGATTCAGGAGGCTCAAAGATCCCCAAACATATTCAACCCAAAAAGGTCCTCTCCAAGACATGTTATAGTCAAATTGGCAAAACTCAAAGACAAAGAGAGAATCCTTTAAAGCTGCAAGAGAGAAGCATCAGGTCACTTATAAGGGAACCCCAATCAGACTAACATCAGACTTTTCATCACAAACTCTAAAAGCCAGAAAAGAATAGGATGATATATTCAAAATACTAAAAGACAAAAATTGCCAGTGGATGGAGTTTGGATGTGTTGTCCCCTCCAAAACTCATGTGGAAATTTGATCCCCAATATGGCAGTGTTGGAAACTGATTGAATCATGGGGGCGGATCCCTCATGAATGGATTAATGCTCTCCCTGCGGGAGGGGGGATTAATGAGTGAGTTCTCACTCTGTTACTTAAAAAGACCCTGGCACCTCCTCTCTCTTTCTCTTGCTTCCTCTTGCCATGTGATCTGCTTGTACCCTCCAGCTGCCTACCAATTTCTTTTTTTTTTGTTTTTTTTTTCATGACCGGCACTCAGCCAGTGAGTGCACTGGTCATTCCTATATAGGATCCGAACCCGCGGCGGGAGCATCGACGCGCTCCCAGCGCAGCACTCTACCAAGTGCGCCACGGGCTCGGCCCATACCACTTTCCGCCATGAGTAGAAGCAGCCTGAGGCCCATGCCAGATGCAGCTGTCCCAGAAACATAAGTCAAATAAACATCTTTTCCTTTTAAATTACCCAGTCTCAGGTATTTCTGTTATAGCCACACAAAACAGACTAAAACACCATCCAAGAATACATTACTCAGCAAGATTATCCTTCTGAAATGAAGGACAAATAGTATATTTCTTAGACAAACAAAAACTGTGGGAGTTCACTACCACAGGATGAGCCTCACAAGAAATTCTCAAGGGAGTACTGGGTTTGGTACCAGAAAAACAACCACCACTGCTATAAATAATCAAGAAAATGCGAAATCCACTAGTAAAATAAAAATGCTAACAATAGAGAGAAAAAACTGTTGTCTGCCACCCTAAGAAATCAACAAATATAGAGGACAAACAGTAAATCAGAAAGAATGGAAGAAAAGATACTTAAGACATCTGAACAAAAATCAATAAAATGGGAGGAGTTAATCAACCCCTTTCAATAATAAATCTTAATGTAAAAGGACCAAACTCCCCACTCAAAAGACACAGACTGACTGACGGGATTTAAAAGGTGATCCCAACTTTATGCTGCCTTCAAGAGATTCACCTCACCTGTAAAGACACACATAGACTAAGAGTGAAAGGAAGGAAACAGATATACCATGCCAATAGAAATGAAAAACGACCTGGAGTACCTAATCTTATATCTGATAAAATAAACATTACACCAAAAACCAAAGAAAGAAATAAAGAAGGCCACTATATTATCATAAAAGGATTTATCCATCAAGAAGACATAAGAATCATAAATATATATGAACCCAATGTTGGAGCAGCCACATTTATAAAGCAAACACTATTAGACCTAAAGAAAGAGATAGACACTAATAACATAATAGCAGGATACCTGAACACCCCCTCTCAATATTGGTCAGATCATCTAGGCAAAGAATCAGCAGAGAAACACAAGATCTAAACAACACTTTGGACCAGTAGGACTTGGCAGATATCTATAGAAGACTGCATCCAACAACTTCAGAATATTCATTCTTATCAGCACATGGAAAATTCTCCAGGATAGATCACCTATTACATCACAAAACAAGTCTCAACAAATTTTTTAAAAAAATGGAATTATTCCATGTATATTTTCAGATCACAATGGATTAAAATTAGAAATCAATAACAAACAAAACTCTGGAAACTATACAAACACCTGGAAATTAAACAGCATTCTACTTAATGACATATGGGTCCAAAAAGAAATTAAAAAGGTAATAAAAAATTATTGAAACTAATGAAATTAGTGACACATCATTCAAAAACCTGTGGGATACTGCAAAAGCAGTACTAAGGGGGAAATTTATCGCATTAAATGCTTACTTCAGAAGAGTGGAAAGACGGCAAGTAAACAACCTAACACTTCACTTTAAAGAACTAGAAAAACAAGAACAATCTAAACCCAAAGTTAACAGACAGACAGAAAGAATCAAGATCTGAGCAGAATTTCATGAAATAGAAACCCCCCAAACAATACAAAAGATCACTGAATCCAAAAGTTGGTTTTTTGAAAAGATAAATAAAACTGACAAACCATTATCAAGGCTAATTAAAAAATGAAGAGAGAAGACCCAAACAACAAAAATTAGGAATGAAAAGGTGATATTACAACTGATACCTGAGAAATACAAGAAATCATTAGAGACTACTATAAACAACTATATGCCAAGAAATTTGAAAATCTGGAGGAAATGGATAAATTTCTGGACACACACAAACTACCAAAACTGATCCAAGATGATGCAGAAAATCTGAACAGACCAATAATAATAAAAGATTGAAGCTGTTATCAGAAGGCTCCCAGCAATGAAAAGCCCATTTCTACCGAACCTTCAAAGAGGAATGGATACCAGTTCTCTACAAACTATTCCAAATATTGAAACAGAGGCCATTCTCCCAAACTCATTCTGTGAAGCAAACATCACCCTGATACCAAAACCAAAGATACAACTAAAAAAGAAAGCCACAGGACAATGTTCTTGATAAATATGGATGCAAAAATCCTCAGTAAAATACTAGCTATGAGAATACAGCAACACATGCAGAAAATTCTATACCATGATCAAGTGGGATACATCCCAGGGATGCGAGGTTGGTTCAACATATGCAAAGCAATAAATGTGATACAGCACATCAATAAAATCAAAGACAAATTCCATATGATCATCTCTATATACGCCAGAGAAGCATTTGACAAAATTCAACATTCGTTCATGATAAAGACTCTCTACAAGTCAGGTATAGACAGAAAGTATCTGAACATAAATAAAGCCATATATGATAAGCCCACTGCCAATACGATCCTGAACAGGAACTAGACAAGGATGCCCACTTTCACCACTCCTATGCAACATAGTGTCGGAAGTACTAGCCAGAGCAATCAGAGAAGAGAAGGACATAAAGGGCACCCAGATTGGAAAAGATGAAGCCAAACTGTCTCTGTTCGCAGATGACATGATCCTATAAATCAAACAGCCTAAAGCCTCCACAAAAAAACTCTTAGAGTTGATAAATGATTTCAGCAAAATTGCAGGATACAAAAACAAACAAACAAACAAAACAAAACAAAACAAAAAATTCAAAAGCATTTCTATACTCCAGCAGCGAATATGCAGAAAAAGAAACCCAGAAAGCTAGCTCATTTACAATAGCCACCAAAAAAAATAAAATAAAGTACTTACGAATAAAGTTAACCAAGGATGTGAAAAATCTCCATAATGAGAACTACAAACCACTGCTGATAGAAATTAAAGAGGACACTAGAAGATGAAAAGTTATCCTATGCACTTGGACTGGAAGAATTAACATTGTGAAAATGTCTATACTACCCAAAGTGATCTACAATTCAATGCAATCCACATCAAAATTCCAATGACATTTTTCTCTGAATTGGAAAAAAAAACTATCCTAACATTTATATGGAATAACAAAAGACCACAAATAGCCAAAGTGATTCTGAGCAAAAAAAAAAAAATGAAGCTGGAGGCATAATACCACTTGACTTTAAACTGTACTACAAAGCTATAATAACCAAAACAGTATGGTGCTGGCATAAAAACAGACACACAGATCAATGGAATAGAATAGAGAATCTAGATATCAACCCATGCACCTACAGCATCTGATCTTTGATGAAAGCACCAAGTCTACACACTGGGGAAGAGAATACCTTTTCAGCAAATGGTGCTGGGAAAATTGGATATCCACATGCTGGAGAATGAAACTAGACCATAGCTCTCATCATATACCAAAATCAACTCAAAATGGATTAAAGAATTAAATATACACCCTGAAACAATAAAACTCCTTAAAGAAAATATAGGGGAAACTCTCCAGGAAGTAGGATTGTGCACAGACATCAAGAATATGACCTCAGAAGCATGATCAACCAAAGGAAAAATAAACAAATCAATTGTATCAAAGTAAAAAGCTTCTGCACAGCGAAATAAACAGCTAACAGAGTTAAAAGACAACCAACAGAGTAGGAGGAAATATTTGCAAAAGATACATCAGACAAACGGTTAATATCCAGAATATACAAGGAAGTCAAGCAACTTTACAGCAAAAAAAACCAAGTAATCCAATTTAAAAATGGGCAAAGGAGCTGAATAGATATTTCTCAAAGGAAGATATATAAATGGTCAGTAGACATATGAAAAAATTCTCAGAATCACTCAGCATTTGGGAAATACAAATCAAAACCACACTGAGATACCATCTCACTCCAGTTAGGATGGCTAAAATCAAAAGACTGAGATTGGTAAATGCTGACAAAGTTGCAGAGAAAAAGGTACCCTCCTACACTGTTAGTGGGACTGCAAAATGGTGCAGCCTTTATGGAAAATTGTTTGGAGGTTCCTCAAACAATTACAGATAGATCTACCATCTGATCCAACTATTCTACTGCTGGAAATATACCCAGAGGAATGGAAATCATCAAGTCGAAGGTATACCTGTTCCCCAATGTTCATCGCAGCACTCTTTACAATAGCCAAGAGTTGGAACCAGCCCAAATGTCCATCATCAGATGAGTGGATACGGAAAATGTGGTACATGTACACAATGGAATACTACTCAGCTATAAAAACGAATGAAATACTGCCATTTGCAACAACATGGATGGACCTTGAGAGAATTATATTAAGTGAAACAAGTCAGGCACAGAAAGAGAAATACCACATGTTCTCACTTATTGGTGGGAGCTAAAAATTCATATATAAATTCACACACTCACACACACACACACACACACACACACACACACACACACACACACAAAAAAAAAAAAAAAAAAAAAAAAAAAAAAAAACCGGGGGGGAGAAGTTATAACAACCACAATTACTTGAAATTGATACGACCAGCAAACAGAAAAGACATTGTTGGGGGGGGGGGGAGGGAGGAGGGAGGGAGGTTTTGGTGATGGGGAGCAATAATCAGCTACAATGTATATCGACAAAATAAAAATTTAAAAAAAAAAGAATGAAATATTACCATTTGCAGCAACATGGATGGACTTAGAAAAAAATGTATTTAGTGAAATATCTCAGGCACAGAAAGAGAAATACCACATTGTGTATTGATAATATTTTAAAAAAATGCTGGGCAAAAATAAAAAAAATATTTAAAAAATCCCCAATAATTATTATGAGGGCAAATCTTTAAAAAAATCCAGAATAGAGCCTATGCTGCTATGAAAACTATTAAACTTTCAGCAAGCGCTTTCAGACCTCCCTGATGGTGGAGGACACCTGGAAAGAACTACACCCCTCTGTTTTTTCATTTTGAAAAAGTCTGGGAGAGGGAGCCAGACTGAAACACAGGGAAGGGGGAAGACAAGGGGTAGGGACAAAGGAATTGAGACTGAAGGGTGCAGAACACTAATGCTTTATAACTAAAGGCTTTCTTGATGTCCCAGGTAGTTTTTGAAATATACTTTCATATTGGATGACCAACACAACATCTACATGAAAAAATCTATGGTCCGTGTACTTTTTCTAACGGTCCTTCGTTATCACTCTGCTTATAGAAAAAAAGAAAAGCTCTTATTCATGCAAATCTACTCTTCTTTATGAGTTCTGTCTATTACTTTGCAAGCCCTGGATAGCAGAAAATTGTAAACAATTGGTGTTTTCAAGTGTAAAAAACATTTAATCACTTGCAATCTAATAAAATCCAAAACTAAAATTACTAACTAAATAAATAAATGAAATAAAAATAAAACTCAACAATTAAAATACAAAAAAATTAAAATTGGGCAAA
The DNA here is from genome assembly GCF_027409185.1 of Cynocephalus volans. Classification (NCBI taxonomy): domain Eukaryota; kingdom Metazoa; phylum Chordata; class Mammalia; order Dermoptera; family Cynocephalidae; genus Cynocephalus; species Cynocephalus volans. The sequence goes on along the minus strand of NC_084478.1, from coordinate 168,093,157 downwards.
AATATTTGAATAGACATTTATTCATATAATGTAAAGAAATGATCAAGCACATAAAAAGCTCAACATAATGAGTCTTCTGAGAAATGCAAATGTTTATTACACAATGCAATACTGCTTCACATCCACTAAGATGGCTATGATCAAAAAAAAGAGAGAGAGAAAGAAAATAAAAAATACATTAAGAAAGAAAAAGAAAACAAGTGTTAGTGAGGATATGAAGAAAATGGAGATCTCATACGTTGCTGAGAACATAAAATAATGACGCTACCGGGGAACACAGGTTGGCATTTCCTCAAGTACTTAAGCATGAGTTCTCATATGACCCAGCAATTCCATTCTCAAAAGAATTGAAAACGTATGTTTTGTAAACTGTTTCTACTTTTTGACTGTCATGAATAATGTAGCTATATAAAGGAATAAAGTGCTGAGACATGCTACAGTATGGATAAACTCTGACAACATTATGCTTAAGTTAAGAAACAAGATGTAAAAAGCCACATGTCCCATGATTCCATTTATATGAAATGTCCAGAATAGGCAAATCCTTAGAGAAAAAAAGTACAGTTGAGCCTTCGACAACACTGGGGTTAGTGGTGCCAACTCCCCATGCAGCTAAAAGTCCACATATAATATATACAACATTTTACTCCCCCGAAACTTAACTACTGAACTACTTAGCTACTACTTAAGTAGATCGCATGAATGCAGGGAGTGAGCAGATGGGGGGGAGGGGGACATTTGGAGTGATTGCTAACAGGACCTGGGTTTCTTGTTGGGGTGATGGAAATATTGTGGACTTAGGTAGTGAAGATGTTTGCCCAAAAGTGTGACTATACTAAAAACCCCTGTACTGGACACTTTTAAAGGGTACATTTTAAGATATGTAAATATATATCAATAAAAAACAACAATAATAATAGTTATAACTGCCCAAGACTCTAATGATGAGAGAAAACCCATATACACCAGAGATGTGTTTCTGAATGTAGTAAAAACAAAACAAAACATAACATTAAAATGCTTCCACAACTTTCACTCAACACATTCTGCAATAACGAATCCATTGTAAAAGCACAGCGTCATGAGCCAGTTTGTCACAAGCTCTGTCTACTACAGAGAGACATTCCTGAACCACTTCCCAGAGTCTTCCCAGCACATCAGGGACAACTGAAGCTTTTTTTTAAGACAGACAAGAAATTTGGTAAAACCATCTCTCCATAAAAAATCTTACAGAATTGTACAGGCTCTTCTTGACAGCAGGTGACACCATGTAGCCTGTGAATATCCCTCTCACTATGCAGTATGTCCTCAAAGATCATATACTTGTGCACACACATGCTCACATATAGGCACATGCATACAAGCATCAGTTTATCACATAGTTCAATGAGGTGGGAGGTGGGGAAGGATGGGGGGAAGTGAGAAAACAATCAGCTTGGAGAGTAAAAGCACGATTGGATCAGAAACTGGTGGAAGATCCTTAAAGAGAATAAAATGCCCATGGGAGTTTCAGGGGTCATGAATCTAAATAAGACCCTGGGGCAGGGTTGTGTGTTGTGTCCAGCTGAGCATGGCTGCATGGGAACAGGTGAGAAGTGGGGGGACAGTGGATTCCACTAGTAAGGTGGTTTAGGAACAGAGTAGAAGGGCAGGGTAGTGGACCCAGGCATTGTGTTGAAAATACCAGCACAGACTAGATCTTTCCGGAGCTCACAGGTTAGTTTACTGGGTGAGACTCACAAACAGCAAATACACAAATAATAAATCCTAATGTGCTGAATGCCTGCTCTGTGTCAGACATGGTGCTATGCACATTTCAGCTATTAACCTCTTGAATCCACACAACTGAGCTGTCCAGTGGGTATTGTTATTCGCCATTTCACACATGAGGAAAGAAAGACACAGACAACCTTGCCAAGGTCATGGATTCCAAAGAGCCCCATATAGGAGTGGAGGTGAAATGCATACAGATGACGGGTTAGGGGGGTTTAAGGAGAGGGTGGGGCCAGCTTGGCCAGAGGCCATCTGAATTTGGATGGGTTCTGGGCAGGCCCACTCTTCTGCCCTCTCTCTGCCCTTATAGACCTGACCACAGAGGGGAGTTAGGAGCAGCATTCAGATGCTGAGACACTTGCTCTTGCCCTCATTCATACTTTGCAGCCAGATTTAAAGAACTGGTTGCTGTGTGCCACACGTCTGTCTAGGCTCTGGAATAGAGTGCTGACCAAGATGTAAAGTGTGCCTGACCTCACAGAGCTGACAATTTGTTGTGAGAATTTGAGCTAGTGATTACAATTGCACTGAGAAGGAAAAATACAGGCAACTGCAGGCGCATATAATGTATCACGACATCCTTGGGCTTGGGTGGGTAGTGGTTAAGGAAGATTTCCTGGAGGAGGAGAGAGTGTTTTCACTTTGATCTGACCTATGAGGAGGAATTCAGTAGGCTGGGGGAGTGGGGCTGTTTAGGGTCAGAGAGGCAGTTTACTCCAAGCAGCGGGATCAACACAAGCAAAAGTTCAGGTGAGAAAAAAGGAACAGAATAGCTCAGGGCCCTGGAACAGAGGGCAGGAGACTGGGGTCTAGAGAGGCTGGCCTGGAGGGCCTGGTGATCCAGGTAAAGGGTGTGGCCTGACCCTCTGAGTCACGGGAGGTGGTAAAGCACTGCTGTTCCATGTTGTTTCTCTGGGCGTTAGTAGTGCAGTTTCCTACAGCCTCATTGTTTAATTTTTTAAAGTCTAATCTATAAATGTTTCCTCCTGGGTAACTTTAGAACTTCAATCAGTAGGTTGCAAGAGTTTAGCTCCACCGCCAATGTGGTGAATGAAAGCTGTTTTCACATTTCCCTTTGGAGGGTCCTTGGAAACATCTTGTCATCTCTTGGTCATTGCAGTGCTGCCACATGGGCTTCTGCCTGAGGAGAATAGATCAGGCCTAGAGAACCACCACTCAAGATGAACAGGTGAGAGAGAAGCTCTGATCCATTCTTATCCTGGGGGCAGGTGTGAACAGGGCAGTGAAACTACGACATGTGTCAGTCTGGGGAAGAAGGAGGGAGAACGTCAGCATAATGACAATCTTCTATTTTTATTGGTTATGAATATTCATGAGATACAGAGCTGATTATCACTCCTCGAGCCGAAGAGGTGAAGGCCAGATCCATATTGGCAGCATGCCCATTACCATAAATTGTGTTTGTACCCCGTGTCCCCCACCCAGTAATGCCCACCCTCCCTCCCCCTCTCCCTTTCCCCCACCCCACTTTGTATCCCTAGGTCTGTTCTCTCCCTCTGCAAGTCCAACGCAACACTGTGGTCTTTCCTTCCTTCCTTCTTTCTCTCTTAGCTCCCAGTTATGAGAGTGAATATGCGGTATTTATCCCTCTGTGCTGTGCTTATTTCACTCAACATAAGTTTCTCCAGGCTCATCCATGTTGTTGCAAATGGGAGAATTTCATTCTTTTTTATGGCAGAGTAGTATTCCATGGTGCATATATACCACAGTTTCCTTATCCAGTCATCCATTGAGGGGCATTTAGGTTGGTTCCACATCTTGGCTATTGTAAACAGAGCTGCCATGAACATGGGAGTGCCGGTATCCCTTTGACATGATGATTTCCATTCCTCTGGGTATATACCCAGAAGTGGGATTGCTGGATCGTATGGAAGATCTATCCATAGTTGTTTGAAAAACCTCCATACTGTTTTCCATAGTGGTTGTCTATTCTGAGTCATTCATCTTTCCCTTCCTCTGCTTTGACAGCTTTAGCATTTATCCTCGGGGTCTCCCTATGGTTCGGTCTTCCCATCTAGTAGAAATGCCATTAGCAGTTTATAAGCCCAGATATGGCTTCATTGAGGCTATGCTCTTAGCCTAGTATGCCCTCACAACTCTCTACCAATAAACATCATATATATTTTTTCAAAAGCTAACTAAATATCATTTCCACCATGAAGTCTTCTAGCACGGGCTGGAAGACATTAATTTACAATTTTATTGCAGCTTGTTCTAGCTGATTGACCTCAAAAAAGTCACTTGACCTTTCTGAGCCTTCAGGTCCTTCCTTTTGCTGCAAAATGGGGATAACAAGCATACCTTTAGCTGCTCAGGAAATGACTTATGCTTCCAAATTTAATCCACTAACAAATTCTGTTGGCACTAGCATCAAAACATCCCCAAATCTTACCTGTTCTCACTACCTCTGTTGTTACCAACTTAGTGTGAGCCACCATCATCTACCACCTGAATTGTTGCATGAGCTTCTTCTTGCTCAAATGAGACCTTCTCAGTGATGCCTTTTCTGACAATTCTTTTTAAAATTTGATATCTCGTTCCCAGCTTTATTCTTCCCTATTGCATCTATTATATTCTAATTTATTTATATCTGGTCTGCTTTCCTCCCAGTTGAATGAAAGCTTTAGGAAGGTGGGGACTTTTGACTATTTGATTCACTGTGAAATTGCCAAATACTGCCTAGCCTATACCAGGTTCTCAATATTTGTTTAATGAATAAATACTTACCTTAATGGTTTATTGTGAAAATCAAATGAAGTAATACATGTGTGAGTCCATCATATGATTAAGCACTATAAATGTGAGCTATTTCCCTCAGCTGGAATTGAACATTGCCTATCTAAAGCTCATGTCCCTGTTCGTAGGATTCTTTTAAAGATCTTACTGATTTAGGTGTCTGTATCATGATTTCTTTCTCTCTATGCAAATTGAGGGCCCGTGTCTCAAACTCAGGCTGAAATTCTTGATGTCTGAGCTGGGCGGAGAATGACTAAATTGTGGGCTTCAGAATGTGGAGACAAGAAAGATCTGTGAGAAAATGCCCAGGAGTGAAACTCGAATTGAGAACTGAAGTGGACAGTCCAACTGGTACAGACTGTGTAGAAAGTGAGAAACAAGTTACCAGGCAACAGTATGGACACCATAACAGCAGAGCAAGAAAAATAGATTTAGTGAATGAGTAAAGAAGAATAAAGGATAGATGGTAGAACCTAGAGCGTTTTCTGAGGTATTTTCACAAAGACACAGATAAACTATATATCAACTTTGGTTTTGTCTGTGGGAGCTATTGACAGTTGTGAGCTGGTTAAGATACCACATCTCTGACATCCTCACCATGGGTGGAACATGATCATTGTTTCCCTGGGGACATTAAGTGGAAAGCTTGGACAGTCTTTGGAACATACTCTAAGTGGGAGAAATAATGCTATGATGGCTTTTTTGTGCATATCACCATACTGGAGCTGGCTAAGGCATTGTGTGTTCAACATCTCCCTTAAAATATACTCCACTTTTTTTTGATTATCCCAATTTATCCCTGAGGAAGGGATAGGATCTAGAAGAAAGTAGTAAAAGAGAGAGTACTCCTTCATGACAACGCTGGATTCAGAAGGCAGCTACATTGATAACTACTGTTGTCTGGAAGGGCACAGAGGAATTAATGGTCATGCAGCTTTAAGCATCGGGCTGAAATTTGGGTTGCTAATTCATATGTATTGACAGGAAGGCCTAGTATAATGTTTTCCTCTTTAAAGGCCTAGTACTGGCCAACATATTTCTTTTTTTAAAAAATTAATTCTGCATATTCATGGGGTACAAAGCTGACCATCACCACCTGTGCCCAGGATGTGATGATCAGATCAAATACTATCAGCATGCACATCACCACAGATTGCAGTTATTCCCTTTGCCACCCACACAACCTCTCCCTGATCTCCTTTCCCTTCCTCTCACCCCAGCAGCCCTAGGTATGCTCTCTCCCTCTGCATGACCAACTTATCACTGTGGTCTTTCTTTCTTTCATTCTTTCTCTCTTAGCTTCCACTTATGAGTGGGGACATGTGGTATTTTTCTCTCTGTGCCTGGCATATTTCACTAAACATAATTTTCTCCAAGGTCATCCATGTTGCTGTGAATGGGAGTATTTAATTCTTTTTTCTGGCCAACTAATATTCCATAGTGTAGATATACCACATTTTCCTTATCCAGTCATATGTTGATGGACATTTACGTTGGTTCCGTATCTCATCTATTGTAAATGGAGCTGTGATGAACATGGGAGTGCTTGTATCCCTTCCGCGTGATGATTTCTATTCCTTTGGGTATATATCTAGCAGGAGGATTGCTGGATCATATGGTAGGTCTATCTGTAGTTGTTTGAGAAACCTCCATACTATTTTCCATACTGGATGTACTAATTTACAGCCTAACCAACAGTGTGTAATGGTCCCCCTCTCTCCACATCCTTGCCAGCATTTGGTATTCAATCTTTTTGTTTATGGCCAGTCTAACTGGGGTGAGATGTAGTTTTGATTTGCATTTCCCCGATGACTAGCAATGTAGAGCATTTTTACAAAACCCCTGTTTGCCATTTATATGTCTTCCTTCTAAAAATGTATCTTCAGCTCCTTTGCCTATTTTTTACTTAGGTTATTTGTTTTTTTACTATATAGTTGCTTGAGTTCCTTGTATATTCTGGATATTAATCCCTTGTCAGATGTTTAGTTTATAGATATTTTCTGCCATCCTGTAGGTTGTTGTTTCACTCTGTTGATTGTTTTCTTTGCTGAGCAGAAGCTCTTTCCTTTGATATAATCCCATTTATTTATTTTTTCTTTCACGGCTTGTGCTTTTGGCGTCTTATTCATAAAGTCTTTGCCCAGTCCTACTTCCTGAAGGGTTTCCCCTATGTTTTCCATTAACAGTTTTATAGTTTCAGGTCTTATACTTAAGTCTGTAGTCTACTTTGAGTTGATTTTGGTGTATGGTGAGAGGTGCAGGTCTGGTTTCATTCTTCTGCTTATGGATGTCCAATTTTCCCAGCACCGTTTATTGAAAAGGCAGTCTTTTCCCCATGTGTGTTCTTGTTGCCTTTGTCAAAGATCAGTCAGCTGTAAGTCTGTATGTTGATTTCTGGGTTCTCTTTTCTGTTCTATAGGTCTGAGTGTCTATTTATATGCCAGTACTATGCTGTTTGGGTTACTATAGCTTTGTAGTATAATTTGAAGTCAGGTCATGTTATGCCTCTGGCTTTACTTATTTCTGTTCAGGATTGCTTTGGCTATTTGGTGTCTTTGTTCTGATATGTTACATTAATGTTTTCAGATTTCCGCCACCTGATTTTTAATGGATAGAGTCTATACAGCAACCAACTCACAAACATCACCCAGTACAGTTCTTTCATTTAGTGGATGACTACTCTATTCTTTTTGCCTGCATTTCTTTTTCCACTGGGCCCCAGGGTCTCCGCATTTGTGTGTAGTATAGTGGTCAGCCAGGATTTGGGGCACAGTCTATACACAGATTTGGAGGCCCATCCCTTCTGTTACTCTCTTACTTCCAGGGCTCCCACCCCTGTTATTCCACATTCTGTGCTACCTTGAGCCAGCAGCACTGTTGTATATGCCACAGGAATTCTAGGTTTGGGGAGCACCTTCAGGAAAGAAAAACCGCAAACTCACAATTCTAACCCACTACTGCTGTCATCTTTCAAGGGTAAACTCACTGTAAGTTTCTGTCTGCTTACAGTCACTTCCTATTACTTTCAAGTTGTGTATGTGTATGTGTGTGTATATGTATACACATATGTATGGTACATTTATATATATATATATGAGGGTTCTTCAAAAAGTTCATGGAAAAATAGAATTAGAAGATAGAACAAATCTTTCCATAAACTTTTTGAAGTACCATATCTCTCTCTCTCTCTCTCACTCACACACACACACACACACACACACACACACACACACACACACACACACACACACACAGGTGTACTTCAAAAAGTTCATGGAAAAATTGAATTAAAAGATAATACAAATTCTTTGATGAACTTCTGCACACACACCGAGTTGTTGTTCAGAATTTATAATTAATAGCTACAGGAAGATGTATCCAAACAATTTATTCTACTATTACCAAAACCTGGCATATTTGTTGTTATTTTAATTTGTGTTAAGACTAATACTTCCTTCATGTTTATTAGCAATTTTTGTCCACTTCATGAATTTTCTGTTTATTTACCCATTTTTCTGTTTGTGTGTTTGTTTTTATTTATCTGTAAGATTTCATTATTTATTAAAGATAATAAGATATTAGCCCATCAGACATATTGTTATTTCAAGGTTCATATGAAATGTGTGTTAAAATATAAGGTTCTGGCATTATGGTGATTGCTTTATTGGCCTTTGATATTTATACGGGATCATTCAGCAGTAGAGAGCAAGTAAGGAACTTGTCCTTACCAGAGATATCACTCCACAGAGGAGGGAGCTCTTGCCTTTCCTAAGGCAGAGTCTTGTGGTCAGCTTGTATGATTGTGGGGGGAAGTTGTCAGTGATCTTCCTAAGAAAAGTCTTGTCAGATATATTAGCTCCATACCTATCAATAGTCATGGCATTAATTCTCAATCACAATCATTTGCCTTACTCACCAGTAACTGCTGTTAGTAGACTTCTGCTTCCCTGCATCAGAGGAAATATTTCAAGGTAATTGATATCTGCTAAGAGCACTGTGGGTCCTCACCAGAACGCTACTGAAACATTGTTCTCTCTCTTTTTGCTCCTAGGAGTATAGTATTGATGTATTTTTTTGGCAGACATGGCATGACGAAAGACTGAAATTTGATGGACCCATGAAGATCCTTCCATTGAACAATCTCCTGGCTAGTAAGATCTGGACTCCTGACACCTTTTTCCACAATGGCAAGAAATCAGTGGCTCATAATATGACCACACCCATCAAGCTGCTCAGACTGGTGGACAATAGGACCCTTCTCTATACAATGAGGTCAGAGATTGGTGGCCCCACCCCAAAGTATAGTGGGGGTAGGGTTGGTGTTGAAAGCAGGGTTTTTTAAGATAGCCATTGAAAATTCTGTCAGGTTTATAGATTAGAAATGCACATGTATGTATACACTTCCTTACTCATTTGCATGTATACACACACACGGACATTCCTATTCTAGATACACATATAGACAGTTGCACAGATGAACATTCTGAGACACACAGAGATATATGTCCATGATGTGTAAAAGTATGCATACTCAAGGACACATGTGGACTAACACGTGGCACATACATATTCAAGGACACTTAAGTACACAAACTCACAAAAACATATACACAGGCATGAACAACGTGATAATCAGAATAAGCCAGATTTAACTGTAGCAACAAACTGCCATATGATTCAGAGTTGTGAGAATTAAATGAGATGATGAGTATTTTCTAAAACATACAGTATTTGATACATATAAATAAAAATTTACAGCAACATTTATTTATGCCACATTGCCTAGAGATGCTGAAGACTTTGATATGAGTGAAGTTTCCAAACAACTTAAGGTTATAACTTTTAAACATGATAGAGATAGATAGATGATAGATAGATAGATAGATAGATAGATAGATAGATAGATAGATAGATAGATAGGTTGGTATTGAATTCTTCATAAAACAGAAAGTATAATTCATACTTTTTTACCTCCTGGTGCATAAAACCATCACAATTTTATGTATTTCATGACTCATTATTGCAACTAGAGTTATTGTCAACTGGTGTTGAATTTTCTGTCAAAAATAGTAACTTTGAAATCATTTATAGTGCAATTAGATTCTTTGCTCGAACACTAAGAAACTTCCTTGGCTCTCATATCTGCTTTTATGCTTTTGCTAGTTCCTCTGCTATCAGTTGTCACTTCTTGAAGCTTTCTCCCACATTCATGAGTGTTGATTTTGTACAACTGAGTGAACCCTTACTGAATGGATAAATGCCCCCATCTAGCGCAGGTTCTATGGCTATTTCAAATTTATGTATTATTATTTTGCAAAATGAAACTCAAATTATGCATGCCTGGCAAATATATGGTGAGTAAATTAAGTTTGTTTGCCTGTATACTAGTCCCTCTTTACTTTGAATTTGCTATTTTTTGGGAGGCAGAAAGATGACCAAGGAAGAAAGGATAACGAATGAGTATTTAAGAGAAAAGCTGAACGAGAGAGGAAGAGATGGAAGACTAGAGGAGAAATGAGCACAGAGTAGAGGAGAAAATGATGAAGAAAAGAAGTAAAGTGGATAGAATGGGTAAAGAGGGTAGAGGGGGAAGGAGATACTAATCATATATATATATACACACAATATATATATACAAATACATTTTTGTCATTTTAGTACAGGCATATATATAGTATATATGCATGCATGTATGTATGTGTCAGGGAAATGAGGGTGGAGAAAAGAGAGAATATAAGAAGAGAGAAAAAATAACAGAAAAGTCGAGAAGGTCAAGAAGAAGATGTAGTAAAATAACAACAGGCTATATATTAGAATATCCTAAAGACAGGAGAAATTGGTGAAGAAGATGTAGTAGGTGGGAAGAAAGACGAGAAGACATAGATAAGTGGAGAGGGACACTGGAGGAAATGAACCAGAGGGAGGGAAATCGTGCATGGAAGAAAGATACGTGTTCATCATTTATTCACTAACCAAACATGTTTTGACTTCCCATACATGGCCTTGGCCTAAGTTCTTTGTATGCAGACATTAATGACACATGGTCTCTGTTCTTAAGACAGTCACAGTATAACAGGGGAGAAAGAGTAATTAATCACAAACCATATTGGCTGAAATTTTGAAGATATGGGTAACTATGGGAGGGTAGGAGAGAGTCATCTTCCTCATTTTCGAGGGTCTGGTTGAGCAAGGAGTCCCTGCAGAGGGCACCACCTAAACTCCCGATTATTGGTATTATCATTAGTTTTTATATTATTAGATAAGTAGAATGTAGTCAAGAAGATTACAGGTAAGGGGCAGGTGAAGAGAGAAGGAAAACCAACAGAGTAACTGTAGGAATTGGAATGACATTTTATATAAGAGAATGAGGTGGTTAGTTTTCTATTTTAATATGACACTGTAGTTACTGCGTAAAAAAATGCATTCAAAGGCCACAAGACTGAAATTAGAGAAAACGGTGAGGAGACAGTTGAAATATTCTTGGGGAGAAGTGACGAAATTCCAGTTCAGAGCAGTGGATTAAGATGGAGCATGGGAAATACATGGAGGAAATAGGCAGTACAAACAGACAACTTCAGGCACAGAAAGGTTCTCAAGGTAGTAGGTAACCAAGCAACATGGGTGTGCAAAGTGGGGTAGACCGTACGCAAGCGAGAACCAGTTTAGATAAGAACTCTGTGAGGCTAATGTTGGACAAGATCAACTTAAGAAGACCGTAGATTATTCAGGGAGAGAAGCCTAATAGCAGTTGGATATGTCTTAAAATCGGGAGAAAGATGCAAGCTTGGGGTGTAAAGCTTGGTATTATTAGTAGGTTAGGACAAATTGAAACCGTAGGAATGGATGTCATCACTTCCCAAAGTCACACCAAGGGTTTAATCATGTAGAGCTACTGTCATTCAAGCAGCAGGGAGAAAGAGTAATCTACGAAGGAGATCAAGAAAGAAAAGCAAGCCAGGTGTAATGGAACCACCACTGTGCAGTATCCTGAGAGCTAAGTATGTTGATCAGTACTGTCACTTTCCGTCATTTCTACGTCATCTCTTTCTGCATATGTGCTAGTGTCGCACTTCTCTTGAGCCTTGAGGTTAGGCATGAACAGATCACTTGCTTTGGCTCACCATATGAGAATGTAAATGGCATGTGTCAGTTCTTAGGGGGGATGGGAAGTCTTTTAGAGCCAGTATGATGTCAGGGGTAGGGTCTAGGGGAGCCTGATAGTGGGCCTCAATCCACCTAGTCCTCTTACCAGGTTCTTGACTCCACCACAGCAAAGAATTCAAGTGTAGAGTCACAGCAGAAAGTGAGGACACGTTTAATATAACAGATAAGAAATGCAGGATCCACACAGAGAATGTGGTATGCTCCAGAGACTGAGCAGGGCCCACACCAAGTTTAACAGAAAAGGGAGTTCAGTACGGATATCAAGTCTAACACAAAAGCAAGAAAAACACACTTAAAGTTCAGGACAGAGTGCAGGCTGGCTCAAGAGAGTGAGCAGCTGCTTGCTGAAGGAAAGTTTGATACAATGTAAAGTTTGATACAATGTAAAGAATACACACCTCAGCCAGGGAAGTGTAGGTTGCCTCCAGGAGGATAAGCAACAACCCTGCCTTCGGCTGGGATTTGGCTACCTAATGAATATTCAGTTAAGGGGGTGGCTCCCAGTTATGTAACATTTATCTTGCACATGCTCAGTCGTCTCTTCCTGGAGCATGTTCATTGGTCAGACCCCATCACATGCACCAGGCATATTCAAGAATATTCTGTGCTTTCTGTTGAGCATGCCCAGCCACTGGATGTGCATAAGCCAGCCTGTTGTGATCTCATTTTCCCCATGTTTCTGCTGAAAATAGGTTTAACTGGCAACAGTAACTCTCCTCCAGGCGAGAGCCTAGAAGAGGGGGCCTGAGACCTCAGGAAGTAGCTGGAAACCTAGAGGCGTGTCTTGAAACCCAAGCCCAGGGAAACTGAGCACCTCCTATATCAAGTGTATGATTTGCCGTGTTACCTTCCCCATGCCACAGTGAGTAGCATTATGCTGGGGGGTCTTGGATCCATCACTCTGTTTCTTACTGAAAATGGTATAGAAGTAAGCCCTCTTGCCCCAACCTGAGAAAGAGAGTGCGCATGAGAAATAAACCTTTCTTGCTTTAGGACACTGAGATTTTAGGATTGTTTCTTACTGCATGTTAATCTAACCCATCTTGATTGATATATCAAAGGAGTAAAGAGTTTCAGAAAGATGACAGTGATCAATAATAACACCAATAACAGCATAATAAGTACAATAATTAGAATCAATATAGTACTTAAGTGAGCTTACACTGTTCTAATCACTGTGATTTTATAGTCTTCATAGCAATTGTGTGAGATAGGTACTATATTTTATTAAGATGATAGTGATTTTTATTTTTATTTGAAAGTTTTATATATTTTATAAGTATTTTTGTTAATAAAATGAACAATAATGTTTAATATGTTAACAGAACAAGTTCAGAGATTGTTTTTTGTTTATATATATATGTATTTATTATTGAAATGTAATTGATTGTGCATATCTTTGGGGTGTAGCATTGAATATCAATACCTGTGTGCAGTATGTGATGCTTAACTCAGGATAATTACTATATTTATCATTGCACATATATTCATTTTTTGTGGCCCTTTACAAATTTCTCACCACCCCCTCTCCCCCTCCCCCACTTCTCTCCTCTGGTGGCCTCAGTTCTGTTCTCTCCTTTTGAAAGTTTAAGGAATTATTGAAGTTCAAAGAATGATTGTATCATTCTTTCTACATTTATTTATTTATTTATTTATTTATTTATTTGTTTGTTTGTTTGTTTGTTTGTTTGTTTGTTTGTTTGCTTGCTTGCTTGCTTGCTCGCTCACTCGCTCGCTTGCTCGCTCCCACTGATGAGTGAGGACATGCAGTGTTTCTCTCTCTGCGCCTGGCTTATTTCCCTTAACATAATTTTCTGTAAATTCATCCATGTTGCTGTGAGTGGCAGAATTTCATTCATTTTTATGACAGAGTAGTGTATATATATATATGTATGTATATATGTGTATATATATACACACATACATACACACCACAGTTTCCTTATCCACTCATCCTTTGATGGACATTTAGGTTGTTTCCAACTCTTGGCTATTATAAACGGAGCTGCGATGAACGTGGGAGTGCAGGTATCACTTCAACATAATGGTGTCCATTTCTTTGGGTATTTACCCAGCACAGTGATTGCTGGATTGTTTGGCAATTCTGTGATTGTTTGAGGAACCTCCATACTGTTTCCCATAATGGCTGCACTAATTTAGTCTCACCAACAGTGTAGGAGGGTTACCCTTTCTCCATATCCTCACCAGCATTTGTTATTCTCCAAATTTTGGTAATGACCATTCTAACTGGGGTGAGATGATATCTCAGTGTCGTTTTCATTTGCAAGTCCCTGATGCTGAGTGATGTTTGGCATTTTTTCATGTGTCTGTTGGCCACTTGTTTATCTTCCTTTGAGAAGTGCCTATTTAGCTCCTTTGCCCAGTTTTGAATCAGGTTATCTGTTTTCTTACTGATAAGTTTTCTGACTTCCTTGTATATTCTGGATATTGATGTCTTCTCAGAAGCATAGTCTGCAAATATTTGCTCCCATTCTGTATGCTATCTTTTCGCTCTTTTACTGTTTCTTTTGCTCTGAAAAGCTTTTTAGTTTGATATAATCCCATTTGTTTATATTTTATTTTGTTGTCTGTGCTTTTGGAGACTTGTTCTTTGCTCAATCCTACTTCCTCAAGTATTTCCCTTATGTTTTCGTTTAGTAGTTTTATAGTTTCAGGTCTTATATTTAAGTTTTCAATCCATTTTCAGTTCATTTTGGTATGTGGTAAAAGGTACTGGTCTAGTTTCATTCTTCTACACTTGGATGTCCAGTTTTCCCAGCACATTTATTGAAGAGGCGGTCTTTTCTCCAATGTATGTTCTTGTTGCCTTCGTCAAAATCACTTGGCTGTAAGTAGGTGGGTTGATCTCAGGGTTCTCTGTTCTGTCCCATTGGTTCAAGTGCCCGTTTTTATGCCAGTATCGTGATGTTTTGATTACTATAGCTTAGTATATAATTTGAAGTCAGGTGGCATTATGCTTCTAGTCTTATTATTATTATTATTTTGCTCAGGATTGTATTGGCTGTTCAGGGTCTTTTGTTGTTCCATATAAATGTTAGGACTGTTTTTTCTATTTTTTTGAAGAAAGTCATTGGTATTTTTATGGGGATTGCATTGAATCTGTAGATCACTTTGGGTAGTGTGGACATTTTCACAATGATCAGTCTTCCAATCCAAGAGCATGGAATGTCTTTCCATCTTTTCTTGTCCTCTTTAATATCTTTCATCAGTGATCTGTAGTTCCCATTGTAGAGATCTTTCACCTCCTTGGTTAAATTGATTCTTAGCTGTTTTATTTTTTTGTGACTATTGTAAATGGGCTAGCTTTCTTTATTTCTTTTTCTGCTAGTTTGTTATTGGAGTATACAAACACTACTGATTTTGTGTGTTGATTTTTGTATCCTGCAACTTTACTGAGATTGCTTATCAGCTCTAAGAGTTTTTTGGTAGAGTCTTTAGGTTTTTCTATATATAGGATCATGTCATCTACAAACAGGGACAGTACGACTTTGTCTTTTCCAATCCGTATGCCCTTTATTTCTTTCTCTTGCCTGATTGCTCTGGGTGGTATTCCAATACTATGTTAAGTAGGAGTGGTGAGAGTGGGCATCCTTCTCCTGTTTCTGTTCATTCAGGATGATATTGGTGGTAGGTTTGTTGTATATGGATTTTATTGTTTTGAAATACTTTCCTTCTATACCTAATTGGCTCAAAGTCTTTATCATGAAGGGATGTTGAATTTTGTCAAAAGTTTATTCTCCAACTATTGAGATAATCATATGGTTATTGTCCTTGATTTTGTTAATGTGGAATTTCACATTTATTGACTTGAATATGTTGGACCAATCTTGGATCCCTGGGATGAATCCCACTTGATCATGGTGTATAATTTTTTCTGTAAGTTGCTATATTCTGATTGCTAGCATTTTGTTGAGGATTTTTGCATCTATGTTCATCAGAGATAATGGCCTACAGTTTTCTTCTTTAAAAAAAAAAAAAATTTTGTCTGGTTTTGTTATTGGGGTGATGCTGGCCTCATCAAATGAGTTTAGGAGAATGGCCTCCGTTTCAATTATTTTGGAATAGTTTGAATAGAAATGGTACTAATTCTTCTTTATTGTTTTTTTTTTCTTATTCGTGACCGGTAAGGGGATCGCAACCCTTGGCTTGGTGTCACCCGCACCACGCACAGCCAGTGAGTGCACCAGCCATCTCTATATAGGATCCGAACCTGCGGCGGGAGAGCCGCTGCACTCCCAGCACCACACTCTCCCGAGTGAGCCACGGGGTCGGTTCCTAATTCTTCTTTAAAGGTTTGGTAGAGTCAGTAGTAAAGCCATCTGGTCCTCAGTTTTTCTGTGTTGGGAGACTGCTGATTACTGCTTCAATCTTGTTGGTTTTTATTGGTCTTTCAAGATTTCTGTCTCTTTAGTTCACTCTTGGTAGTTTGTATGTGCCCCCAAATTTATCCATATCCTTCAAGTTTTCAAATATGTTGGTGTATAGTTGTTTATAATGGTCTCTAGTGATTCTTTGAATTTCTGTGGAATCAGTTGTGATATCTCCTTTTTCATTACTGATTTTTGTTATTCGGGTCTTTTCTTTTCTTTCTCTCCTTCCTTCCCTCCCTCCCTCCTTCCTTCCTTCCTTCCTTGCTTCCTTCCCTCCCTCCCTCCTTCCTTCCTTCCTTCCTTCCTTCCTTCCTTCCTTCCTTCCTTCCTTCCTCCCTCCCTCCCTCCCTCCCTTCCTCCTGGCTATTGGTTTGTCTGTTTTTTTATTTTATCAAAAAACCCTTTTTGCTTCATTGATCTTTTGTATCATTTTTGGTCTCTATTTCATTTAGTTCTGGTCTGATCTTAATTATTTCTTTCTGTCTAGTAATTTTGGGATTGGATTATTGCTGTTTTTGTAGTTCTTTGGGGTGTAGCATTATGTTGTTTATTTGAAAACTTTTTGTTCTTTTGATGTAAGCATTTATTGTAATAAACTTCCCTCTTAGTAATGC
Organism: Cynocephalus volans; assembly: GCF_027409185.1. Taxonomy (NCBI): domain Eukaryota; kingdom Metazoa; phylum Chordata; class Mammalia; order Dermoptera; family Cynocephalidae; genus Cynocephalus; species Cynocephalus volans. Next base: position 168,076,458 of record NC_084478.1, on the reverse strand, counting down.
TTTTGCTGTATCCCACAGGTTTTGGTGTGATGTGTCCTTACTTTTGGTGTTTGCTAGAAATTTCTGATTTACTGTTTAATTTCTTCTTGGACCCATAGGTCATTCAGGAGCATGTTGATTTCCACGTATTTTTATAGTTTCCAAAGTTTTGTTTGTTATTGTTTTCTCATATTAATCCATTGTGTTCTCAAAAGGTCCTTTAAATGAATTCAGTTTTTAAAAATTTGTTGAGACTTGACTTATGACCTAACATATAGTCTACCCTGGAGAATGTTCCATGTGCTGAAGAGAGGAATGTGTATTCTATAATTGTTGGATGAAACATTCTGTAGATATCTACCAGGTCCAATTGGCCTTAAGTATAGTTTAAGTCCTGTGTTTTTCTGTTGATTTGGTGCCTAGATGATCTGTCCAGTGCTGATATAGGGCTGTTCAGTTCCCCCACTATTAATGTATGGAGGTCTATCTCTTTCCTTAGGTCTGATAGCATTTACTTTATGTATCAGCATGCTCTGGTGTTGGCTGCATATATATTTATGGTTGTTATGTCTTCTTGCTGGAAAGATACTTTTATCTTTATATAGTGGCCTTCTTTGTCTCTTTTTATAGTTTTTGGTGTAAAGTCTGTTTTATCTGATATAAGAATAGCCACTCCTGCTCATTTTTGGTTTCTATTTGCATGGTATATCTTTTCCAGCTATTCGCTGTTCGTCTGTGTGTCTTTACAGGCAACGTGAGTCTCTTGAAGACAGCATATAGTTGGGTCTGTCTTTTTAATAAAATCAGTCAGTGTGTGTCTGTTGAGTGGAGAGTTTAATCCTTTTACATTTAGTGTTGTTATTAAAAGGTATTGTCTTACTTCTGCCATTTTATCCATTTCCATTCGGATGTTTTAAATATCTTTTGTTCCTTTCTTCCCCTTTCATTGTTTGTCTTTGATGCTTGCTGGGTTTTTAGGTGGTAAGGTTTATTTTCCTTCTATTTCTCATTTGCATTTTTGTTCTTTCTTTGTATTCATGGTAGTGATTATTGCTTTTTGGATTCCAGGTGCAGGACTCCCTTGAGGATTTCTCACAAGGCTGGTCGTATGGTGGTCATCTCCCACAGTTTTTGTTTGTCTGGGAAATATACTATTTCCCTCTCATTTCTGAAGGATATCTTTTCTGGGTATAGTATTCTTGGCTGGAAGATTTTTTCTTTTAGTATTTTGTAAAAATATTTCCATTCTCTTCTGGCTTATAAGATTTCTGCTGAGAAGTGTACTGTTAGTCTAATGGGGGCTCCCGCATAGGTGACTTGATGCTTTTCTCTTGCTGCTTTTAGGATTCTCTCTTTGTCTTTGAGCTTTGCCAATTTGACTATAATGTGTCTCGGAGAGGATCTTTTTGAATCTGTCTCAGGATCTTTGAGCCTCCTGGATCTGAAGGTCTATGTCTCTCCCTATACCTGGGAAGTTTTCCATTATTTTTTCATTGACTAGGTTTTCAATGTCTTTTCCTTTCCCCTCCCCTTCTGGAACACTCATGATTTGGATGCTTGTGTGCTTAAGGTTATCTTGTAGCTCTCTTAGGTTTTCTTCATTTTTAATATTGTGTTTTCTTTCTTTCTTTCTTTTTTTTGTCCACCTGGGTTACCTTGAAAAGACTGTCTTCAAGATCAGAAATTATTTTTTCATCTTGCTCTAACTTGCTTCTTAAGCTCTTGTTTGTGTTTTTTATATCATTGAATGAGTCCTTCAGTTCCAGGAATTCTTCTACATTCTTTTCTAAGGTATTAATCTCTTTGTAAATTTTCTCTTTCAGATCCTAAATATTTTTTCTTGTTTTATTGTGGTGTCTAATTGAGTCTTATATCACAGTAATTTTCCTTAAGATTGTTGCTTGGAAATCTATTTCAGTCATTTCAAGGTTTTCCTTCTCTATGGTGTCCGCTGCTTGACAATTATTGTGCTCCATTGGTGGTGTTGTATATTCTTGGGTTTTGTTTGCTTGTTTCTTTGTTTTGTCTTTCTAGTATCTGTATGTTGATGTCTGGTCATCTGGAAGAGCAGTTGCTTCTTCTACTACTCTTAAGTGGGCTTTGAGGGGAAAGACTTCCTCCTCTTTTTCTAGGCTCCACTGTTCACTCTTCTTTTGTCAGTGCAGTCAAGTGAGAGGCAGGCTGCCTCCATGGTGGCCATGGCTGCTACTGTGGCAATGAGGCACCCTTGTGGCAGCAGTGGCTGTGGTGGTAGCTATGGTGGACCACCCACACGGAAGTGGTGTTTGCAGCATCACTGGGTCCCCAGTTGTGCTCCTGCCTTCTGTTGGGTAGGGAAGCATGCCCATGGCTCCTCCCTTTGTTCTCAGGCATGCTCCTGCCTCCAAATTTTCTGATAGGCTCAGTGTCAGAGGGATGCAGTTGACATGTGTCACCTGTAGGCTGTCCATGGTGCTCCAGCCACAGCCCTGTAGCCTGTCATCTCTGGCCTGTCCTATTCACCCTGGCAGCCACCACCACCTGCTCCCTGCCACCTAGTGAGATAGGTAATATTATGTACATTTTACAGATGAGGGAAGTGAGACACAATGTTGATGAGAAAAATTTCCAAGTTTACGTAGGTAGTAGCTGGTTGAGCCAGCATTCATACTCTGGCAGTTTAGCTTTATTTATGATTATTTATACATTTATACAACATCGTTGGCTATATAGAGATATCAAGTAATATAGAGACTGAAAAGTATGTATCAGGGTTAGAAACATGGAGGACATTGTTGTTCTTCACGTACACAGTTTCTGTGGAGTGGCTAGTGCAGCGGAGGGTTTTTAGGAGTGGAGTAGAGGTAGTGGAGACAACGAACATGGAAAGAACTTTCCAGAGCTTGTTTAAAAATGAAAGGGAGGGGTGTGTAATAGCTGCATTCAGGGGTAAAAGAAATATTTGCCTTTGTTTTCAATGCAGAGACCAACACATATTTGTGAGATAGTAGAAAGAGGTAGAGGAGGATAGGGCAGAGGACAGCTATGAATGGATGTAATGTATACAGGACAATTTGAAGAGAATGAGCATTAGCAGAGGAATCATTGGAAGAGAGACATGCTTGTTATAAAGTGCAGAAAAGAGAAGAGTTTGAAGAGGATACAAGCGTGTACAAAACTGTGGAAAGAGTGGAGTGGATGTAAAGAGAGGAGAGGACATATCGAATGAGCTGGATGGAGGGATGAAATGATGATGCAGAGATGTTGATGGGTAAAAGATAGTAAGCAAATGGAAGGGAAGCCAGATGAAGGAGAGATTGATGGACAAGAAAGGAACCAAACACAGTAAAGATTGCGAGTAGGGGAGGAAAAGAATAGGGAACGAATGAGGATAGAGGAGAAATCGAACAACAATAGGAAGAGACAACAGAAGAGGTTTGTGTTTTGGCGGAGGGGTAGAGAAGAGGGAAGAAAAGAAAGGGGAGGTTGGTAATGTGGCAATTGAGGTGGGCAGAGGAAGAAGCAGAGCAGAGGATTAGTCACCTGGAAATAGAGCTGGATGAATGGGAAGATGATGACCATCGGGCTCTTCCTTATGATCTGAATTGAGCAAGAAAGTCAAATTTGATGAGATGGGAGTCTATGTGGAATGCCCTTGTGCTTGCTCTAAAGTATAGAACATAGGACGTACAGAAGTACAGAAACAGGATGAAGCCAGTGTTTCCCCTACACAGTAGTTAGTTAACCATAGATCCAGGAAAGTGGGTCTGGACAGAGAGAAAGTTGGTCTGATGCAAAACTGAAAGATAAAAGCCTGTCTCTCTTCATGGCCCCACAGTTGATTCATCTAGTGACCACCTTGTGCAAGTCACAAACTGTCTGCTTTCTCTAGTCTCCCACTCTGAATAAAGTAGCTGCTGCCTGTCCCGCCGGCACATGAAAAGTACAAATTGGATAAAGTCTGCAGAACAGTTATAGTTTTTAAGAAAATGTTAGACCCCTATTATTATTTTCCCCCTTAGAAATCTTATCTGGATTCTATGAAAAAACTAGATAAGGACTACTCCCTAGAAAAATCTGGCCGGGCATTGCATGGGTTTGTAACTAGGGCTGTGGAGAAAGAAACCTTGCCTTGCCTCATCTTGGGACCTCAGGAAAACCATAAAAATGCAGGCCAAAGCCCATTACCTGCTGTTTACTTCAGCAGCCCACATACTAAAACTGGAAATATCCATAGATTAACAGAGCCCAGCCCAAGATGTACACACCCTTATGTACATTATTTTCTATTATTCAGGCATGGACATATAGTAATCTTTATTAATGATATCTTACTTGTTGATGGGGATATGGGTAAACATGTTCATTGTATTTTTCTCTGCACCTATTGTATATATATATTGCATAATATATGATACAGTAAAAAAAAAAAAACTCCCACTGATTATCTGAACAAGAAAGACACATATTTGTTGAATTTAACTAGATTTTATCTCATGTACTGGAATTCTTCGTTCAGCACATTTACAGGGGCTTATTATGTTTAAGGCTCGAGGATACGTACTAAGCTACAGAGATAAATAAGACGTAGCTCAAGCTCATGCTGTTAATGACCTTACAGTCTAGTAGTTACAGAGACAAGTGCACAGATAGCTGCATGATAACATAAAATTCCTTAGATAGTGGAGGTGCAAATGTGGTAGAATCACACGATAAGGAGCATTTAAAATGACATGGAGGCATCAAGGAAAGCTGCAGAAGGGTGTGAGGCATAGCTTGTCTCTTGACTCTTGAAGGAAGTGCAGGTAGCTATCAGACAAGTGAAGGACAGGGCTGAGGGAGTAGAGGATATTCCAGGCAGAGGAAATAGCATGTGCAAAGACATGTATTCATGAATTGACATCACGTGTCAGAAAGTTCATGTCTCATATGAGACATGATAGGGGAAATAGACAATACTATGGGAGCATCTAGCAGGGACAATGAAATGAATCTGTGGGGAATATCCCTGATAAATTCTGGAGGAAATCACCTTTACCCTGAGACTTAAAGGGTATGTAGCAGTAAATTAGATTAAAAGACAGGGAGGAAATATTCCAGAGAAAGAGTACAGCAGGTATGAAGACCTGGAAAGTGAGTGGGGGGAGGTAGTGATGATACACATTGACAAGTTTATCTCAGGGGAAGGAATCAAACAGATTTGCATTTTAGATAGATCACTCTGGGAGCAGTGTAGAAGGCAGATTGGAGGAAAGCAAGGCTGATGGTGAGGTGCCTAGCTAGGAAACTGCTATGATACTCCAATAGTAAATATAACAACTACTGTGTTTTGAACAGCTACTATGTGCCAGGCACTTTATGTAAAATATCTTTAATCTTCACAACAACTATTCAATATAGGTATATAGTATATATATTTATTATCCCTAGTGAGCTGATCTAGAAGATGAAGCTTGAAAAATAAAAGCGATTTGCCCAAAGGGATGCCAATATCAGGTACATTCAGGTCCATCTGGCTTCAAGCTACCGGTTTTTCCACTAAATAAGGTTTGAAGATCAATATGGTGCCTGACTGGAAGTCAGTGCGGTTTAGGGTGCTGTATGGATGGTTCCCGTAAGCAAAAACTACCCTAGGATAATGAAAGGACTTAGGGTGCAGGAAAAATGATGAACCAATTGTTAACATTCCCATTGAATGTGGAAGAGTAATAAGCGTTCGGAAAATGGCAGTGAAGAAGGGCAGTGGGAAATAAAGCCAAATAGCATACCTGTTTGGAGGATAATAATCTGCAAGTGATATGGAATATGATTGCCCTGTGGTTACAGGAAAGCATTATTGGATTATAAAAAGTGAGTGACATTTTAAAATAATTTTTGCTATTTTGTGTTAACAAGTTAACAAACCCCAAATTATATAATAGTTCAAACATGATAAAAGTGTATTTCTTACTCCTTAAAGTTCAAAGCAGATGTTCCTCATTGGCAGGTGGCTGATTTTCACGTGGTGTTTCAGGAACCCAAGTTCCTTTCATCTGGTGACTTTGTCATATTCAACACATGGTTTCCAAGACCACTGCGATTGTCCGTATCAAGGGAGTGGAAGAGGAGAGAGCATGGAGGATTGTACCTGGGAGGTTTTTATGGGCCAGGCTTTGAGTGACATACTTATTTCTACTGGCATTCCTTTGACTAGGATGAGGTCACATGAACATGCTTAACTGCAAGGGAAGCTGGGAAAAGAAATATTGCTGTGTGCCCAAGAAAGAGAAAATGGATTTAGTGAACAGTTGTGACTCTCTAACAATTCCAGCTTTTGGTTTTTTTAATTAAAATATCTGGTTGCTTTCTGGAGTATCAGTTGAACACAGGGATACCAGTTAGTGGACCATTTCCCAGTCCAGGGAAGCATGACAAGAGCCTGAGCAAAGGCAGTGAAAAGTAAGAGTGGAGAAGAAAGTTCAAATATGAGAGAGGTTGTCAACAGAACTCGGAGTCCAACTGGACTTGGTGTAGTGAGGAAAAAGGTACATTGAGAATGTCCTTGACGTATGCTCCCTGGATACTGAGTAGACTGTGCTATTAAGCAAAATACTCACGATAGGTGAAGTGGCAGATATTTTGGGAAGGAGAGGTGATGATTAGAGACTTTATACTTCTTGAGAATGTGCCATAAGCCAGGCACTGTGCTAAGTGTTTTACATGTGTTAGTCTCATTTAATTGTCACAGCAATGATTGTGTATATATACCACAGAAGTACTACAGCTTTTTACCCATTAAAAAGATGGGTTCTGCAGTGAGACTGTTCCTGGTTCTTCCTACGTAAAATGAGGTGAATCATAACAATGCCTGTCTCATAAGGCCATTGTAGTGAATAAATGTGGTAAGGCATGTGAATTGCTTGACATATATCCTGGCATGTGTGCACTCTGTGGAGATTTTTGTTTTTGTTGTTAATATCCCCACTTTTATAATTGGTAAACTGAAGTTTCAATAAAACAGAGTCATACCACTAGTAAGTGGCAGAGCTGGTATAGAGACCAACATCACTCTTATGTTAATGCAAACCTTTTTTTTCCCTTCTACATCACACCCCCTCCTCCAATAAGGGAATGTTTGGGCTGTCAATTTTAAGTAATGAGTCTGAGATGGACATGATAAGCTACAGCTGGAAATCCAGGTCTGGAACTCAGGAAAACTTTGACACGATGGGATTTTGTAAAATTGAATACATTGCACAGTGTCTTCTGTGTGTTATGCTACATAGAAATAGTGTCCTATATTTAGCTGATAATCAAAGGAAATAGGCAGTAGTTTCTCCATGTTGAATCATCAAGAGACAAGTGGTGTTTCGAACCACTTAGGAGAGGGTTACTATCATATTCCCACTGTGATGCCTTCCTTTATTTCTTGATTGTACGATTGGGTCAGTTTTGCTTATGTATTTGGGAGGTTCCAAAGACAAATTGTTTGAAGGATAAATTCTGCATGATTTCAGGAGCCCTTCTCCACGCCTCCGCCCCCCAGTTTTGTCTGTAAAACTCCTCTCTTCCTAGTTTAGATTCAAATAGCTTGCACTTGAGTTTTCATTATAGAGTGCCTCAGAAATGGCCAGGAACCCAAAGCATTTGGGCCAGATTGTTAGTTGTATAGGACTTAATGTAATCAGCTCAACCAAGCATTGATAGCTTGTTTCACACAGTCCTTTTTTGCAGTGGCTTTTGCTCTAGGGGATCCACCTGTAGTTCCTTATTCATTAAGCTAGCAGCTGACTCACAGAGCCACACTTAGTGAGCCTCACTCTAATGAACAGAAGTAGAGCATGGAAGAGATGCAGTGGCTCATTTTGGGCTCTGAGAAAGCTTACAATGAGGTGAGAAACAAGTAATAGTATAAGTCCTCAGTCAATCACAAACTACTGTGTGCACTCCATGCAGTGCCATCAACCCTGCCCTCCGAGAGCTCACATCCTAGGAAGGAAGATAGGGCACATCATTCACCGTACTATAAGGCATAATGGAAATTTCACAAAAAGCCAACAATGAAGTGCTGCGAACTAAAAATTACAGGATTCACTTAGACTCGGGGGTATGGGCCCAGATATGGGAGGCCTTCATATCTGGGAGAAACGTATCCTTCAGAGATATTCCTATATTTGTTTCATTTTTGCCAGTTCCAAGTGGAAATCAGGGCCTTGAAATAACAAGGATGGCCTTTATTCTTAAAAGCAAGAAGCTGGTCTCCAGGCAGATTGAGCCTGTTAAAAAGCTCATTCTATCACAAGAGAGATTTTCAGATCAACAGAAGTGTCCCTCTTGTTTCAAAGAACCCAGCTATTTTAGATGCTAACCCTAGACAGAGTGCAACCTCTATGTTGCAGTGGAATGTACATTAGAATAGAAATTAGGAGCTCTGGGTGTGAGTCCCAGCTCTGGCACAGATCAGCAGTGTAACCACGGGCAAGGCATTTCTTATCTACGGGTCTAAGTTTCTACTTGTGGGAAATGTGGCTGAAAATACCTGCTCTGTCTGTGTTTCAGAAATATTTATTAAATCAAGAAGCATTTATCAACCATATGCTACATGCCAGCCACCATACTGGGGATGGGATTACAATGATGGACTGAGACTCCTCTCTCACGTTGCTCACAGTCCTGTGCAGAAGACAGGTGCATAAACAGATACTGATAATCCTATGTGGTACGGACTAAGGTGTTTGTCCAAAATGCTCTGGGATTTATGCAAGTTGGAGAAAATCACTGTGCCTTGAAAGAAACATGTTGCATATTCCAGGCAAGGAAAACAATGCATGCAAAGATTTGGACACATAAGAGCTTTGTTTTGTGAAATCAAAAGTATTTGCAGATGGCTGGTGAGAGAGGAAAAGTGTGGGTGTCAGAAAATGAGGCTGGAGCTCCACTTCTGAGGTAATTGTTAAAACTCAGATGTGCTCCCTCTGAACGCTAAACGCAGCAGTAAAGTGGTGGCCTTCCTTCTGGTACTTACCCTCTTGTCTACAGCTTCGGGATTTAATGGGAAGCCCATTGACAACTGGGATTTTTGTGACTAATGTGCTGCTTGGTTTGGGTGTTTGGTGGCGGTGTATTTCAAGTGACTCATCCTGTGCTGATAATGGCTATTAATGATTTACTGTCTTCTTTTTTTTCACTGTAAATCCAAGATCCTGCCCTTTGCACCATGATTATAGAAATAGCCTGCTTGGCCCCTCAACTTCTCCAGAAGTACTGTTGTCTGTACTTTGGTTTTTAGAAAGAATATTCCTCAGAGTGCAGAGCAGATTGTTCCATTTCGAGAAGCCCTCGTTGACAGATTACCTATGGTGGGGCTCATACTGAACTCCAGAGACCTTTGTCCCCTACAAAGTTTAAGCTGCTTCCTCCTACATTACTCATTTATTTTATTAATTTCAAGTTAACACTTTTTATTTACTTGTCATTATAAAATGTACCTACTTGGATTTTGCATTTAATTCAACAGTACAAAATAACAATTCACATATAGTAGTTTTTCTTGGCTTCTTGACAGGTGTAACATACTGTGATGTAAGGCAACATAGGCAGTAGGCATTTGAAAGTATAAATCACCATACGTAATGTTATCTATTTTAATATTATTATTACACTGGGATGTCTCTATAATCTAATGCTTAGAGTCCTAGAGGCAGGACAAAGTTAGAATGGAAACTGTTCTTATTTATTTTTACTTATTTTTTAATAATTACTGTATTTATCATTACACAATGCTCCCTCCTACATTACTCTTAATGGGTTGATAGCATCACTGAACAAACAGTACGTATTATATTCAATGAGCGTTAGTCATTTATCCTTTAGGACTCTGGTTATTGCAGGAAATTTTATTTGCTTTAGGGTTTTCTCCTATTTTATGCTCCCACTTAAAAAACAATAGATATTCTATATGCAAAAATCTAGGAATAATTTGATATATTTCTGTGGGGCAATTATTAAGATCAAGGTGATTCCATACTGTATGATTCAATGTATATGAAATGTCCTGAATAGGCAAATCTGCAGAGACAGAAAGTAGAGTAGTGGTTGCCTAGGGCTAGGGGTTGGCAAAAGGGAGGGGCAAGGAAGGAGGTGATGATTAAGGAGTACAGAATTTCTTTTTTGGGTAATGAAAAGTTTCCAAAATTGATTGCAGTGATGAATGTACAACTCTAAATATACTAAAAGCCATTGAAGTGTACACTTTAAGTGGGTTAATTGTGTGGTATGTGAATTATAACTCAGTAAAGCTGTAAAAAAGAAAAAGAAAAAGGATCTAGGTGATTCATTCTCATTCATATTAATTTTTTAGTTCTTAGAATTCTTTATTTGAGATATAGCATGCATATTTTAAGGTATACAAGTGTCATGTGTATAGATCCATAGCATTCTGTGTACGGAGTGTGCTAGAGGTTGTAGTATTAAAACAGTAAAGAAATGGGAGAGTGGCTTAGTAAGGTGAGAGGTATTGTCAAGTTATGAGGACCAGAGCCTCATTTTCCAGAAGGATCACTTTCCCTGGGCCAAAGTCAAATGGGCACTGTTTTAATTCATTTGTGCTGCTATAACAAAATACCTTAGACTGGGTTATTTATAAACAACAGAATTCATCACTCACAGTTCTGGAGGCTGGGAAGTCCAAGATTAAGGAACCAACAGATTCAGTGTCTGGTGAGGGCTGCTCTCTGCTTCAAAGATATTACCTTCTTACTGAGTTCTCATGCGGCAAAAAGGACCGATGAGCTCCCTTGGTCCTCTTTTTAAGAGCACTAATACTCTTTTATAAGGACCTTTTATAAGGACAGAGCCCTTACCTCCAAAGGCTCCACCACTTAATGTATCACATTGCGGGTTAAGTTTTAACATATGAATTGCAGGGAGACACAAACATTCAGAACATAGCAGGCACAGAGAGCATGGACGCAATAGCTTCTCAGTTGGAAATTTTTTCTCATTGACTTAGTGCATTGGATGGATTCCCACATAAAAGTAAATGACTTACACGTGGTATTTAATCTAATTCAGGAAACAAGACATATTTGACTCCCCAAAAATCCTAAAAATGCAAAGCACTGTGTAATACATGCAAAGTAAATACTGGTTTTTATATCAATGGTATAATAAAATAGAAAAATAATCAGCAAATAGCATAATAAGAATAATCTCTCATATGTGTGCTTGTTTTGAAAACATACTTAGATATTTCCAGTGAGGATGAGATAAGGGCACCAAATAACCAAGTCACCAATTTGTCTCAATTCCAAAGGAGTAGAAAAGAAATTATTTACCCAGTGCCTTTAAGTCAATAGCAGGGATTCTTAACTCAGTGAGATGGCATAAGATAATTACTAGAGTAAGCACTTCAAACTACCACAGGCAGTCTATTGTTTACCCCCCCACTTTATGCCCCCTTCCCACTTCGAGATTTGCATCGTCTGCCTGAGGTAAAAGCAGTAAGTAGTGCCTGCTGTAGAAAATATGTGAAATGTTGAGTAGCACTTCTGTGTTGGGAGTCAGGGGGAAGACATTAACCCGGGACACTGAATCTCAGTCCTCGGACTTCCTGTTTCCCCTGTCTATCACCACTCCCTTCATAATACCTTCCAGTCTTAGGGCTTTAGTTAGCATCTGTAAGGCATTCGCTAACAAGGTACAGATAATTGAAATAACTTGCACACAGCTACTATGAGGTGGAGCTGGATTTTTAAATCTGGCAGTCTGGTTTTGGGATCCATGCTCTTTTTTGTTAACTGACAAATAAAAATTGTACATATTTATAGTATACAGCATGATGTTTTGATATATGTATACATTGTGGAATGGCTAAATTAAGCTAATTAATATATGCATTACCTCACATACTTTTTTGTGGTGACATTTAAATTATATTCTCTTAGCAATTTCCAAGTAAACAATACATTGTTATTAACTATATTCACAATATTGTGCAATAGATCTCTGGAATGTATTCCTCCTATATGACTGAAATTCTGTATTATTTGATCAACATCTTTCCAATCCTCCCATACCCCAGCCTCTGGTACCATCATCTATTCTCTGCTTCTATGAGTTCTACTTTTATATACTCCACATATAAGTGAGATTGTTCAGTATTTGCGTTCCTGTGCCTTATTTCATTTAACATAATGTCATCCAGAGTCATCCATTTTGTTGCAAGTTATAAGATTTCCCTTTTTTACAGGCTGTATAATACTCCATTGTGTGTATATACCACATTTTCTTTATCCATTCATAAATTGGTGGACACTTACGTTGATTTCACATCTTGGCTATTGTGAATAATACTGCAATAAAAATGGGAGAGCAAATATCTATTCAACATACCGACTTTATTTCCTTTGGATATATACCCAGTAGTGGGATATACAGCCCCCAGTTTGTTCTTTTTGCTCAGGATAGCTTTGGCAATTTGGGGTCCCTTTGTTGTTCCATACACATTTTTTGAATTGTTTTTTCTATTTCTATGAAGTATGTCATTGGTAGTTTGATGAAGATTGCATTGAATCTGTAGATTGCTTTGGAAAGTATGGACATTTTAACAATATTCATCTTCCAATCCATTAACATGGAATATGTTTCCATTTATTGGTGCCTTTTTCAACTTCTTTTATCAGTGTTTTATAGTTTTCAGTGTGCAGACTTTCATCCCATTGGTAAAATTTATTTATTTATCTGTTGTAGCTATTGTGAAAGGGATTGTTTTCTTGATTTCTTTTCTGGATAGTTCATTGTTAGTGTATAGAAACACTACTGATTTTTGTATGTTGATTTTGTATCCTGTAACTTTACTGAATTCATTTATTAGTTCTAACAGTTTTTTGGTGGAGTCTTTAGGGTTTTCTGTATATATGATTATGTAGTTTGCAAACAGACAATTTAACCTTTGCTCTCCTATGTGAATATATTTTTTTTCTTTCTCTTGCCTAATTGCTCTGGCTAGGACTTGGAATCTATGTTCTTAAGCACTGTGTTGTAATGCCTTTCTTTATTTTTTTTAAAAAATAAGAGGTATTTTTGAAGTATCTTTTACATATGATAAAATTTGTTTTAAGTGTACAATTCAGTGACTTTTAGTAAATTGAGAGTTGTGCAACCATATCCACAGTTCAGGTTTAGAACATTTTCATCACCTCCAAAAATCCCTCCAAAAATTTGTAGTCACTTTCCATTGTCACCCCCAACCCCAGGCAACCAGTAATCTACTTTCTGTATCTATAGATTTGAGTTTATTGGACATGTCATGGAAATAGAGTCATACAGTATGTGACATTTTGTGTTTGGCCACTTTCGCTTAGCATAACACATTTGAGATTCATTCATGTCGTTGCGTGTATTCCTTTTTATTGATGACTAGCATTACACTGTATGGATATACCATATTTTGTTAACCCATTCACCATTTAATGGACATTTGGGTTGTTTCCACCTTTTGGCTATTGTGAATAATGCTGCTATGAACAGGTCTTTCTCTGGACATATGTTTTCTTTCCTATTTGGGAGTGGAGAATTAGAGTAAAACCACAGTGTCTGGGCCGAGCCCGTGGTGCACTCATTTGATATTGTCAGTCTTTTTTATTTTAGGCATTTTAGTGTGTATATATTTCATTGTGATTTTAATTTGCATTTTCCTAATGATTAATTATGATGAGCATCTTTTCATGTGCTTATTAGCCAACAGAATATCTTCTTTTTTTTTTTTTTTTTTTTTTTTGTCGTTTTTTTCGTGACCGGCACTCAGCCAGTGAGTGCACCGGTCAGTCCTATATAGGATCCGAACCCGCGGCGGGAGCGTCGCCACGCTCCCAGCACAGCACTCTACCAAGTGCGCCACGGGCTCGGCCCATGAATATCTTCTTTGATTAAAAGTATATTTAAATATTTTCCTCATTTTTAAATAGGACTATTTTTTTTCTCGTTATTGAGTTGTGTTACTTATATATTCTTAATACAAGTTTTGATTAGATATATTTTTCACAAATATATTCATCCACTCTGTGTCTTGTTTTTTTGTTTTGTTTTGTTCTTTTTTTTTTTTTTTTGGCAGCTGACTGGTACAGGGATCGAATCCTGGACCTTGGTGTTACCAGCACCATGCTCTAACCAACTGAGCTAACTGGCCAGCCCTTCATTTCCTTGATGGTGTCTTTTGACAAGCAAAAGTTCTGAATTTTGATGAGCTTCAATTTATCATATTTTTTATTATATGGATTATGCTTTCTGCTGTTGTATCTAAGAAATCTTTGCCTAACTCAAGGTAACAGACATTTTCTTACATTCTGCTTCAGAAGTTTTAGCTCTTAAATTTAGGTCTATGATCTGTTGTTAGTTGATTTTTGCTTACGGCATGAGGTAAAGCTTCATGTTTATTTTTCTTTCTTGCATGTGGTTATCTAATTCTCTTAGCACCGTTTATTTAAAAAGCTATTTTTTCTCCAGTGAATTGTCTTGGTTCCTTGATCAAAAATCAATTGACTATAAATATCAAAGTGTATTTATGGATTTTCTATTCTTTTCCATTGGTCTGTACTATATATCTATAGTCCAAAACAGCACTATAATGATTACTGTAGCTTTATAGTTTGTTTTAAAATTGGGAAGTAAAAGTAGTTACGATATTTTTTTGAAAGGTGCTTTGGCTATTCTAGATCCTTTGTATTCTCATATTAATTTTAAAATCTGCTTGCCATCTCTACAAAAGGAAAAGCCTATCTTTCCTGATAGGACTTTTTTTTTTTTCAGTCCTTTCAGATTTGAGGACTTTCTCCAGCCAAGTTGTTGGAAGGTGAGCTGTGACTTACCTGGCCAGAAGGGGATTGGATTATGAATGGAACTCTGGATAGGGGTCCAAATTTCTGCACTAATCCTTACCCTGGATTTTCTAGGTGACCTTGACATCTCTTTCCTATGGCAAATAGCATCCCTGTCTTTCAAAAATGATCTCCTCATGTCTCATTGCAAAGGGCAAGTGAGTCTCTTTCATCCTGGTTTTTGCAGACTCACCCTCACCGGGCACAAACCTGAAACACGCAGTTGCTCACGCCCTGTGTTTACTTTTATTTCCAGCCACATCTGGAGGCCAAAATTCATAAATTTATTGCCAAGCCTTACAACAGTTTACTGAGTTGGTACGTTAAGAGGAGGGGGGGTGGAATAAAACGATCTCCTGACTTGTCGAGTGTAAAATGGATGGAGCAGTCGTTGGGCAGACCGTAAACCCCAACCGTGTTTATTAACATCTGCGGCTGCCTGCAGACGGCGAGGCGTGAGCAGGCTGTGTTTGTCTTGGAGGGTTAGCCCAGAGAGCTCCATGCTGTACTCTCCATATACGTATGCACAGCCAGGCATCTTTTTAACCCACCAGAGACCAAGAGAGGGACACAAGGGCCGTTCAGAGGTGGAAGACCACAGATCCGATAGGGGGAGAGCCAGGATGGGCACCCGACCGTGTTTACCATTGGGGCAGTGCAGTGGGTGGGCGATTCTCGTGACGTACTTGAGGCTTCGAAAATGATCATAAATCTCATGTCTGTCAAACAGAGCTGGCATTTTCTTTTCCTTTCACAACCAGGTTTTGTGGGATCAAAAAAAAAATTTTTTTTTTTCAACCAGAAATTCTCTAAACTCTCATGAAGAGTGTATCCCACAGTTTGGGTGGAACCCCCCAAACACTGGAGTATTTTGGAGGAGGCTGTAGCCTCCCCTCTCCTCTGGGGGGGCGGGGCTGCCATTATGTTTTGTGTTTTTACAGAGATTCATCCAATTTGTTTTGGGTCAGACAAGAGTACCCTAAACAAGCCAATAGTTCTTTTAGGTTGCTGCTCTTCTGCCATAAATAAAGCAGGAAGCGAGGGAGCCGTTCTGCAGGGCCCCAGGATGGGGGAAGGACGTGCTGTTGGTGGCCGCCAGCCACGGACCCTTTGACTAGAGAGAAGTGTGCTGGGGATGTCCTTTTAGCAGGCGGTCTGGCTCTCCGGCACCTCACGTCTGAGGTGAATCCGCCAAAGAAAAGGGCGCTTTTTGTGGTCAGAGCCTGGGGCTTGGACGAAACCCTTGGACAGAGGGAGTGTGTGCCTGGGGAAGGCGTGGCCCATCAAGCCGGAGAAAACCCCCCTGTCTGTGAGCAGCACGGCTGCCAGGTCTCTCTGCTTGGGGAACAGTGAACGACTGTTGGAAACCTTGGCCTGCCCCAGCGTCCAGGTGTGCCCTGGCCAGTCAGGTGTGTCATCTTATGAAAAGAAGCACGAGGGTCCTAGTGTCCACCCCTGGCTCTGTGTCCACCCCCGGCTCCATCACCACCCACCTCTGCCCACCCATGCCAGAGTTTCCCCTATACGTGGGAAACGGTCCCTTCAGGATGACTGAGTGACCCTCTGCTCTTGTGCAGGCTGGGTGGGATTGGGGTCTCCTCCCCCTCCTCATGCCACCAGATCTTCACATTCCATCTTCCACAGTGGGCAGTGTCCCAGCCAAGCTGCGAACCATCGGCTCTGAAGACCTCGCTGCTTTTCAGGGCTTTTTTCCTGGCCCCTGGCCACACTCGACTGCTTGGTTATTTGGGCAGGGTTGTTCAAGGGTGTGAAACCAACTGGGCCAGAGAGGAAGGTTGGGGCTCAACCCAGTGGTGGGATTTCCCTTGTGGCCTGTGGGTGGGGGGCATAGACATGTTCTCAGCAGGGACCCCTGGAAGAAACCCAACCACTGAGATGCCAGTACTTTTCCAATGGTGGGTGGGGCAGGGAGGAGGAAAACCTTGAGCCTCGGTGACCTGGCAGCCTAGGGATTTTCCAGGCTTGCTTTGGGGAGGTTATCCCAATGAGAGACTTAGAATCAGGAAGCCTTCCTTTTAATTTTTTAAAATTTTAACCACACTTCACACGTACAGTGATAACATGTTGAGTGGGCATGCTGGAGGTCCTCAGCAATGCCTTCCTAGTACCCACCATGGTGCACGAGGGGAGAAGGTGCCTTGGCAAGATGGTTAGCCAGCGAGGGCGACCTCTCCTGATTCTGCCTTGTTCTTTCAGAACGTGTTGTATTACTCAGGAAGGTGCAAGAACAAGGTCTGCTCCCAAGGGCTCTCTGTGTTTCTTACCTTACCTCAAGGTCATGTCTGCAGTTTGTGAAAATGAGTGTTCCCCAGCCTTGTATCCTCATGGGTCTTGTGTTCTCCCAAGTCTAGTTATGTTTTTAAAAAAACATTTTCAGAATTTCCACTTTCTGCAGTGTGGCCTTGGGTCCACTTTGGTTCTGCTTGGGGTACAGCCAGAAGGCAGCCCCCGTGTCAATTCGTGTGACCATCTGTCTTATCCTTCAGGTATTGGATTAACGCTGTTTCTTTAGAGGGGCCTTCGCTGTCGCCATAACCCTCTTCCCACCCCATATTCTTCTTCATAGAAGCTTCATGATTTATAATCAAATGTTTGTGTTTACTTGTTCATGACCTGGGTCCCTGCCTGGAATACAAGCCACGCGGGCAGAGGCGTGTTATGTCGGTTTTATCACTGATGAGGCCCCAGCTCCTAGCACAGCATCTGACACACGCCAGACGTCCAGTCGGTATTCGAGTTAACGCCTCCAGGGTGGGATCTGCGGAAGTGCGATGTGTGGCAGGTTAAATTAAACTGCTGCCGGGGGGTTGTGCCTTCTAGATTTCTACATTCCTGTTGGCTCTGTTTTATACTTGGCTTCTTCCAGAAAAGAGAAAAAAAAAGGATAACCGTTTAACATTCAAGCCGGCTTATTGATCTTTGAAAGTTACAGTGTGAGCAGAGCTGTGGGATGATGGTGTATTTAGTTTAGATGGAGAAAAAAAAATGCAAGCAGGATCATGAGTTCTGTTTACTGGTTATTGTTATTACAGAGATTAATGATTGTAGGGCATTTTTCTTAACCAGGAAGATGGCTTCTTGGCAGGTGTCTGAAAATACTGGGTTCTGATTTGGTGTTATATAAGTTCCTAGTGTCTCCCACTGCTGGCTGTGCCAGAGGTGGCCTGGTCACCTACAAGGCTGCTCGATCATCTACGAGGTTGCTTATCATGTGACCCACGTCAAGTTGGCCCTTTCTGAGAGGGGCTCAAAGGGCTTACATGGTTTGTCACTCACCACCGCATCTCTTTGTTTGCCTAGATATTGGTGACCAAGTATCTTCAGATAGCCAAAGCTTTCTAGGTGAGAGTCTGAATTGGTGTCAATGTCTGCACAAGAGGCCTGGGACATTTTTCTGGGAGGACAGTCGTGCAGACTCTGAGGTCTGGTTTGGTAGCACCTGGGCTGAGAGACTGGAGTCCTAGGCTTGATTTTGCCTTTGCCCCGGGGCCTCTTTTATGCCAAAGTTGAATACCCGTATTTTGCTGACAGTAGCTAACCAGAAAAGAAAAGACAATGAGCAAATATCCAATGTATATAATTTGTAAATATGTACATAGGACAAACATACAAAGATGTATGTAAACACAGGTGGCGTGGAGGGTTTTGTCTTCCTCTGTCATTTGTGCCTGTCTCTAAATGAACATGAATACAGCAAGTAAATCTGCATTTCCTGCCCTGGAAGGAGTCTGGGAGTGTGAAATGCAGCCAGTGCTTCCTGAGAGTGTCATCAGACTAGCCAGCTAATTTAAGGTGAGGTATTATTAGTTTGCTAGGGCTAATGTAATACCAAGTACCTCAAACACAGTACCACAAGCAACAGAAATTGATTGTCTCATTGTTTTGGAGGCTGGAAGTTCAAGGTCAAGATGTTGGCAGGGTTGGCTCCTTCTGAGGGCTATTTTGTATCTTCCTCAGCTTTTGGTGGTTTTCTGGCAATCTTTGGCATTCCTTCGTGTGTAGGAGCATTGCCCTGATTTCTGCCTTCACCTTCACATGCATTCTCCCTGTGTGTGTGTCTGTGTTCAAATTTCCCCTTTTCAGACCAGTCATATTGAATTACAGACCCACCTTACTTCAGTGTGATCTCATGTTAACTAATGACATTGGCAATGACTGTATTTCCAAAAAGGGTCACATTCTGAGGTACTATGGGTTAGGACTTTAACATATAAATTTTTTTTTTGTGGGGGGAGAGGTACAGTTTCACCCATAACAGATGATGAATGACCAGCCTTTACAACAGAAGTATAGGTGGAACTCGGGTTCAAGAATTTCCCAATTGTTAATATCACCTCAAGATTTGAGTTCAATATGAGGTATCCAATAACATGTCCAGTATGAAGTTAGAAATGTATGGGGGGAAGGGTGGAGTTAACCCTTCCAGTGCCTTCTAAGAACCTTTGGGATTTTTGCCACACCAGCCCATGCACTATTTTCTTAATTTTTTTTAAACCTGTTTTCACTTATTTTACTTAAATAAACGTACCTTAAAAGGAAACTGCATATCACTGTCATAAATGGGATCCAGCATCACTTGACATCAATAGAAGATATAATGAAATCATAAAGCATTTAGATTGTGTGGCTTTCCCAAGACTCTAAGCCTGAGAATTGCTCTCTTTTCTTATAGCCAGAGTTGGAGAGGTGTTAAGGACTTAATAGCACCCAATGAAGATGTTCTTCCTGCTGTGATCAGGATTGAAAGAGACGAGAGAAGGGAAAACTGTGTCTGTGTGACTCACTATGATTTAATTGCCATGTCTAAGTGTCACCAAGTGATACCTCACCCCTCTTTTGGAAGACACTGATCTAGTTCAGCTTCCGCATCTGGTGGATGAGATACTTAAGGCCTCATAATCTTCAGATCCCATCGCTAACTAGGGGCAGAGCTGCTAAGTGGAGACCAGTAGTTTTCAACCAGGGGCAATTTTGACAGTGACCTGGGGACATTTTTGATTGTCACTACTGATGCTTCTGGCACCTAGTGGGTAGAGGTCAAGGATGCTGTTAAAAATCCTACAGTGCACAGGGCAGCCCCTCCGCAAAGAACGATCCAGCCTCAAATGTCAGCAGTGCTGAGGTTGAGAACCCTGCCCTAGATAAAGGCCTGCTGGCTCTTGGTCTCCTGTTTTCTCCTTTGCTCCCTAGTGCCTCCTCTTCTTGATTGCAAGTGCCATCCATTTTGAGAGGGCTTTAGTGCAACAGCTATTGCTCACAATGAGGAAGGTTGGAAGATGTTATCATCTCTAACTTCTGAGGCTCCTAAGCTGTAAAAGTTACAGCCTTCAGTTCTGTCAGCAATCTCTTGACCACGTAATGTTGAATTTTGCCTCTTATTTATTGGATGTAGCCTGGAATCTGATGGTGGCAGAATTGGGGTCCTCCACACTTTCCTGCACACAGGACAGTAGAATAATATCCATCCCCTATACTACATGGAGGAAATTTGCGGGAGTGAGATTTCTTAATGCAAAACTCTGAGATGTTTGACATTCATCCAAAAACATAAGAAGATGAATTGGTTATGGACCATGCCCTCAAGGGGCATCCATTCTAGTAGCAACAGTGAGGTAGGTCCACAAGTTCTTGTCATACAAACCCAGCTAGAAACTTATAGGAGCCATGAAGATTGCAGGCAGATGGTGGGGACACTGAGCCGCGAGGAGAAGGAGACGAAGGGGACTGAGGATACTGGAAACCAGTAGTGCTAAGCTTGTGTTGATACCTACGTTAATTTGAAATTCTGCCCATTTCTTCCTGAAACATCTAAGGCAACTGGCATATCCGTTCTCCTCCCCCATTATGAACTTAACCCTTCACTTACGTTAGCTGATAAAGCTTTGCTTGGTTTAGTGCATGATTCTGCAGCCTGGATATGTGCGTGGGTTGTGTGTAGAGTAGGGTTGGCTATGCTGAGTTTCTGCATCAGGCTCTAGGTCCTCGGAGGCAAGGTGTGTGTTTATTCTGTGCTTTACATGCACGCCTGCCATAGTATACGCAAATTGATGCTCCATAGGAACATCCATATTGAGCCTTGTGTTTGGGTTTCTGAGACTTTTTGCAGGAGGGCGAGACCTCTGACACTTGGCTGTCCATCTCCTCTCAGGTTAAACATGTCTGTTGACAGGCTGGCAGGTGTGTAGCTGAGTCCTCATAGGTCACGTGTCTAAGTGGTAAGCCTGGAAGGTGACAACTGAGGCTCCCATCTTTGTTTTTCCTCTAGCTCTCGGTTGAAGCAACTGTTCCTGAAAATCACACTGCAAATATGGCCCAGAAGCTAGTGGTGCTACACTGTTGAGGAGCCAGGCTAGTGTCCCCGGGCTGCCTGGTTCTGAGAGGTGCCCACTGTCCTGTGCTCCAGGGTAACCTTGGGATCAGGAGAGCCAATTAAAATTCCTTCTGGTCAGGCTTCTGGTCACAGCACAGGTTTTAAAATCAGCAGAACCTGGCAAAGAAAGTGTCATATTATGGGGCTTTTGGATTTCAGCTTATTATTTTAAAATATCTGTACCTTCTTTTTCGATCTCAGCTAAATAACTTTTTTTCGGTAAGGTTATCTGATAAACTCAAAGAAACCTGTAATGATTGCCCACATGTGGCTTCCACAAGTAAGTAAAATAATCACCTTTTAGCTCACGGTTGTTCTTTCTTCTGAAATCCAAGATTCCAACTTTCCAAGCCCATCCCCAACTTGGTTCTCATGTGTCCCCAGACATCCCAAAGATAGAGGAAGGACAGGGAATGATGGTCTAGATTTTGCAGATGGAGATGATAAAGCAGCATAAGTGCAGGCTGGGGCCATGCTGTCCCTGGACTCCCATGAAGTTCCTCTCACTTGCTTGTGTGACTTTGAGCACAGCCAAGCACCTCCCTGTGGCTTCATTCTGACACCACCTCTTCCAAGCTTTCTTGCTTTCTCTCTTTGGCAATTAATTGATCACCTGCCACCTGCCTGCCTGGTGGTGTGCATGCATTAAAAAGCTATACAAACCTCAGCACACAAGATCACACAGATAAAAAGTGCCAGAGTTGTCATTCATACCCAGATAGGCCCAGCATCCTTCTTTCCACTAAACCAAGTTAAGCCTCTGGCTAATGGCTCTGTGGCTTTTTCCCTCCACCCTCCAACCCAGAGAGGTGGGAGCCATCTGCTCCCCAGCCTCACTGTGCACATTGAGTATGTTATATAGATTGCATATATATTATAAATATAATACACACACATTTATATATAATTCATTGCAATACATATTACAAAGTATGAGCACTAGTTTTTCTGATGTCATCTTCCCTACTTGGTTATTGACTCGGGTGGGGCCTGGGACCTGCTTTCTCTTCTTTGTATTTCTGGTGCCTGGTCTAATCCCTGGCACCTGGTAGGTGCTTAATCAACACTGAAATGCCTTTGTGGTGAGTAGGTGATTTTAAGTAGAGGCTCCTGCTTGCTTGTGTCTTGTCTTTTGTTGGTATAAGGTTGCTTGAGGGCTTTGTGATTTTTTTTTTACTTCTTCCCTTAAGGGGTATGTGGTCACTGCCGTCTGTGTCCATTAAGCTGGGTGGTTGCAGTGTGGTCCTGACAGTGCACTGGGTGTTGAGGGTGAGCCTCCACGCCAACCTCAGGCTTCCTCCTGGCTGGCCATCTGTCATCTGCCTGTCCCTGGACACTGGAGGTGGGGGGACCTGAGGAGGAAGCCTGGAGTGTTCAGTGTGGCCTTTCCAGGATAGCCCGTGTGTCTTTCCATAAAAGACTTAGTGACATGGGCAGGCTTATATCTGTCAGATGGAAAGTTGAATATGTTCAGTCCTCAGATTAAGCAGTGTTTTCCAAATTATGTGCCCTGGGACCCCACTGGGCTTTGGAGAGGCCTCAATGGCTTGGAGGAAGCTAGGCACCAGAGGAATGATGAGGTCCAGCCAGGCCACATCCAACTCCTTCATGATCAGGGTCCTGTATTAGAGTTGGTTAGGGATGAGGGAGAGTTTTTAAACTAACATGAAAATAGGTAGCATCTATTGTACTGATAGTACTGTGTTAAATCCTTTAGAAATATAAATTAACCCTCAAAATAGCCGTATGTAGGTACGATTATGATGCACATTTGTAGCAGATGAGGAAACTGAGCCACAGAGAAGCTGAGACATCTGTCCAGGGCGTATAAACAGTAGAGGTGGGATTCAAACTCTTACGATATGAACCAGCCTGATTCTGGGTTTTGCTGCTTAAAGAAATAAGTTTGAGAACCACCAAGAGTTTAGTCTACTCTGCCCCCGGCTCCGAAGTGTGCTGAACCAGCGCCACCACATTGGAACTGGCTTGGGATGGTGAATGCCTTGTCTGGCAGGGGTGGTGAACATCTGCAGGCTCATGGGAGGCTGGGGACTGGGTGTTGGGAGATGGAGAAGGGTGGAAGAAAGGCTGTGGCCATTTCTCTGTT
The DNA here is from genome assembly GCF_027409185.1 of Cynocephalus volans. Lineage (NCBI taxonomy): Eukaryota > Metazoa > Chordata > Mammalia > Dermoptera > Cynocephalidae > Cynocephalus > Cynocephalus volans. The sequence goes on along the minus strand of NC_084478.1, from coordinate 168,053,147 downwards.
CACCAGCTCAGACACCAACCCAGGGAGGTGGGAGCCACCTCTCCCCCCACCCCTCTGTACAGCTAATACGTGGGGACTTGCCAATCAATAAATCAAGGCACCTGAAAGATGAACCAGGGAACCACACTGGCTCTCCCCCCTTTCTTGATTAAAACAAACAACATCGTGAAATGTCAACCTGTCAGTCGTTTGGAAAGTTTGCAGCATGGAAAGACGATTACCCAAATGACATTTTAAAAGTATGAGAATTTGCCTGGCTGAACGTTTTTTAATTAATGCTGTGAGTTAACATTAATAACTATTCATAGCTTGGTGAGCTGGGCTTTGGGTGGGTTTGGAAACATTTGGTATCTCTGGCAGAGGCAGATGTGGACCTGGCTGGCAAGCTTTTGCAAACCTAGGGGACCTCAGGGTCCAGTTGAGCATGAGGATCAGAGAGGACGGGCTGTTTGCAGTGAGGGTGTGGCTGATGGAGCATCATGAGAGTTTCATGTTAGCATAAGTGTTGCTGCTGCCCAGGTGGTCTCTGGGGCTTAAGGTCTCCCCAAATGTGCCCCCCTCCAATCTGGTGGACCAGCCTCTCAGGGGATTCTTTGAACAAAATAGTGCTTGGGGGTCACACCATTTCAACTTACCTCCCTGATTTTCTGTGATCTCATTTTTCCTTACAATATCATTGGAAAAGTGTTTTACATTGAGTATTCTATTTTCCATTTAAACATGGTGAAACCGAGACAGAGGGGCTAAGCCTTGGCATGAGAGTGGTGGACCTGGGCCTAGGACACCTTCTGTGGTTAGCCTTCAGCAGGCTGGGAGCGGCATTGGCTACCGTGACATCACGTTCCCTGCCAGGGGACGCTCAGCCTGTTTTGCTCAGTGGGTATCTCTAGGGGCAAAGATGCAGCTTTAGAAGAGAAAACTCAAAGGGCTCATGAACTTTGGATTTCTTTTTCTAAAGCATAGTAGATTGGGCTCTGTCTTTAAGGTCAAGTTAGAGACTCTGCTCAAGGAAGACCCAAAATAGAGCTAGAAGTTGGACCACCATGAGCAGCTCCAGATGGAGGTGGATTTGGAAAGACTTGAGGGAAGGGAGAGCCTCCAGGAGCAGCAAGTTCATCTCTTCTTGTTTAGCAGTCTTGAGAGAGCTTTGCCATGGTGGAGGTTGACTGCATATGTTTACGGAGAACCAGGGACCACAGAGCGTGGTACATAGCACACTCTCCACTAAGTGTGGCTGCTCTCATTAAGGATTTGTGCTAGGCTCTAGGAATCCAAACACATGAGGTATATTGCCTGGCCTGAAGGAATTTGAGATCTCCTTCGGGAGAAAGGATAGATAATCTGTCCCCCTCATTATCTTAGGAGTAGTGCCAAATGTGGGGTGCAGGCAATAAATGCTGTGGTTCAAGTGTGAGCCTTCACTGAAAGTCAGGTGGCTTCTTGTGGAAGGTGGGCCATGGGCTGGGCTTCGAGGGAAGGTGTTTTTGGGGAAAGGCAAAGTAGAGGTGTTAGAGGTTGTGGGAGGCAGTAAATTTTGGTTTCAGGGTCAAAGATGAGATGAAATGCCTGTAGAGAGGTCCTACAAGCAAGGTTGGAGAGAGAAGAGAGATCAGAGTGTAGATGGCCTTTGATTTCATGTGGAAGGGTTTAGTCTGCATATGGAAGGCAGTAGGGAGCCACTGACAACTGTTGAGCAGAGCTTGGCAGAGCTAATTGTTGTTTTAAAATGATAAGTTGGGAGAACTATATAGAATGGACTGGGACAGGCAAGTCTGAAGTCAAGGAGCCCAAGTGAGGGATTACTGTGACAGTGGAAGGTCACTCTCAGCTTTAAGCCTGGAGTTAGAAGACCTCAGTGCAAATGTTGACTCAGCTACTTACCAGCCATGTGACCATCAGCAAGGTTTTTTTTTTTTTTTTTTTTTTTTTTTGTCTTTTTCGTGACCGACACTCAGCCAGTGAGTGCACCGGCCATTCCCATATAGGATCCGAACCCGCAGCGAGAGCGTCACTGCACTCCCAGCACCGCACTCTCCCGAGTGTGCCACGGGCTTGGCCCAGCAAGTTTTAAATCTTTCTGTAACTCAATTACCTTATCTTTCACACAGGGATACTAATATTCATTCATTCCTTCAACTTATAAGAGCCTGTTTGACATGCTGATCCTACAGTGGAGAACAAAGCAGATGAGCTTTCTGCATTCAAGGCTCTTACAATCTTATGTGCAGAGACACAAACTAAAATAAAATAAACAAATACAATGATTTCAGATTAGGTTAAGTACCATGAAGTACACAGGGAGTTGAACTGCTTGGGAGGCCAGTGTAATACGGGCACCATGGAGACCTCTCTGAGGAAGTGCGAGTGGAGACTTTGAAAGTTAAGGGAAGTGTTTCAGGCTGAGGAATTAGTAAGTGTAAAGGCCCTGAGGCACCAAAGAGTTTGGAGCTTTCCAGCTTTAAGCTTTCCAGTGTGGAAATAGAGCCAGTGAGCGGAAGGGTAATGAATGAGTTGGGAGGTGATACAAGACTAGGGAGGATTGTCAGAAAATTAAGTGACATGTGGAAAGGGGTGAGGATAGTAAACACTCAATAAATGGTGTGATTATTATGGGAATATCCTGGACCCGAAGGTTAACAAGCGTCTGAGCTGTGATCATGGCCATGGAGATACAGGAGAGGATGGATCGTGAACACCATTAGCAGAAGTGACTGGCCGTAGTGATGAACTTGGTATTAGAGGAAGGCTTCCCACCTGGGTGACTGGGAGAGTGCAGTTCAATTCATTGAGATGGGGAGGTTCTGAGAGGAGCCTGGTTGAAGGGGGTTTTGGGTGTTGTGTTTGGATGCAGTGAATCTGAGATTCTGGTGCGAATCAGTGATCAGCCTGCCCTGTAGGGAGCTGGCAAACTGGGGCTTAGGAAATGGGTCAGGAACAGGGACTTGGGGTATCTTCAAGGAAGAGGGGAAAGGACAGGAATTAGGCAGGGCTGAGGATTGATCCTCAGGTTCCCCTTTGTGCTAGGCCCAGGAGAAAGAAGGGGGACCAAGGAAGAGGAAGAGAGGAGCTTCCGAGACCTGGGCCCCTGGACGGACATCCTCATTACCGTCACCTGCACATCCCTCGGGAGGCCTGAGGAGTTGGCAGAAGGATTCCCAGGATCCCGGTTCTCAGGCTCAAATCTACTCTTTCTTCTTCCTGTTCACGTGGGGCAGCAGGCCCCTTATTTCCAGCACTGCCTGTACGGGCTGTGTTGGTGGAGCCTGCCCTCTGCTTCCAGCTTGGGGTCGTGATACAGGCATGGGGAAGGACATGAGGCCACAGGTCCTGAACCAAAATGCGACTGTCATCAGAGTCCCCTGTCTATAATGGCCCAGGTATTTGGAAAATGCCACAGAGCAGGTCTTTCTAACTCTGTGGCCTGCAGCCTGTCAGCTGGGTTAGGGTTCTTGGTCAAGTTCACAATTCAAGCCAATATTGACTGTACCCTTTGGTGGAAAGTGCTGCCCTCCTGTCCCTGCAATCAAGATCACCTGGCATCCTTTGCCATCTGGCTGTGTCTGGCCTCCCAGTCTCACTCTGGGTCATGCTGGCCGTCCCAAGGGTACCCTGGCGGATCTCACCTGGAACCCAAACTTTGGATCTTGTTTGCAGCTCTCTACCCTTGATTTCCAAGACATTTCTGATTGGGCAAACAATCTTGCAACTTCTATTTTTACTGTTTTTTTTAAAGAGTGCATTTATAGTTTTATTTCTAGTTTGAAACAATAAATGTCTGTTTTATTTTTATTATTTTCTAAATGCCACGGCATGTTTTTTCTTCACAAAACAACACCTGTTCGCTTTAGATATGCAAAAAATAAGAAAACGAATCACCCGTAACCGTACTACCTAGAGATGACTAATGTTACCCCTTTGCTTTCTCCTTCTATGTTTGTTTTTATAATCTATGTAATTTTATGATTTTTTTTTTCTTTACGGTAGTAGCAATAGCTAACATTTATGGATTACTTACTATGATCCAGGAAATATGGAAAGCAGTTAAATACATAGTTTAATTTAGTACCAGTATAGAAACAAGCATAGTCCTATTTTACATCCTTAGACAGAAATAACAGCTGTGGTCATGTCATGCAGGGCTTGCATAGGGACGAGGAATAACCACTTCTGCTATCCCATTTTTCAATGGAGACAATGGACACTGAGAAGATGTCCAAGGTGGCACAGCTGGTTAGTGGTCAAGTTAAGATGTTAGTCTTGGACTCTCTTCCTCTAGGGCTATCATGAATGTGTGCCATGATATTGATCATATGACAATAAGCTAAGAATTTTTTTCCTTGTGTTGACAGCATTTTTATTGGCTCTTTGGCCTTCTCTTAATCCGTCTTCCATGGCCTCTGTTAGCACCTAGGGTGGACGGCTCTTGAGAGGGAAGTTTGTATCACAGAATTCACCATCCAGGAAGAGAATGTTCTTTGCTCTCTCTCTCCTGCTCCCAAGAGTCCTTAGTCTAGTCAGCACTGAATGGGTGTTTACCTCCTTCTAAAGAGTGCACGTTTGTCTCAACCATTTTGGAGGTTCTAGCAGGGGAGTGCAGCTACTTGTATACCCTTGACCGAAGAACGGTCCACTCCTCTATTGGGGAAGGGTCTGAGTCTACTCTACAAAGACTGCAATCCAGATGGCAATAAATTTGCACATTCCAGTCTCTCTTTCCAGTGCTTCTAACTGGGTCGCCTAGAATCCTTGTGCACTAGTCGCAAGAGAACAATATTTTCATTGCTTTAAGTTAAAGGCATTTGTAGAGCTGGTTTGTTTTCCCATATAGTCATTGCTCTTGGGGAAAAAATATATATATATGCACACGCACAAACACCCACACCCCCCCCACACACACACGTACCCATACCTGTGTTGTTTAGGTGAGGTTGCCCATGTGCAGTACATCCTAACTCGAAGTGGAGGCATTTGGTTCCCATGCACTTTCATTAAAGAGCAAAATCCTATAGAATCCACATGTAAGTTTAGAAAAGTACACACTTTTTTTGGAGTCAGGTCAATCAGTCTCATTGAGAGATGCATTTAAGTAATTTTGTGAATAAATCACGAGGGTATTAAATGTAGGAAAATTTGCTTCAGTCTCTGAATACATCACAACCTTATTTCTCAGAGAGATACATTTTTCTGTAGTCCAGGAAGGTGTGAATGCTGAATACATCTCTATCGATCAGGGCCTTGTCTTTTAAGCTCTGGCATATGGTCACTGCAGGGCTGACTTAGGAGTTTGGGTAGGGAATTATCTTCTCCAGGGGAAACTCCCAGAAAGGTACAAAAAGAAAAAGAGGAGAAAGCTTGCTGCCATAATGTTTGTTTTTGTTAGATGAAAGATAATCCTCTCTTGGTGGCAACCTGTCCTGACATTGTGGTAACAGCTCTTTGGTGATCTAGCTGTTTAATGAACTAAAGAGAGGCCACCAACTCCCATTAACAACCATCTCCTCTTGAAAGACTACCAGGGGGTGGAGGGAGGGAGGAAAAAAGAGAGAGAGAGAGAGAGAGAGAGAGAGAGAGAGAGAGAGAGAAAGAAAAAAGTATGTTCAGAGAGTAGTGTATATGTGAGTGTTCTTCAAGTAAACATTTCAGAGTTGGGCCAGAATAATTAGGATGTAAATTGCCATCTGGGAATGACATTTCCTTTGTTTACCTTGTATGGAGTTAGTGCCAAGTAATGAATCCCTTCATTTGGGATGCCCAAACTTTTCTTCCTTGTGAAAAATTATATATCTCCTAGTTGATGCTTTCCTTGATTTTAGCTGGAGTTGGGCAGTGTGTGGGAAAGATCACCGTGTACCTTGCTTGTCTAAAAACCAAGCCTGGATGGGGTGGGAAGGGGCGGGCAGGAGAGCAGGCCTTTCCATCCTCCTTCCACAGGAAAACAAAAAGAGATAAATAAACCCTAATCCTGACCTGGGGGCAAATCCCAATAAAGATCCAGGTTAATTTTTCCTGCCTATCCAACCCTCGAATTCATTGTGAGAATTAGATAGTTCTGCAGCACTAATTTGCCAGATCTGATTGTATAATTATCTTTTGTAGGCCTGGGTGTGATGTATGCTCGGTGTTTATGCTGCAGGGGGGCTGAGTGTGTGTGTTTGGACTTCAGAGTTTCTTCTCTGTCCTGCCTGGCTGTGCTTCTCACACACAGGCAGGGGTGGTAGCTGTTGAAGCTTCTGCCTGGTCCGATGAACTTAGCTAGAGTGGAACAGGAAAGCTTTTGACAGAACCCAGAGTAAAAAGGTGAACCAGTGGGAGGCCATAGGGCTGGGTCTCCTGGCTGGAGTAGGGGTCTCCCAGAAAAAACAGTGACAGCAGCTTGGGGAAATTCAATGAGGGGTCTCGGTAAAGGCTGTTTGGAGATTGGAAGGAAGTAGGTCAATGCAGGGCCCAATTGTGATGTTCATGACCTTAAGCACTTTTGTTCTTACAGGCCCCTTCCTCCAGAAAAATATTAAAATTATATTTTATGATGGCAGTGATATAAGGTGAATAGAACCCAGGCTGGATTCCTTGTTATCGAGGCATTCATGTAAGAGTCATTTTATTTGTCCTGATTTTAAAAGAAATTAGAACATTTTTGTAGGCCCTGTAAAAGTATGGGGGCCCACAGTCGGCTTTGAGTAGGTTCCTAGAAATGGAACCAGCGACTTGGCTTCCCGACAGCTTCTGGGCCTGTTTTGTAGAAGACACTGCCCTCTGATTTGGGGCCCATTGGGAAGGTCCCAGAATTTCCTTACACCACAACCCATATTCTGGCCAGAGACGGGGCTCCAGCTTATAAAGTGTGGAAATCCCATGTCCCAGCCCATGTATTTTTCTTTCCCTGCCTGGCTTTCTCCAGCAGCGTGTGGCCTTCTGTGTCAGCAGGGTTGAGCACGTTCCTGGTGCACTTTCTGGAGGAGGCGGCAGGTTTGTGGGACTGGACATGTTCCAGGCTGATGTCTGCTGTGGCCTCCCCTGCTGGGGATTTTGTTTCTCGGTTCCTCGGTCAGAGGTGTCCAGGAGGAGTGGGCCCTTCTGTCTCCGTTGCAGGTGTCTGTGCTGCCAGTGGTTGGGCCAGGAACCACTAGGTGGTGTATGTCTCAAGGCATCCCTGGGGATGTCAGCAGGGGTGGGGGTGCGGGAGGAAGGGAAGGACCTTTGGGGGCAGGCTGTGGGTAGCCGGTTGCACTCTGTGGTGTCCCTCAAAGGTTTGGTGTCGGGTGTGGCATGCTGCTGTTGGCCTGCTTCCGAGGGAGTGACGTCCACTCCCTGTCCTGTTGTCCACAGAAAGGACAGTAAGGGCAGAGCTTACATGTTGGGGAGCTGTGTAAAGCCACAGCAGGGCTCTGCAGGGCAGATGCCAGAGGCAGTGTGCCACAGACAGGGTTAGGATCTAGAGGCCAGCCAAGCTCCCTGGGAGGCCCTGGTCACCTGCCGATGCAAAATGCCAATGGGAAAGAGACCCCTCCACATTTTAAGGACCAGAGCAGCCAAAACAACCCATTCTCTTGAATGCAGTGATCTTCAGAGGTGCCTTTCAGGCTAGAGGTCGAATAGCTTATTGGATTACAGGAAAAGGGCGGGGGGCAGCTGTCTCTTGGGGTATGAGTAACGTCGCTTACCCGTCTGGCAGTCCAGAAGTCAACTGGGCACATCTCTGGGGCTTGATGGAGAAGTGGTGGTTTCCACCCCAGAGGGGAAAGCCGTGGCTGGAGAGAGGCTTGGGTCTGTTTGTCTGAGGTTCCTTGGAAGCATAAGGAGGGTGCAGGAGGGGCTGCCTCTAAGCCCTTGGTAGTCAGAGTGTGTCCTAAGGACCACAGCGTTGGATTCACCTAGGATCATGTTAGAAATGCAGAATCTCAGGCTACCAACCCAGAGCCAAGGGACTCAAATTTTAGCAAGATCTCCTGACGATCCTGCCTCTGCTGCATGTTAGACTGACCTGGGGAGCTTTTTAAAAAAATCCCAGTGCCCAGGCCTCACTCTATCCCAGCCAGAACTTCTGGGGTGAGACCCAGGCTTTAGTATGATTTTACAGTTGCCCAAGGGAGGGGACGGTGCTTTCTGTGAGGAACCAAGTCTGCGAGGCTCGGCTGTAAGCCCCTCGCTCCCCTCTTTAGCCCCTCCCCACCACAGGACTTAAAGATCCCCTCCAATGTCCCAGGAGGGGACAGTGTCTGTGCCACTAAATTGGCTGAATTGAAACTTCACAATGGCCAGTTGAGGAGCTAAGATTTACTCACGTGAAAATTCAGATCTCCCCTGGAGGGGTCACGCTGAAACTGTTTTCATTCATCTGGGCTTTAGCTTGAATGAGTTTATCGGATACTTTCCACCTAATAATAAACTGAAAATGGGTTGGGTGTGGGGATGGCTTTGCGTAAAGTAGGAACGGGAATCCATTCCAGATGCCGGGGTTGGAGCTGGGGGAGGCTACTGTGCGGTTTTGTTTGCTCATTTTTGATGAGTTTTCTTGCATTTGCCAGTCGGCCCGTTAGGTTCCAAGTGTTGCATGGTTCGTCGGTGCTAAAATCATCAAGTTTCTTGCCCTGTAGTCAAGAGCCTGTTGCATTCAAGATTGGTCCTGAGAGAAGTTTATGGGTGTGCAAACAGGAGGCAGGCCCAGCAAACATGTGTCACCGGTATTGGGAGAAGGGGTGCTACAGTGCAGGGGGCCCCCGGATCCGATCTGGTGAGGGGCTCTGGTTGATGGAGTTGGCTGCAAGGTGCCAGTCCAGCCCCGTCTTCAGTAGCTCAGACAACACTGGAGCGAGGGTGTGTGATGTGCACCCAGCAAACAAAACACCACCCTGTCTGTTGTGTGTGAAGGTTACAAGTTTTCAGTTTCAAATCTGATGGTGTTCTTTTTCCCATTTTTTCTTTCTTCTCTCTGTTTTCATTTGCCAACGAAAGGGTATAGAGTGATTTCTTTGAGCCTAATGATGGGGAAGCTTAGAATGGGGCTATTATCTTTAAATACCTTTTGAAATACAACTCTTCCTGGTGTCTGAATTAGATTGAACAGGGGTCAGATTTAAAGATGAAATATCTGTTATAGCAGCAGCAATAACAGGAGCCAGGCTGGTATCTGTGCACATTGGTTCGGGAGTTATACAGATAGTCTGAAACAGCCTGACCTTCTAGAAACCCACTAAGGAATATGTAATTAATAATAGTATAGCTGGTATATATTGAGTGCTTGGTAGGGGCCAAAAATGGAGCTGGGTGCTTCTCATGTGTTACCCCATTTAATGAATTCAAACATACAGGAAGGTCAGAACACATAAAAATTCAGAAATACTCTGGCTGAAAGGCCCAACAGAAACACAACTGTGGCCACAACAACTGAGCACCGTGGTGATAGGTGATTTTGTAGTTAAGGTCCATTGTGAATTTGAGTTTTGTTATAACTTGAAAAAAATACTCTCCCGTGTAACATCCCTTTACCTCTTAGTTTACTCTAGGTCTAGTTTATTATAGTAATAAACCATATTTCTTTGAAAGTATTCTTTAGTTTGCTGTGCTCACAATTGATATAGGAAATAGATTTCTCCCTTTTTCCTGAATTAATACAGTTTTATTCTATATTGAAGTATAAACAATGATTAAACTTCAATGTCCTTGGGGATCTGTCTGGCATTGAAGGATGACTCCCTCAACATTTTGAGCTTGGAGTCTTTTATCCTGTGTCCTGGTATAACGCGCCCCTTATCTTTCCAGGTGAAATTGGGGATTTCTGGCTGACTTGGTGGCTGCGTGGAACCACGACAGGAGGACCAGAAAAAAGGTGAGTTGCACATGGTAATCACAGCACAGCTGCATTCCCTGCGGTTCTTCTTGCTGGTGGTTTTTGCTCCTTCTTCAGGACACCCCCTTGCCCAGACATCCCTAACACCCCTGCAGGCCAGCCCAGAGCACTGACTGGCAGGCAGGAGCCTCGCAGTTGGCCATCAGACAAGGCCCAGAGAGTACAGGCTGACAAGTACAGTCATTGCCATTAATTCAGGCCAGACTGTGTTCTCATGGCTTTTACTTGGGTTAAGTCATTTTCACCTGTCACAACTCTAGCAGGCAGGTCACGTTACACCCAAACTACAGCTGAGGAGACTGAAGTACAGTCACTTGTCCAAGGTTGCACAGTTAATTAGTGGTGGGGGCCAGGATTCAAAGCCAGGCCTGTATCAATCACTGTGGTCTATTGCTGTTTTGAGAGACAGTGAATTGTCTCAGTGGCACAGCATGTCATGCATCAGCTCCTGATACCTGCCCTCTATACACGGAGCCCACTTCAGGGCATGTGCCACTGTAGGGCACAGAAGTCTTGCAGCACACAGGGAGAACCACCAGACAGGTGACTCGAAGCTTTTGGGTCCAGGGAGTAGAAGAACAGGTGGATTACACCTGCTAGCCTTCGGGAGCACAGAAACCGTCTGCAGGATTAAATGGGATATCAGAATGTTCTGGAATGCAGCCAACTGAAGTCTGATCCTAAGAAAACAGGATCTGGAGCAAGGGGTCGCTCCCTAACTTCAAGAGCTGGATTGCCCGTGGCTGTCTAGACTCCACTATCCACGGCAGTTGCAGTTGTGGCTGTAAGTCTCAGGCGTACTGAGCTGGAGGCTGAGAACCTGGGCATGTTTGATTAGAGGCAACAGATCATCTCTGTTTCTCCTACGGAGCCTGAGAGAGGAAGTGCTGTCTGATGCAAAGCAGGGTTTTGGAACTGGTCAGATTACGTTATAAATTTGTGGCTATTGGTCTAGGGCGGTGGTAAAGAGCGTGGGCTCAGATAGCCTGAGTTCAAATCCAACTTCCACCGCTTCCTGGCTTTGTGACCATGGGCTGGTAACCTTTGCTTCTCCAGACTTTGGTTTCCACATCTGTAAAATGGGGATAATAAAGATAACCCTTTCCATGTTGTGAAGTGAAATGAGAAAGTACACAGTTCAGTGCTTAGCACGGTGCCTGAGCTGTATTAAGTGTATGATAAATGTCAGTGCCTTTTCTGTTTCTTTCTTTCTTTCTTTCTTTCTTTTTTTTTTTTTTTTTATCTTACTAGCTCTGAATTTGTCCTTGGGTAAATTACTAAACCTCAGTGTCCTCATCTGTATAATAGTAATGTTAATCCTATCCTCAGGGGGATTGAGAGTTGAATGAAATAACACAAATCAAAAGATCATAATAGATTCTCTATCCATTAGTTCCCTTTCTCATTTATCTGTATCTCATTCCACACGGATCCAGCAGAAGGAAGGCGGCCAGTAGTTGTAACTCCCCTGTCCACTGAGTCCTGACAGTTATTGCACAGTGATTTTGACTCAATCCTCCTGCCTCTTCCGAGCCACCTCTCCGGCCTTGGCTTTTGCAGAACAAGCCAGGATACCCACAAGGGGCTCCAGCCTTTGGACTTCCAGCCTTTCCTGCCCATAGTCATCCTATCTGTGTCTCCCATAAGCCTCTTTCTTATAGTCTTCCACATGTCACTTTCTGGTTTAACAGATCTTATTGTCCCAGCAGCCCAATCTCATTGGACACTCGATGGCATTCCCGTCACTGCCCACGCATACTTGCATCCTTCCAGCCGAGGAGTTCACCTGCTCGTATCCCACCCCCAAAGCTGGACTCTTTCTGTGCCCACCCCACACCCTCCCTATGCCACCAGCTCTGTGCCTCACCTTCTTAAAACCCCACAACCCCAGAGCCCCATGGGGCTGGAGCTCCTCTGCCTGGGCCACGCTCCCACCCCCAGGTGAGAGGCGCTGCCTCCCCTGCTGGGGCCTTGGAGTCAGGTGGGGGTGGGTTACTTGTTACTCGGGTGTCTTGTTCACCCCCCATCCCATCTTCACTGCTCACCCTAGGATCCTGGGAGACAGACTAGGTGCTCAGATGACAGTGTTGACTCACTGCGGGGGAGTGTGGGCCTGGAAGGAGAGTCCGTTGTTGGAGTTACTCGTCAGCTGCTGTCTGGGTTTGGGTGACTGGGGCTGTGTGTGTGTTGGGGTGGGGGTGGTGAATGAATGACTCCAAGGGGATTTCCAGGCAAATTGTGGGCGCTGCCTTTCTGAAAACAGCACTCTCTGCCTTTGCCAGCCCCACTCCTTCCTCCCTAGGTGACCTCAATCTGCATGCCGGGTCACCCCATAAGATGCACAGCCCCTCCTCCCACCCAAATGGCAGCGATTCCCTCCTTTGTTTATTTGCTTGCTCGCTCATTCATTCATTCATTGAACAGATATTCACTGGCCCCCACCACTTGCTGGGACTGCTCTAGGCAGAGAACAGGAACAGAGTGAAACAGACACAATCCTGCTCTCCGGGAGCTTGCCTTCTGCTGGGGGGAAGACAACGCTAAACATTAAAAAATAGTAAATAAATAAATGATCTAGTACGTAAGAAGGCAATAGCGTTGTGGGGAAAAAAATAGAGGTAGGAAAAGCAGCTTGACTGTGCTGGGCAGGGAGAGAGTGGGGGACAGGTTGCCGCGTTGAGTTGAGAAGGTGACATTTGAGCACAGACGTGAAGGGGGTGAGGGCGGGAGGCACATGCACGTTTTGGGGAAGAGCATTTGGGGCAGAGGAAGCAGGTCCCCGAAGGCCCAAAGCAGGAGCGTGTGTGGGATTTGAGAACAGGAGCGAGGTATGCTTGGAGCTCGGTAGGAGCTGAGAGCCAGAGCCTGGAGGCTTCAGGCTTTCCCTCCGAGGGAATTGGGGGCCACTGCAGGGTTTTGAGTGAAGCACGTTGTGATCTGATTTATTGTTAAAAATGCCTCTTAGCCGGGGTTGGAATAGAAGCCCAGAGGAACGTGGCGGCCGGGTGGGGGTCCAAACACTGGGCATTGCATGTGCGTGTTTCTCTCTTTTCCCATCACACACACATGACAATAGAACAGCTTTTATGGTGGTAATGAGCTGAAAGGCCACATCTCAGGGACTGCTCCTCAACAGCTCTGACCGCCTAATTTAGGACAGCTTCTGGCATGAGGGCCGTGGCTTAATATGAGGTCATCCTCCTCTCCCCCTGCCTGCAGATTCCAGGCCCAGCAATAAAAAATGGAAATGAAAGGAAAATTAAAGGGAGTGAGGAAAATGGATAAGAGGAGAGACACCAAATGCCCCTGTTCTCCTGTTCCAGCTGTGTTAGGGCCATTCTCGAAGGACACCTACAGTGACATTATCACGCCAAGGAGCATGTAACACTGCTCGAGATCACCCTTCGTGGTCTCCCTGAAGCTCTTCGGGGGCTCTCCTTGTCTTGCAGCCTCCTGTCTTCCCCTCATCTTCCTCCTCCCTCCAAGAAACTACAGCTCGACAACTGCAGAGATGAATGGGGTTGGCCAGCATTCCTCTTTTGTCTTTCCCATCCTGTGGCCACAATGGCCATCAGGTGGGGTAGGCTAAGTGTGCTCCAGAGCTCGTATCTGCAGCAGCCTGTCTTTTTTAGAATGCTTTCATGAGGACTGGTTTTGGTGGTGGTTAGCAAATGTCCCAAGATGGCATATGACCTGCAAACTGAGCCTGTGAGGGAATGAACACCTAGTCCCCTCCTTTGGGAGACTTCTCCGTTGCTCATGCATATGGCAGAAGAGCTAGCTGAGGGCCATGGCAGGAACTTCTTCTACCTGATGAAGCCTTAGACATGTGTACCCGCTCTGTTGGAAATGCCTAGAGACAAGAATATGGGCATAGGAGAGTCTTCACCTGTGTATTTCTCCCTAGGTTGAATGTGTTTCTGAGTGACTTCGCCAAATTCCTGGGCAATGGCTCTGCTGGGGACACTTTCCTACCCAGTCCCTTGTACTCTTCCACCTCCAGACCAATGGCCAGGGATATGGGGCAGGACAGGAGCCTGATGGCTGTGTTCCCCAAGCAGTAGTCATAAACGGCAATATTACAATATTACTGACATATTGGCTTGGCCTACCTCCTTTCAAAGGACTGTCGTATTCACTACCTTGTAGCCCTAAAGGCTCCTGTGTGAGATCATCAGGAGGAAGGACTATTTTTAGAGATGAAAAATCTGACGCCCAGGGACGAGGTCCATCGCTCATGTGTGCTGTGGCTCACATGATGATTTCTGCCATAACCATAATTGAGAGTGAAAAGCTGGGACTCTGGGAAGAAGATGCAGGTCTGGGTTCTGAGCGGTGTCGGTGGTGGTGGGGATGAGCTCACCCAGGGACGAGAGCCATCCAGAGGCCTCACAGACAGAACTTCCCCTCAGGGTCCAGTTGTGAGTCACTATGGTTCCTGTCCCCGCAGCGGGCCCCATCCCCAGGCCGCTTGCTTCACCCTGGGACATCACAGTCACTGGTCAGACCTCATGACTCACCTGGTCCCTGAAGCCAGCACGGGGGTGGGGTCTCTCTCCTTCTGGCATCTGGACCCTCTGTACTATCAACATGGCTTGGCTGGCTGCTCTCTTAGATGCGACGTGCAAGACGTGTGTCCCAGGGAAGGCCCCTCTTACTCTGCAGAGGTCGCGCAGAAGCCACAGCCACAGCAAATACATTTCCAAATGCAGTTTGGAAAGTCCAGGGCTCCATGGAGGTGAGATAGCCGCAGCCTTGGCTTTCTGAGCCCCGGGGATGCTGTGATACCTGAGAGATGGGGGAATAGCTAAAGCTCTCGGGAGCGCAGTGTTATCCCATTGAGACAAGCAGAGTTCACCCGAAAGGCCAACGGCTGGCAGACTGTCAAATTTCCCACCACACCCGGGGCTCAGCCCAGCTGTCACTTCTCAGTTTTCATCTTCTAAGGAAAGAAGTAGTGTCCTCTTTTTGCAACCTGTCAGTCTCAACCTGCCCGGAGCCCCTGGCAGTGAGACACCAGGGCTGACCCATCTGACGTTGTCTGTGTTGATTGTCTGTTTTGGAAACCAGGTAGTGAGAGGGACTTTCTGAGGATTAACAAAAAAGTAAATCCCCAAGTTATTTTGGGGAAGGCTTTTTTTTTTTTTATACATTGTTTATTTTCATGTTTTCTTTCTCTCTTACTCTTTTTATTAAAAAAAAAAAAAATTGTGAGAGACCATATAAGAGAAGAGAAGGCTTACCCCAAAGTGTATATGAGTTTCTTTTTTCAGTTAACGTTGATTTGATGTCTATTTTGGAGATTAGTCCTGAGAGATTTACTGCAGCGCCACTTTGCCAGTCTGAATGTCCGAAGCCTGGGCCTTGGTGGCCAGTCCTGTCTCTGTCCTGACATATAGTAGGGAAACGTGTTAACAGTCACAGTCGCGGGGTCAGTTTACCCACCTCAGTCCTTCCCAAGATCAGTGAGGCTAACTTACTGCATCACTCTCTTGTCCTCTGGCTCATCAGTTCTGGAACTTTCCACCTCTAGTCTTTCTGATCTCCACATAGGGGGCTGGGGAGGTATGAGAGCAATATTTAGGGTAAGGTCAAAGGTGAGATGGACCTGACCGGGCCTCAGGCCTGAGTGCCCGCCTGTCAGGCCCTGTCTTTCTCAGACATCTCGCCAGGCTCCTCTTGGGACGGTGGGTTGGCTGTCCCAGTTGAAAGAGTTGGGAGAGAGGTCGGAGGGCAGAGACTGGGTCACTCATGGTAATGCTGTTTGGCCTAGATCACGAGGGCCAGCTCCACAGACCTGGAAAATAGGTGGGTCTAAGGTATGGTCATGAATATTAGTTGGCCAAGGTGTGAGAGCCTGTGTGAAAGGGCCAGCCTCCGGGTGACTCAGTCTGCGAGCAAACTATAAAGGGGGAAATGACTCACTTCCAATCCTGAACAAGAACTCCTAAGGCTAGGCCGCCGGCACCTGTCTGGGACGTGGTTAGTTATTAACGCTGCCAGTAAGAGTGTCATGGGAACCCAATGCTGGCCTAGATGCCTGGAGGCAGCTTGACTTTTCACAGCCTGCAGATTGTCTGCCCACCTTCCCATGGCTCCTCTCTGTCGGACCCCAAATGCAAAAGAGCCATCGGTCAGGCTGTTAGCTGTGCAGCGTCTCCTCGGGTGCCCCTTCTGGGTGCAGATTCCACAAGGGAAGGGGAAGGGGACAAGGAAATGGGTTGATCAAGGGAAACCACAGTCACATTTTTTTGTCCAGCTGGAAGATCAGGTCCGAGGAGCCAGCCTGAATCTGGGCATTCCAGGAGGAGTGGGCTGGGGATGGGGCTGACCCTACCTGCTGGGCCCTGCATTCCCCACCCTGCAGATACTACCCAGAGTCCTGGCTTGTGCAGCTCAGTCAGATCTGCACTGAGTGCTTTTGGGTGGTATGGGCTGTGTCGGTCCTTGGACCCCACCAAATAGGAGCTCAGTCACCTCCCATGCAGGCCCTAGACCTGAGGATCATTAATGCGTGCCCCACTGACCCCAGGCCCTGGACAAGAGTGGTGCTGCTCCTGCCCCATTCTGCTCTGAAGTCATCCGGCCACTTTCTGAGGCTGCTTGAGACTCTTAGTGAGATAGAGGGGCAGCTCTGAGGAGCCTCCCGGGAAGGTGGGGGAAGCTGTCTCTCGGAAGTTCAGCTGGGAGTCCAAGTCAGCCCTGTGTTCTCCTTTCTTTCTCCATGCTTGGAAAAGTAGGGAATGGGCAGCTTCTCCTCCCAGATCCCCAAATCATGCTTCACTGCTCTTGGGAGGAGGCCCAGCCTGGGGCATGAGCTATGTCTACCCCAGCCGTACCCCTCTACTTCCAAACTGCCAAGCAAGAACAGAAAGTCTGCTTGAACAGAAAGACGTAGGAGTTTTAGCGAGTCAGGCTTTCCAGTGTCCAGAAAGGAAGCCCAGGGCCCAGAGGGAAGAGACATCCTCTGATATGCATTACCACCTTTGCCAAGCTCTCCAGTGCTCGTGGGCAGCACGGAGGGAGTGGGATGGCATTTGCCTGCCTGGTCTATAGAAGGAGCGCTGGGCTAGGAACTGGGACATGTGCTCCCTGGGTGGCCCTGAGCAAGCCCTCCAACTGCTCCAGCAGAGCTTCCCCATCTGTAAAGTGGGAATAATAACAACACCTGTCCTGCTTACTTGACAGCGTTTGCGTGAGGCTGGCTGAGATCAACGAGCATGTGACAAGGCTTTGGGAGTGGTTAAGGGCCACCCAGAATGGGGTTGAGGCACCGGGGTGCTTACGGTGATTAGCCACACAGCAAGTCCTGAAGTTTCTGCTCCCCTGGGAGGGTGGCTTTGCAGGCACCCACCTGTGGCTTAAGAGCTTCTTGGGCCTCCCACAGCTAACTCATTGTCTGGCAGGTGTGCTCTGTCTGGGCTCCAGCATGGACAGACAACCTGCTTCTGGCTGCTGCAGAGAAGTGCTCCTCTGCCTTCTCTCCTTTTCTTCGTGGGTTGAGCAGGCACAAAAATAGATCCCAGTGTCCTGTCTCTTAGATTTTCCCGAGGGGCCCTCCAACTATGCATTTAGAAACTCTGGTGGCGCTGAGTCCTTTTCTCAAACTGCATCATCGTTGGGGTGCTGATTTAGGTGTCTCCTGTCAGGGGATTTATCCTAGTTTGTCACCTTCTTTCCATCAAAAAAGAGAGAGCCACCTAGAGGTGTCACATTTTCTCCCATAGTACAGTATACCAAGGAGGTGCTCTGTACATAGTTGTTGAATATACAAGTACTCTAATTCTTAGCATTTACTTTTTCATGGCTATTTTGCTCTGTACGGTTCTGTGCATTCATAGAAAGAAGGGGTGTTGAGATCTAAGGGGGCATCCCTGATGGGGCAGTAAGCATCTGCTTAGTGCCTTTTCAGTGCCCAGCACTGTGCTGAGTGGCTTGGATACAAGCCTTGCTCTCATAAAAACCAGTTTTGACCACCTCTTTCCGTCTCCCACCCAGACCCACAATATCCTCTAAGTCTTCCCAGCTCGGTGCTGTTTGCTTGCACACTTAAACGGTGGAGAATTTTCCCTCTCCTGAGGCTTCCTACTCTAACGTTGGAAGCTCCAGTTGATAGGAAGTTCGCTCATTTAGAGCTACTCCATCTGCCTCTGGATGCTTCCATTTTTTGTCCCAGACAGTGAATAGGGCATGGGCGTATGGCATTGTGGCCGAATCGTGGGGTGCAGACTACAGAAAAGTTCTATAAGGGATTGACTTGACCCCTAGCAACTAGAAGAATCAGAGACCACCTTGTGGAGTTACTGAGCCTTGGAGAAAAACCAGGATTGAAGTGGAGAGAGAGAGGAGCTGTAGGCCGTCTGCAGTGGCTTGAGCCATGTCCCCTCAAAATTCATGTCCCCCTAGAACCTCAGAATGTGACCTTACTTGGATATAGGGTCTTTGCAGATTCAATTAAGGATCTCCAGATGAGATCACCCTGGATTCAGGGTGGGCCCTAAATCCAATGACAAGTCCTTAGAAGAGAAGTTGACGCAGAGTAGGAGGTGATATGAAGGTAAAGGCAGAGATTGGAGGGATGCATGTACAACACAAGGAATGCCAAGGATTGCTTGGAGAAGCTGGGAGAGAGGCATGGGATAGATGATCCCTCCAGAAGGAACTAACTCCGTGATACCTTGATTTTGCTCTTCTGGCCTCCTGAACTGTAAGAGAGTAAAATTCCTGTAGTTCTAATTTGTTATGGCAGCCTTAGGAAACCAAAGCACCATCCAGCCATGAGGAGCAGCGTGAGAGTCAGGAGATAGAAAGAAACACGTTTTGTGGGGGGCTGGGGGAAACAGCCTTGAGTAGGGGGCCGTGGCATTGGGCTGCATGGCGAGGAGGCTGGACTGGTTCATTCGTTAGGGAGGAGGGTTTGCAGGCCAGATGGGCCCATGATGCAGGCTGAGGGGTGTGTAGGGAGAGCCTTTTTGCCAAGGATCTTGATGCTCTTAAGAGCCCAGAAAGGTACCAGCCCTGGATCCATGTCTCTGTTTGATCTCTCTTCACTAAATTGCCTCAGTTCCTGCTTCTCTGTTTATACAAAGGAATCAAACCGTCCTAAAGCTCATATCACCCCGCAAATAAACATGTAACTTATACGACAGAAGCAATTGCTTCACATTAGAAAAATGTATAAAAGCAAGGGAAATATTTAGGAGCCATGCTCAGTTATATGGTGCCAATCCTTTATGACTAAGTAATAGTTTGATATTTTATGGTTGTTTAGTATGTCGTTGTAGGACTATGACATAGTTATTTTTGAACAGCTCTTTGATGTTTTCAGTGTATCTTTCTTTTGCTTTGAAATGAGGCTCTGTTGACAACCCTAGCAACCTTGTTCATATCTGTACTAGTTTTCTGGGGCTGCTGTAACATGTTACCACCAACTTGGTGGTTCAAAAAATTTATTTTTGCACAGTTCTGGAGGCCAGAAATCTGAAATGGATTTTATGGGTTAAAATCAAGTGGTCGGCAGGGCTGGTTTCTTCCAGAGTCTCCAGGGGAGAGTCGCTCCTTGCTTTTGGTGGCCGCCTGCATTCCTTGTCTTGTAGCCCTGTCACTCCAGTCTCTGCCTCTGGGGTCACATCGCGTTCTCTTTTTTGTGGGCAAATCTCCTTCTGCCTCCCTCTTACAAGGACACTCGTGATTACATTTAGGGCCCATGCAGATAATCCAGGATCATCTCCCCCATCTCCAGATCTTTAACTTAATCCCATCTGCCAAGTCCCTTTTGCCATATAGAGTAACATTTCTAGCTTGCAGGGATTAGAACATGGCTTTCTGTTTTCTGCGAGGGGGAGCTGGGGTTGTGTGTCATTACTCAACTTATCAACTTATCTAAGACTTTTCTCACAATACATTTCTATAAGTGGATATATAGGAAAGGCAGTATGCCTTGTATTAATAGGTTATATGAAAGTACTCAGCGTTAAGCAGATTGAACTGGTGTCTTTTTGTTGCTGTCCCTTTAAGAGCCTTTCCTAGCTCTTCTAGGAGTCAGATGGGATAGGGGGGCTGTGGATTGAAATCCCCATTACAGGAATCATTTAAAGTTAGCCTCTAGGAAGCTCAGGGCTAATGAGATAATTCCCATTAGGAGAGGAAGGAAATGAAGGTGGCCTGACATCCTTTCTGTCTCTAATTTGTATGATTCACTGAAACCTCCCCCTCTTCCCCCCGGGACCCCCCTCCTTCAGCTGCCCCTTTGAATTCTGGTTCCACTGTCCAGCCGGGGCTCTGGTTTCCAGCAAGTCCCAGCATGCTGACGAACCTGGGAAGGTTGCCTTCCCCCAGACGAGGCATCGGGCTCTCTTCTTGGCAGCTGTGCCAGAGAATCTGTTCTCTTGCTTCTGTCCTTTCTTTTCCCAGAGCCTCGCCCCGCTCCCCCTACCCCACCCCTGCCCCAACAGGGATGAGGATGGTGCCTGTAGGACCCAAGAAAAGAGAAAAGCTGTCAACAGAATGCAGGCGCGCTCAAGGGGACCCAGAGGCCAAAGCTGCCAAGATTTTGTTTGGGAAAGAAAAAGCAACAACAGGAGAACAAGAGAGAGAGAGAGCGTTCTCTTCCTGTTTTGCTCTGCTGCCTACACTTTTGGTCAAAGTTCTCTGCAAACATGAAAATCCAGTTTGGGTCTTTAATTAGAAAAGTGTGAAGTTACCCACACTGCGGGGTTTTTGAAGTTCAGATCAAACCCTGGAAACACATCTGGGGGCTGGAGAGAGAACAGTCCGACCTCCTTGGGGCCTGTTGCTATCAGTTGTCACCCGTTTTATTTACTGGACACCCTCTTTTTTTTTCCTCCTCCAACATGCTGGGGGCAAGGCTCGGTGTCCCTCCTGTACTTATAGGTAGCCCCCACTTCCCTGGCACCCAGAAGGAAGCATGTCTCTTTCCTGCCTCTGGTTTACTTCTCTTCCTCCCCGCTGTCTCCCCGAAGGAGGACATATGGTGGTGTCTTCCGAGTCAGGGCCAAGGGCCAGAGCGGCTCTGGCCCCTGGGACAGTCCAGCAGCCCTGATGTGCCATGTGGGTGGCCTGTTCTGTGAACTTGCTGCCTGACCTCCCAGTGCCTCTGAGAGCCCAGCTGCAGCCTTGGGTAACAGCCTGGCTCCATCATGACGGGAGGGTGCAGAGGCCCAGCTCCTCTCCTCACCTTGGCACGGGTGTCACAAGCTGGCCAGGCTGTGCAGGGCCAGGACCAGACAGACCAGACAGAGCCCCTATAGGTATCGTTTCCAGCTGGATTAGCCTCTCCTGGCTCTTAAGGCTGTAGGGTCTCTAATGAAAGAGAGAAAGACAGAGGAACTGGGGGTTTAAGAAAGGACACAAAAGAGCAGGATGAAAGATGCAAGGGAGAGAATAAGAGGTGGATGTCTGTGCATTTCAGTGCTGAGTAATAGCTTCAGTTCATACTAGTCTTAGCTGTTTTGGAATAAAGCTTTTGTCGGTGGCTGAGCTGTATCATTTAGGATGGGGACTCCTAAGCCCCGTGCTCACAACTCCCAGCTTTGTCACCTCTCTGCACGTGGGCACAAGTTCTCAGAATTTTTAGGGGTGGTTGAGGGCACATGGAAGGAAGGGAGGCAAGGGTTAATCCAAACGCTAAGAACAATTTTGTTGAATGAAAAAAAAAAAAAAAGGAATAATGGGAGATGGAACTGGACTTTTTTGTATACCTCTAAGATATGGTTTATACCAGGAAAATAACCATGGAAATGGCTTAATGTCTTTCCTCCCTTGGAATGTGCTGCCTCTATATTTCAACGGCGATAGTGCCATAGGGAAATAGAATAATAAGGACAAATACTGCTTACTGAGTCTTTAGTATTTAACTAAGTCCTCACAACAATACTACGATGGAGATAAGGTACTACTATTGCCGTGTTTTACAGATGGGTTAAAGAGAATGCAGGTAACTCGTCCACGATCCTGCAACTAATAAGAACCTGACCCATGACCTGAGCCCTGATCTGACTCCATGTCACTAAGCTATGGAATCTCCAGTGGGTTGTGCCTCCTGAAGTGTTTCCCCATTGGTAGGAATGAGAGACACACATGCTCTGTGTCTCTCTTGTACTTGTAAGATGAGTAGCTTGTGTTGCTAGTGATCAGGTCATTCATTCATTCATTCATTTACCTCTTCCGTGCTAGATAGTAAGCTTGGTACCTTTAATGCAAAGAAGAAAAACGTGGCTGCTGCTGCAATCCTGCAGCTGACTGGCGACAGACCTACACCACGGGGCTGAGGAATATTCGGGAAGCAAGAAGCCTGCGGCACCCACAGACTGAGGGCGTGTGCTCTCTCTCTCCCATGTCAGTGGACAGTCCTTCTGGGTGACCCAGATCCAAACAAGTGTCTCCACTGCATCTTCAATTCAGACTGAATACTGCCCCTCAAACATCTCGGTACACAATACAGCCCAGCAAAGGACTTCAGGGACCAGGTGAGGGGGACCTGGCAGCTTATCCCTCCCGAGGAAAGAGTGAAATAAATGATCTCCTCCCCAGAATCTCCTCCTTGGCATGATTCACAAAGGGGAGAGGAGCTCCTGCATGGTCTCTAAGTAGCTGTTTTTTGTCCTCTTGGTCCTCATTGTTGCAAGAGGGTCAGGACTCTGGCCCTGTCCCCCATTTGTGGCTATTAAATGGGCCCTCTGAAGAAAAGGAAGAGAAAGGCCTTGTGACTGGCTGTTGGGTGGCCCCTGAGGGACATATTGCATGATAAGGAGAGGGCAGAAAGGAGTCTGGGATGGGGGGACCTATTATCTTTAAAGCCCATCTTTAGGAACAATCCACCAGGGATAAACAAGGGATCCAGGTCGGCTGGTTCGGAAGGGTCTTTGAGCTGCCTATAAGTTAATGCTTTTCAATGGAGAACCGCAGAGCAGCCCCACCCAAGGCCTCGGAGATAACAGGCTGGTGCAATCGCAAACCACCGGCCTCTTGATAATGCCGGGTTTTATTGAGGTCTGGTTTCTGCCCAATGGGAACACATCCGGCGGGCATCAAAGGGAGCAGGCGTCACCTTGTGCAAAGAACCCTGGGCCCTCAGGTGTGTGGGTGCTGGGAAGGGTGCTTGTGTGGTTGTGTGTGCACAAGCATGCTCGTTGGCAGTTACCTTTCTGTCGATCAGAGGCCACCAGCCCTAGAGGGGCCTTGACAAGTCATGAACTCCATTCCCTTGTTCTGGCTGGTCCAGCTCCTAAGATGTCCATGCAGATGGTAATTTATCCTCTTAAGCAGAAGGGTCACTTCTGTGTCATTTTGTCCCTGACTCTACCTCCCAAGGGCAGTTAGAATGAAAAGTTTAATGGAGAGGCGAGGTGGGCACTCAGAGAAGACAACGCCTGAAAGTTTATCACTTGGGAATCTCAGACTTGCTCCTTTGCAGTCTTTTGAAGGTTTTTGCATGACATGGAATAAACCCTAGGGGTGTGTGTGTGTCACCTGTAATAGTGGAAGAAATAGGATGTAGGGACTGGTGGAAGAATAAAGGGGGATGTCAGGTTGTGCTTTTGCAATGGAAGAGTTAATGGATGAACTGGTTGAGGGGTGGTCCTGGGGGAGTGGTCACCTTCCCCACTTACCCTAGGCCATGCCTCTCGGATGTCTCATATTTTATCTGGGTCGTCAGGATGCTGTGCTTCGTGTATTGTCCTCTGGAGACCAGAGCAGAGAAACACCACAATACAAACAGAACATCTGGAAGCTTTTTAAGGTTTATTTTTTAACACATTTGCAGCAGTCACGACATTTGCACACGAGGTTTACCGGCTGGAGGGAACCCAGGGATTTTAATCAAGTGGGAGAGAGATTTTGACTTTGTGGGAAGAGGGAGGGGGCTTAGGGTCAGGAAAGGGAGATGGGAATGTTGGAAATGGCTGAGGCCGGCAGCAAAGTCCTATATTCTTTGGACTCAGTTGTTGCAAACAGTAACCAGTTAAAAGTCCCTAGCAACATAAGTGGGACCTGGAATGGGACCTGGGTTCCTTGCCTCTCTGATACTGCTGGTGTGGAGCAAGTGGATTTCTTTGTCCTTGTCTCAATTGGCTGCATTGAGTGGGCTGAAAGAATAGAAGGCAAAATCCCCTGGAAAGGATGGGACAGATCCCATCCCTTTGTCCCTTAGCTTCTGAGAGACACACTTGGAGTTGGCTTTTTCCATATGCTTTGTAGACTCATACCTGCTCCCTCATCCTTCCATCTGGGCTAGCCAAGTGGGGCTAAAATAGGCAGTGGACAGGGAAGCCGTTGCATCCTGGTCCCACAGTGACTTGGTGCACCTAACCCATCGAAGCCTGGAAACTTCTTCCTCTTTCTTCTCTCCTTCTCACCTCCTTCCTTCATTCACTTCCTCCTTTTCTCCACCTCCCCTGGCCTCCCCCTCATGACATCCTGGATTTAATGCTTCGGGCCAAGGGAAAAAAGGAAAAGCTTGGTTCAGCATGTCAGCGGGGCAGGCTGGGAATGAAATGATGAAGGGAAAAGACAGTCCTTGCAGGAGAAAGCATTTACACAGGACTCGATCCTATTTTTATTTATTTATTTATTTTTTTTTTTTAAGGAGTCACATCATTGACTTATTCATCCCTTCTTTTCTCTGGCTCTGGTTTCTCATCTAATTCTTCCTTCTTCATTCCAACTGAGTTATGGACCCATGGCCAAGTTTATTTTCAGGGCTACATGACCTAGCTGTGAACGCTATACTTGCTCAGAGTGTATCCTTGTGGGAATATCCTGGTTTTAATGCCTATAGGATGTACCAGTTGGAAAGAGAACTTAGGCTCCCCGTTTCTAAATAGGCCCCACTGCCATATCACTGTCTTTATTAAGACAGTTCTTTTTGTCGAGTGAGCTAATGTTTATTGCGCCTCGTGGGAGCCGGCTCATTGTGCGCTGTGTTTATTAGGGGAGGAAACTGAGGCTTAGTGTGGTTATTCATGTGAGAGACTGAAAGGTGTCCACCCTGTTCTTATGGGAAATGAGGTGACACAGCCGCCAGGAATTCCAGCCCATCTGGCAGCTAGGAAGTTTCCCAAGTCTACCCCAGCCACTCTTGTTACAGTTCCTGCTTGGGAACATTTTGTATGCTTCCCATGATCAGGATTCAGAACCTTCATCCAGCTTGGAGCAGACAGTTCCTCTCTGCACCTGCTGGCCTGCTGCAGTGGCTCTTAACATTGCTGCATGCTGGACTCACCTGGGGAACTTTAACTGCTGCCTCGGGCCCGCCCTCAAAGATTCTGATTTAATTGGGCTGGGGTGAGGCTGAAGCATTGGAATTTTGAAAAGCTTCCGAGGTTATTCTAACCTGCAGCCAAGGTCAAGAAAGAACACTTACTCTCGGGCAGTGTTTCCCAACTGGGGGCAATTTTACTGCAGTGTCTGAGACATTTTTGATGGCCACAACTGGGGTGAGGGGTGCTCTGGGCAGAGGCCAGGGATGACGCTGAACGTCCTACAATGTACAGGACAGCTGCACACAACCGAGAATTATGCAGCCCCAGATGTGCCTAATGAGAACTCTTGCTCTAGAACAGTGGTTCTCACGCTTAGTGTGCATCAGAATCACCTGGAGGTCTTGTAAAAACACAAATGGCTGGGCTCCACTCTCAGAGTTTTTTGATTCAGTAAGTCTGGGGTGGAGCCCAAGAATTTGCATTTCTAACGAGTCCCCAGGTGATGCTGAAGTTGTTGGTCCAGGGCTATGCTTGGAGAAACATTGTTCTAGAATGACTCTGAATCCTACTTGCCTACATATATTGTATCCATTATGATTACTAGAAAACTCTAATACAACAATGACTTAACTAAGACAGAAAAGCATTTCATGACAAAAATCCAGAGGAAGGTTACTTAAGGCTAACCAGAGTGGCAGCTCTGGAGTTATCAGGGATCCAGGCTCCTATCTTATTAGACCATCTCAGTACATGACTCCCACATTGAAAGTGTCCCTCATAGTCCAGGATGGCTGCTGGAGCACTAGCCATTACATTCTCATTGAAAGCAGAAGGTAGTCAAGGGCTCCTTCCAGAACCTTTTGATCAGCCTCCCCAGAAGTCCCACAATACTTCTGCTCATCTCTCATTGGCTGGATCTTAGTCACATGATCATATCTAGCTACAAGGGAGGCTGGGAAATGTAGTCTTTTTTTTTTTTTTTTTAAAGTCTGTGCTGCCCCATGCCAGCCAAAAATCAGTGTTCTGTTCCTAAATAGAAAGGAGAGAATAGATTTTGGGGTTGCCAAGTAACAGCTTCTGCCCATATATGCACGCCTAATCTTTCCTAAGAGTTATTTATTTGGCATCTGCATGCCAGGTGCTTTTCATGTATTATCTCATTTAATCCTAAGAGCTTTGCAAGGTAGATGATTATATTATCTCTATTTTGCAATGATGAAACTGAGGCTTTCAGAGATTAAACTACCTGCCCAAGTTACAGGCAGCAAATGGTATAATTTAACAGCCCCCTTCAAAGCCTGGTCTACTTCTTGCTTCTTTTGCTCTCAGAGACCTGCCCTTTTTTCTACTGAGCCTGAGCCTGCAGGGTGTTGGTTAGATCTTTCTAAGCCAAGTTCTGGAGCCCACCCCTTCTGTCCAGCTCCATTCCATGCTAACCTGGATCCTTACTGCGACATCGTCTTCAAAAATTTATGGGGAAATACAGACACAGTATATATCCTGATTGACAAGGTTAGTTTCTTATTGCTGCTGTCATAAAGGATTACAAACTTAGTGGCTTAAAACAATACAAGTTTATTCTCTTACAGTTCTGGAGAGCAGTTTCACTGGGCTAAAGTCTAGGTTTCTGCAAAGCTGGTTCCTTCTGGAAGCTCTAGGGGAGAATCCGTTCCCTTGCCTTTTCTAGCTTCTGGAAACCACCTGCTTGCCTTGTGACCTCTTTCTTGATGCCTTCCAATTTTTTGCTTTTGTTATCGTATCTCCTACTATTTCTGTGTCTCAAATCTCTCTCTGGCTCTGTCTTATAAGGACAGTTGTGATTGTATTTTGGGTCCACCCAGATAATCCAGGATGATCCCTGCATGTCAAGATCCTTTTCTTAATCACACCTGCATGGTCCCTTTTGCTGTCTAAGGTAACATTCGCGGGTTGCAGGAATCAGGCCATGGCTGTCTTTGGGGACTGTTAATCAACTTGCCACAGGAGCCTCTGCAACCCTTGTTCCTTCCTTGCCCCCATTTTTCTTCCATGGATTGTTCCAAAGGCACAATGAACATGTATTCTTCACTTCTGTATGGAAGTTTTAAAAGAGGCCAGAGAGGAAGTTTCAAGGGCAAGGCAGCGTGCTGGCGGGCTTGTCCAATCAGCTCCCAGTGGCTATAGCAACAGGCATGAGAACATTGAAGAGGAAAGGGACTGGGGGTGGAAGGGGAGGATCCTGCCCTAGATTTAGCTGTGTCACCTTGGCCAGAGTGACTTAACTTGTGGAGTGATGTCTACAGAGCAGCATAAACAGCAGAAACGGTGGTTTCATAGCAAGCTTCATAAACCTTCACTGTAATTCTGAGTAATCTTTGAGATCTCTAGGTGCCTTCTAATTTGTGTGCCTCCTCCTATTGCCTTTCTCTAGGCTAACAGAGGCGTGTCTTTGGCCAAATGCAAATGCTATACCTAGAAGAGTTCCATGGGAGAGGGGAGGGAGGGGTTCAGCCTCTGCTTATGTCCTAACTGCATTTTCCTTCTGTGTTGGTTCTCTCACCACCGACGCCCCATGTCCCCCCTTGGCTAGGTCTGCCATGCTGGGATGAGAGTCTGGGGTATTCTATGTTTTGCTTTTTATTTTATCTTGCAAATGCCTCACAACATTCCCCTCTGTGTTTCATGTCCCACTGCCAAGTGCATTCAGTTGCTGGGCAACGAGAAGGAAGTCCCTGTGTGATTCACCCGGTTGCTGCCAATTAATTTGCTAGTTGCCGTGCGTCTCCCAGGGGAAAAGGCTTCTCGTGGGCTCTCCCTGAGACAGCTCTGAGGGCCGCTGCCCAGGAGGGGAACGGAAACCAGAGAAAGGGTAGCAGAACTTTGGGTTTATTTAGGGTGTTTTTAGGTCCAAATGAGAGGGAATATGAAGAGGGGTTGGGCAGCACCTGGGGTGGACTCCTGGTTTCCTTGTTGGCCCCCAATCAGAGAGCTACCTGGAGAGCCAGGGTGCCTCTGCTTCTGCACACAGGCTGCCTCTTCATTTTTTTATATATTTTTCTGTAGGTGATCTTAAACTGCAGACTCCCTCTCCTTTCCCAGTTCTTCTCTCTGCTCCGTCTTCCCTGGGCCTTTGCTGTGACATCCTCCATCTCTGGCCATCAGCACCTTCTCTCTGGGTTTCATGGTACTTGCCTGGGCAAAGCCTACAGGATGGAGAGCCTCTCTGTACCAGGTGGGCTGTGACCCTCACAGATCTGTTGAGGGACGGAAGGGGAACTGTGGTTTCTGGAATGCCTCCATCATCCTCGGTGTATTTCCCTGTGGATGCTTGCCAGAGGAAACCCTTGATCAGTGCCTCTCTACTATGGCCTGTGAGGGTGGGGTTTGCCTGTCTGGTTTATTTCTGTACCCACAGCATCTAATCCAGTATGGTACTTGTGAGTACATGGATTTGTAGTTGCCCAAGTTATCCCTTATGGGCTGAGAGTGATTGCTAGAACCAGAGACCCAGAGAGCAGCCTATGGGACCCCGATTATCTGTATCTGTGACTAGATACCTGCACTGCTGAGACCAATAAATTTTAAAATGGGGAAGTCCCTTGAGGGCAATTGGTGATATTAAATATATTTGTTACTCAGAAATGAGGAGTTATTGGAGACACGGGCGAAGCAAGGAAAATACAATGAGTTCAAGTTCATCTTAATTTATTTGCTGTCAGCATTCGGGAAAGAGAAATGTGTTTACTGTTGGCTTCCCATTTCCGCTGATGGACCATGATCCATTCTTCATATGTTCCTAATTAGTTGTTTAGGGAGGTGCAAAAGCAGAGAGTAGTTCCAGCTAGAGTGAACACTAGGAATGGGAAACAGACTCCTGCTCTTCTGTACTGAGGACCCTGGCACCACATCCTTCTCAAGAGTGCTGTGAATAGTGCATGTGGCCTCAGTTTACCTGTCTGTAAAGTAGGCGTTCTAACACCTCCATGCTCCCTGCCATATATCCCACAGAAATAAGAGTGACATGCTGAAAAACAGAATTTTCCACTTCATTTGGGCTGGCTGTATTCAGTGGTATTTTTAGAAAGTCATACTCTGGGTGTAGTGGTGGGATTTGTATAGGAGGGTTCCTGGTGATGATTCAGTAAACAGGGACTTCCCAGAGAGGTATAAATAAGCCTTTTTTTTTTCTTAACTAAAATACTGCTTTTGGAAGTGCATGTTCTGTTCAGTAGCTAGAACATTATGGACCAATGACCATAAAGTGATGCTCACCTCTAAAGACATCTCTCGGAAGAGCAGAAGCCGGACTCTAACTCTTATGCTGTTCTTTTGATCTACAGGCCTGGAAAAGAGGACAGATAAGGACTGCTCTTCCTCACCCACACTTCTTTCCAGGAAGCTTGGTGGAGCGAACCAATGCCACGAGGACCTCCCTGAAGGACTTGGCTAAGGTTGGACCACCTCTTGAGAGGCAGGAGCTCTGGATTCGATGGTGAATTCTTGTTTTGGAGAAGAAGAAACTCCTGGATTTGAGGAGACATCTGGGTAGAAAGCAAAGATCCTCACCCTGAGGAATAACCTACGTGTTCACCCGAAGAGCAGGGACGTGCATCTCTGGAGGTGCTCTACACGTGGACAAGACTCACCCTCCCAGACCTTGTTCTTCTTTCCTGTGGAAAACGTTTCCTCTGCTGCTGCCTACTCATGGGACCCTACCCCCACCCCTCCACAGCAGCCAAAGGGCTTCCTGCCACACCCTTCTTGCCCTGCACCTCCGTGTCGGCTGTGCCTTTGGACTCAGCGGTTCTTCTTATTTGTTCCATTACCTTCTGGCCAGATGCAGAGTGAATAGTTAACTGTACTTAGGTCAAGTGGGATCTTAATTTTTGTTCCTGCTCTTTCTAAAGAAGCCAGTGTGTGTGTGTGTTGTGAGCAGCTTGGAATAGTATCCCTCGTTCACTTGGGATCTTTCTCCCTAGGCTGGGGAGTAATGCACGAAGCAGTGTGGAAGTTGTCCAGGCTCTCGGATGTGAGGGCTGTTGGAGAAGGCTTCAGCAGGGGAGCTGGACCGTGAAGGCTGGCGTTCTTCATGTGCAACTTTCTTTGTTCGGATCACACATGAGTGTACATCCAGAAGGGCAAACAATGAACGCTGCTGTTCATTCCAACTCTCTTCTATGACACAGATGCACAGTAGGCTCTGAAGACCCTCTTCTCTCAGGTGGCAGCTGGAGTCCATGCCAGATCATGAGGCTTCATGACAGATGAGACAGCTAGCAGGGTTGCTGGTGTTAGTCACAGACCCCCTTCCCCCGGTGTGTGGTGAGGATGCACACACGCCTGACAACAGCTTGCATCTTCTCTGTTCCTTTTACTCTGTAACTGCCATGTGCATAGTTCAGAGTACTTCCTAAACATCTGTCATGGTCAACCTTGTCCAGAATGAAGAGTCAAAGATGTTTGTACTTCCTTATTTCCAAAGGAATATAATGAATGGAATAATATGAATGGGCAGCTTGCTTTTGTAAAAGAATTTCAGCTTCCCTGTGTTGTGAATGTGTTTGTATGACCATTTAATGATGTCCGTGTCTTCCAAGTGGAGCACTGGGGTCCTTCTTAGTATCTTTTATTCACCACAAGGTGATGGAAGGGAACCTCTTAAAGATGTTATTGAAATTGAAAGATTATGGGCCTTCGCCTTCCTTCCTTGACACACAGTGATAGCCCTTGTATTCCTTGGATTCCTTCAGGTTTCTGGGAACAGAGACCCACGATAGGACCTCCATGAATGCTGGTTTATTCTAAAGTTACAAAGGAGTAAGGCAGACAGGAAACAGTCCCAAGGCTGCCCAGCTGGCAGCCTAAAGTCGTTCAACCTTCCCAGTAGCTACAGATGGTTTCCAGGGATAGCAAAAACCTAATATCGTGGTCTTCTTGACCCTCTGCTGAGCAGCAGGAGTCACTGCTCCTGACTCTAGAATTCTGCTGATGCGATGATGACCGACTGTCCCAGATTGCCCAGGACTAAGGGGTTTCTTGGGATGACCGACTTTCAGTGCTAAGCCTGGGATAGTCCTGGGCAAACAGGAGCAATGGGTCATCCTAGTGGGTGACTCAATGGCCCTGCCTCTACTTCTATGTTACCTGCTGTCACTGACTAATGCTCTTGATTGGTTTGGCCAGTCTCCATTCAGAGCTCTTTGTCTGGGCACTTCACTGGCCACTGGATAGCCTATAGATGGATGCCATTGGGACAAGCACCAATCTTGACCAAAGCAGTTGGTTCCAGGATGGTAGGGTTGCATGATAGTTGATAAAAACCTGAGTGTGAGGAACCAGCAGAGACCACATCCTTCTGAAGACTGCTGTGGATAGTAAGCATGGCAGGCATCAAGGTGTCAGGGATTCCACTCCAAGGTTGTCCTACTCATAAAGGTGAAACTGACAGTTTATTAAGAAATGGAAACTAACACAACCACTGGGAACGGAGGAAAATAGATCGTGGCATATGCGTGTGTGCATGTGTTTATGTGCACACATGCACACACGCGTACACTATATAGGATAATAAGCCAAGAACAAAATCCTGCATCTTCATTACACAAAGAGCTAAAATCTTTGGGATGGTGTTGTCTGGAGAGCAGAGGAGTTGGCTAGAGGACATCTTGAAATTCCTTTGAATTCTAGAATCTTTTAAAATATCAAGGGCATGTAAATTGGGGCTAAGTATGTACTTTCGCCCTAAAGTCTCCTAGATAACCTTTGAGTTCAACTCAGAGTGCTGAGTGGGACCTCCCAGCCTATTCTTGCCTTTCCAGACACTGACTTTATCTGGGCTAAGGGAGCAGAACTTGGAAGTGGTGGGGGAGGGATGGAGGAGGGGAGCATTGTGCCAGCTCAATTTTTTTGGTGTTTATGACAAGTAAGAACAATCTGAAGGCAAATTACAGGTTCTTTTGCAGGTTAGAAAAAGCCAGGTTTTCAGGATCGCATGGCATCCTGATGTTGTTGCTGCTTGTCAGGGGATCCAGCCTCCATCTTTCTGATGAAAGACAGGCATAAACGTCCTCGGTGCTGGAACACATGGGCCTTCAGCTAATCCCGCTCTTCGTGCGTGGCGTGGCCGCAGGGAGTAATTATATGCTAGGGTAGAGATGAGTGTGCAGACAGCTAGAGTCTGTTCTCTCACTACTCATGAGATCCCCCACGCACCTCAGTGTTTTCCCCTGTACTGACTCTCTCTACCTTCACCACCGTTGGAGGGAAGCTAGCCCAGCAACTTGGGTGCCATTTTTCTTTTGTGAAAGATGAATGTGTTTCAGATGCTTCCTTCATTTATGTCCTGCATGCATCCAGAAGAAGTCCTGCTGTGTGCCAAAGGCAACAATCCCCCCACTCCTTTCCTATCTTTTCATCCACATAGAAACCCAGAATCCCAGAGGCTGAGTGGTCTAAAGCATCACTCTGCTCCAGATCTATCTCTGACAAATGCAGGAATCCCCTTTCAAACATCTGGCAAGGGATTGTCCAACCCTGGGGGAGGTAGCCTTTTTGGCAGAGTGGGAGAGAACTGTGAGAGAAGACGAATGATACTCAACCCAATGGGGAAGCTGGAGAATTTTAAAGAGCAAGTCACAGACTGCCAAGTGGTCACGAATGTCAATTTCTTAATGAGATTTTGAGCTAAATGCATTTTGCTTCTCCCCTACATCTTTCTGGATCCAGGTAGTATATTTTATGCAAAGGGCAGAGAGACAAGGTTTTTGTTTTTGTCTGAGTTTTTGTCTCAGAAAGTCTCCTCTTGGTTCCTTCCCTGTTAAACGAGGGGGTTGGGCCCCCCAATCCCCAGAGCCTCTGCTAGTCCTGACATCCACGATGCTGTCCTTTATGATGCATAAACCATTAGCTTTCTACTTCAGGTCTTAAAGCTTTGCTATGTTTTGTTCCATGTTAGAATAGTATATTAGACATTGCCTAAGGTACAACGTACAGTTACTTCACCCACATGCTGAATGCTCATCTTGCCTCGTTCATCATAAGCATAACTTAATTTCAAGTACCTCCCCTCCCCAATTTTGTTTAAGCTTCCCCATGAGATTTTTCCATGGCATTGGAAACTTGACCCATGAGGAAACTTTTATCTTCTTCAAATGGCTCTGGAAAGCTGTGTGAGAAAATGTTAGAATAATGTTGACAGAAAGATAGGAGGGTCTCGTCGTGAAGCAAGTCCCCCTGCTCAAGAGGCTGTGGCTTAAAGGACTTAAGGATGACCTTGGAAATAGCCCCTGACCTTGAATAATAACCTTACATGCCCAGATGGTGGAAGGAGGCCTGAGAAGAGCCCCAACGTAGGGGGTCTGGAAACCTGGACTCTGGTCCTGCCTTTGCTTTAACTCGCTCCAAGATCAAGTATCAGTCACACAGGCCTTTGCTCTGGGTCTCTGTCTTCTATCAAATGGCACAGGGAGGGGGAAGTGGTTGGTTATGACGATCCTCTAAGGATCAAGGCCTCTGGCTTGCCTGACCCAGCCCTTTCTCCCTTCGGCTTCTCTGCCCAATTCGAAAACAGAGCTGTCCTTGAAAGTCCATTACCAAAGAATACCTCAGAGCTGTCTGTTTGCAGTTGTCAGTTGCACCAAACATGAGTGTGTTGAGCGAGAAGTCAAATTGACATACAGGCAGATGACAGGAGGGGTGGACCAGAGACGACTATTTACCCCCGGGTGACTGGAAGGGGAACAAAAAAACTGCCTGCCATTTTGACCATTAAATAAAAGCTCCTGGGAGCTCTGCATGGCTAAAATGGCAGGGGATTTATTAGTTTGCTTAGTGGAAGGCAAATATTAATTCTTAAGTTGACCCGTCCTGGGACCTGCCTTTTGGCTTTTGTATGCCGTCCGGCGCCGGTCACCGAGTACTCTGGGTTATCGAGTTCTGTTGAAGGGTTTTTAAAAATTGTTTTCCGTCTCCTTTTCTTCTTCTTTTGTTCACCTGTTCCCCCCACCTTCCACCTTTTCTGGTAACTCAGGACTGGGTTTTGGAGGGGTGAGGAGATTAGGGGCAAAAGACAAGATGTGGTGTCCTGCTCGTAAAACTGTTGATACTCAGGGCTCTGGCATTCTTCACAGAAATAGATATAACAATCCTAATATTCATATGAAACAACAAAAAACCCTGGATAGCCAAAGCAATCCTGAGCAAACAACAAAGCCAGAGGCATTATATTACCTGACCTTAAATGATACCACAAAGTTATAGTAACCAAAACAGCATGGTACTGACATAAAAACAGACCCATAGATTAATGTAACAGAATAGAGAATCCAGAAACCATTCCACATATTTACAGCCAGCTAATCTTCGACAAAGGCACCAAGAACACACATTCGGGAAAGGCCAGACCCTTCAATAAATGGTGCTAGGAAAACTGGATATATGTGTGTAGAAGAAACTAGACCTGTAGCTCTCACCATATACTGAAATCAACTCAAAATGGATTAAAGAGTTATTATAAGACCTGAAACTATAAAACTTTTAGAAGAAAACATGGGGGGAATACTGCAGGAAGTAGGACTTGGCAAAGACTTTATGAATACGACACCAAAAACACAGGCAAAAAAAGAAAAAAATAAACAAATGGGAATATATCAAACTAAAAAGCTTCTGCACAGTAAAGGAAATAATCAACAGAGTGAAAAGACAACCTACAGAGTGGGAGGAAATATTTGCAATGTATACATCCAACAAGGGATTAATATCCAGAATATATAAGAAAGTCAAACAACTCAGTAAAAAAACAAATAATCAAATTAAGAAATGTGTAAAAGAGCTGAACAGACATTTCTCAATGGAAGACATACAAATGGCTAACAGATACGTGAAAAAATGCTTAATATCACACAGCATCAGGGAAATGCTGATCAAAACCACACTGAGATATCATCTCACCCCAGTTAATCTGGCTATTATGAAAAAGACAGAGAATAACAAATGCTGGCAATGGTACAGAGAAAGGAGAACCTTTCTACATTGTTGGTGAGTCTGTAAATTAGTGCAACCATTTTGGAAAACAATATGGAGGTCTCTCAAACAACTACAGATAGTACTACCATATGATCCAAAATCCCACTACTGGGTATATATACCCAAAGGAATGGAAATCATCCTGTTGAAGGAATACCTGTACTCTCATGTTTAGCACAACTCTGTTTACAATAGCCGGATATGGGACCAACCTAAATGTCCATTGATGGATGACTGGGTGAGAGAATTGTTGTATATATTCCATTGTGGTATGTATTCACAATGGACTATTAGCCATAAAAGGATGAAATTCTGCCATTTACAGCAACATGGATGAGCTTGGAGAAATTTATATTAAGTGAAATAAGCCAGACATTGAAAGAGAAATACCACATGTCCTCACTCGTGAGTGGGAACTAAAAAATATATAAATAAATGAAAAAGAAAGAAAGAAACAAGCCAACAGCCATCACAATAACACGTCAAACTTTCAGAAGGAGAGATCAGAACTGTGGTTACCAAAGTGGTAAAAGGGGAAGCGGAGGGGGATTAACAAGAAATTGTTTGAGTCTGTACTTTGTTATTATGTGGAAATGTGAGTAGTTTTTGTGCACTGACCTTGTATCCAGACACTTTGCCAGACTCATGTATTAGTTCTAGTATTTTTTTATTTTTTTAGTTTCTTTGGGATTTTATACATAGATAATTATGTGTCTACAGTAGGAACAATACCATATATTTCATTCCAATCTGTTTGCTTTTTATTTATTCTCCTTACTTTACTCCACCAGTAAAAATTTCACTAAAATCTTCAATAGAAGTGGTGAAAGTGGACATCTTTGCCTTCTTCTTGATCTTAGGCACAAGGCATTCCGTCTGTCACTATAAAGTTTGATATTAGCTATAGGGTTTTATTTTTCTATTTTTTTTTGATGTCCTTTATCAGGTTAAGTTCTTATTTATTTATCATTTGATAAGAAGATTTTTTTCCACAAACAAAAGTTGTATATTCTCAAATGCTTTTTCTCCTTCAACTGAGATGATCATCAAATTACTTAGTCTGTTATTATGGTGGTTTACATTGATTGTGAAATATTGAACTAGATTTTCACTCCTTGTGTAAACCCTGCTTGGTCATGGTGGATTATCCTTTTTTATACATTTCTGTATGGCATTTGCTAATATTTTGTAGGACAGTATTGCATCATATGTTTACAAAAAGTATTGGTGATTTTCTGTGTTTATTTTCTTTTTTTGTTTCACTTATTTATGTTCTTTTTTATTTTCTTTCTCTGCCAGCTTCTGGTTAATTCTTTTTAACCTTTTTTGACTTAATTAAGGTGGAAACTGAGACTACTGAATTGAGAACCATATTCTTTTATTAAGCATTAATGTTCCAATTTTCTTTTGAAACACTGCTGCAGTTGCATCCCTCAAAATTTAGTAAGTTGCGTTTTCTATTTAATTTAGTTCAGTGCATTTTTTATTTCCTTGAGACATGCTCTTTGACCCATTGTTTGAGTCATTGATTTGAGAGGATTGTTTCAAAGAGTGTTGTTTAACTTCCAAATGGTTTGAAAATTTTTTTTGTCCTGTTATTGTTTAATTTCTAGTTTGATTATATTACATTTAGAGAATATACTCTGAATGATTTCAGTTTTTAAATAATTTCTTGATGTTTGTTTTAAGACCAAGGATGTTGTTAGGTGCAGTGATATTTAGACCCACATTTTTTGTGAACCACTCAGGGTCCTGACTGAGACCTGGAAAAAGGTCTACAACTAATGCAGTTCTCCAAGCCTTTGCTATCCTATTTATGGAAAGAGTCCTGCATGAGCATCTCAGGTTGAGCCCAGTATTTGACATACAACCTGATGGGATCCCTTTCTCATATTTCTTCCTCTCAGTGATCTCTACCACACTCTCTGTCACCCAAGGGATCCTCCCTCTTATGGTTCTTTAGGTAGAAAATGGGTTTTTTAAAATCAAGCCACTCTACTTTGCACTTCCCTTAAATGGGTCTGCCTTGATGGCCAAGTTGCAGGATGATGAAGAGAGAAAAATATCAAAGGGGATTCATCTCAAACATTCTAGACCTAAGCTCTCCTGTCAGAGAAAAGGAATTCCCTCCCTCAGAGTTTTAGGTGCCTTCACAGCTTTTGCTGATGCTGCCACCACTGCGTTACAGCCTTAGGACTGGAGCTTGCCTGAGTGCCGGGCAAGCAGAAAAATAGGGGATTCGGACCACTCTCTGTGTCCTGTAGAGGCCTCACTTCTTATTCCTTGGAACAAAAATACAGGCATTTTCTTAGAGCTCTTTCTCTCTACACCTTACATGCAATTATTGAATTTGGGCTGCATTTGAGTCCAAGCTGAGAGATACAGGAGGCAAAAATAGCACAGGAAACTTACCACATTGGTCTTACTTCAGGTTCTGATTGTCTTTCTCAATTCTCCTGCTACCATTTAATTTTTAAAATAAACTATTTTTTAG
This sequence comes from Cynocephalus volans, assembly GCF_027409185.1. Classification (NCBI taxonomy): domain Eukaryota; kingdom Metazoa; phylum Chordata; class Mammalia; order Dermoptera; family Cynocephalidae; genus Cynocephalus; species Cynocephalus volans. The sequence goes on along the minus strand of NC_084478.1, from coordinate 168,015,580 downwards.
AAGAGTTTTAGTTTTACAGAAACGTTGTGAAGATAGTAGAGTTTCCACATATCCTGCACCAGTTTTCCTCATTATTAACATTTTATATTATGACGATACATTTATTACAAAGAATAAATCAATTTTTTCATAGTTTTACCTAATTTCTTTTTTCTGTTGCGGGATTGCCTCTAGGAAATCACATTACATTTAGTTGTCATGTCTCTTTAGTATCCTCCTGTTGGCTGTGACAGTTTCTGAGATGTCCCTTTAAAAAAAAAAAATACCTTGACAATTTTGAGAAGTACCAGTGAGGTTTTTTTTTTTTTTTTGATTGTCCCTCAGTTGGGATTTAACAGATGTTTTTCTGTGATTAGACTGGGGTTATCAGTTTTGGCACTGATAACCAGAGAGGTGAAGTTCCATTCTCATACTATTATATCAAGACTGCATGGTATCAGCATAACTAATCACTGATGAGGTTAATATTGGTCACCTGGCAAATGGAGAAGGATAACGAATGGAAATATGTATCTATACAAGGAAATGAAGAGCACAAGATATAAAATTCTGAACTGGCATTTTCCTCTTCTTTCGACTACATAAATAAATCACTCTTGTCTTACACTGAATTTTTTTTAAAAAGCCAAGCTCAAAAGGTCACATACTGCATGAGAATCTGCTTTAATTCTTATCTTTGTTACCCTGTTCAGTCATCACACAGTACCCGTGTGGGATTGGTTCCAGGACCTTCTGCACATACCAAAATTTGCAGATGCTCAAGTCTCTGATATAATATGGAGTAGTGTTTGCATATAACCTATGCTCATCCTACTGTATACTTCAAGTGATCTCCGGGTTACCTATAATCCCTAATACAATATAAATACATGCAAATAGTTGTTACACTGTATTATTTAGGGAATAATGACAAGTCTCCAGCCATCCAGCCACTCATTCTTATTTGTGCCCCATGGAGGTCAAGGAAGAAGAGGCTTGAAGTGAGTAAGAACTCCTCTATGTCTGGGACTCCAAGTTAGTCTAAACTAATATGATCGGCCACACTTGGGCTTTTAGAAATTTATTAAAAGTTTAGGTGACTTTCTCTTACCTACTTCTGTAACACCTATTACTCCTATGCTCTGCCAAAGTTGAAAGAGTTCATGTATCCTGTCCCTCCTTGAAAGGATTGTCAGTCATCCTTCGGAATTTACATGATCACATTGCAAAGCCAACTCTGAATGATTCAAGAAAAGTTATGATTTTATTGAATATATGGATTCTCATTAGGATGGGTGCGATGTTCTCTTGGTACTTTCCACCTCATAAACAGAAGCAGAATCTAGGGTTACATAGATTTTGACCTTTATACACCTGAAATCATCAAGTGTACTCTTTTTTGGTCTGGCTGCTTTCACTTAACATTATATTTATGAGATTCATCCATGTTGTTAATATAGCTTTAGTTTTTAAAAATTTTTCTTTGGTGTATAGTAGTCCATTGTATGACTATCCCTCAATTCATCCATCCTACTGTTGGTGGACATGTAGCTTGTTGCCAATTTGGAGTTATTCTAAATACATGAGCATTCTTTTTTTTTTCATTAGAAAGAACAATTTTTTTTAAAAAAAATTAACATTTACTTGTACATATTTGTGGAGTATAGTGTATTGTTTCATTACATGCATATACCACACAATGATTCACTTAGGGTAGATAGCATAGTTTTATATCCATTAGCCTACCACTTTTCCTTCCCTCCATCCCCTCCGCTCCCAGCCTCTGGTAATCATTCTACTCTGAACCTCTATGAGAACCACTTTTTTATCTTTTTAGATTCCATTTGTCTTTCTGTCCCTGACTTACTTTCTGTGCCTGACTTACTTCACTTAACATGACGGTTTCCAGTTCTATCCATGTTGCTACAAATGATAAGATATCATTTCTTTTTATAGCTGAATAGTATTCCATTGTGTGTATTATACAACAGTTTCTTTCATCCATTCTAACTGGGGTGACATGGTATCTCATTGATTTTAATTCCCTCTTTTGAGAAATGTCTGTTCAGGTCCTTTGCCTGTTTTTTAGCTGCATTACTTGTTCTTTTGCTGTTCAGTTGTTTGAGTTCCTTATATATTCTGGATATTAGCCCCTTGTCTAATGTATATAGTTTACAAACACTTCGTCCATTCTGTATGCTGTCTCTTCACTTTGTTGATAGTGTCCCTTGCTGTGCAGAAGCTTTTCCGTTTGACGTAGTCACATTTGGGTATTCTGTTTCGTGGCCTGAGCCTTTGTGGTCTTGCTCAGAAAAGCACTGCCCACTCCCATTTCGTGTAGCATTTCCCCTATATTTTCATGGCAAACCCACAGCTAACATCATACTGAAAGGACAGCTTTTCCTCTAAGATCTGGAACAAGACATGGATGACCACTTTCCCCATTCTTATTTAACATAGTACTGGAAGTTCTAGCCAACACAAGCAGTAAAAGACATCCATATTGGAAAGGAGGAAATCAAACTATCCTTATTTGCATATGACATGATCCTACACATAGAAAATCCTAAAGTCTCCACCAAAAAATTATTACAACAAACGAATGAATTCAGTAAAGTGGCAGGATACAAAATCATCACACAGAAAATCAATAGCCTTCCTATATGCCAATAATGAAATAGCTTAAGAAGAAACTAAGAAAATAATCCCATTCACAATAGCTATCGAAAAAATGAAATACCTAAGAGTAAATTTAACGAAGGATGTGAAAGACCTCTACAATGAAAACTATAAGGGGCTGGCCCATGGCTCACTTGGGAGAGTGTGGTACTGATAACACCAAGGCCATGGGTTCGGATCCCACATAGGGATGGCCGTTTGGCTCACTGGGTGAGCGTGGTGCTGACAATAAAAACTATAAAACATTAGTGAAAAAAAGGAAGAGGACAAAAATAAATGGAATAATATCCCACAAAGACAGAAAGACACACAGACAGACAGACAGACAGAGAGACAAACAGACAGACACAAAGACAGAGAGACAGCGACAGACAGACAGACAGACACAGAGAGAGAAAGACACACAGACAGACAGAGACAGACATTCAGAAACTCAGACACACACAGAAAGACAGACACACCGACAGACAGATGGACAGAAAGACGCACAGTCAGAAGACACACACACAGACAGACACATAGACAAACAGACACAGAGACAGACAGAGAGACAGAAAAACAGAGACAGACAGACACACAGACAGAGAGAGAGACAGAAAGACACACAGACACACACACAGACACAGACAGACACACAGACAGAAAACAGAGACAGAGAGACACACAGACAGACAGACAGAGAGACACACCGACAGAGACAGACAGACAGAAAGACGCCCAGTCAGAAGACACACAGACAGACACAGACAGAAACTCAGACAGACAAACAGACACAGATACAGACAGACACACTGACTGAGCGACAGAGAGACAGAAAGACACACAGACAGACACAGACAGACAGAAACTAACACAGAGAGACAGACAAACACAGAGAAAGAAAGACACACAGACTGACAGACAGAGAGACAGAACGACACACAGACAATCAGACACACAGACAGAAAGACGCACAGTCAGAAGACACACAGACAGAGACAGACTGAGGGAAACTCAGACAGACAGACACATAGAGAGACAGACACAGAGACAGACAGACCCACAGACATACAGAAACACAGACAGACACAGAGACAGAAAGACGAACAGACAGAAGACACTCACACAGACACACATACAGAGAGACAAAGACAGAGAGATAGACACACAGACAGACGGACAGACGGACAGACACAGAGACAGAAAGACACACAGACAGACACACAGACAGACACACAGAGACAGACAAACACAGACAGACAGACAAACACAGTCAAACAGACAGACAGAGAGACACAAAGACAGACAGACAGAGAGACACAAAGACAGAGACAGACAGACAGAAACAGAGACAGAAGGACACACAGACAGACAGACAGACAGAGACAGACAGACTGAAACTCAGACAGACAGACACACAGAGAGACAGACAGACACAGAGACAGACAGAGAGAGAGACAGAAAGACAGACAGAGCGACACAAAGACAGACAGACAGAGACAGACAGACAGAAACAGAGACAGAAAGACACACAGACAGACAGACAGAGACAGACAGACAGAAACTCAGAGAGGCAGACACACATAGAGACAGACACACAAACAGACAGACAGACAGAGACAGACAGACTGAAACTCAAACAGACAGACACACAGACAGACAGACAAAGAGACAGAAATACGAACAGACAGAAGACACTCAGAGAGACAGACATACAGAGAGACAAAGACAGAAAGACACACAGACAGACAGACACAGAGAGACAGACACACAGACAGAGACAGACAGACACACAGACAGACACACTGACAGTCACACAGACAGACAGACAGAGAGACCGACACACAGACAGACAGACATAGAAAAAGAAAGACACAGAGAAAGACAGACACACAGACAGAAAGACACACAGACAGACGAGGGACAGACAGAAACACAGACAGACAGACACACAGGAGACAAAGACAGACAGATAGACAGACACACAGACAGACAGACACACAGACAGAAAGACAGAGAGAGAGACAGACACAGAGACAGAAAGACGCTTAGACAGAAGGCACACAGACAGACAGATATACAGAGACAGACACACAGGCAAAGACAGACAGACAGCGAGACAGAAAGACACACATAGAGACAGACACACAGACAGACACAAGGACAGACAGACACACAGACAAAGAGAAAGACAGAGAGACAAAGACACAGAGATAGACAAACAGACAGACAGACACAGAGAGACAGACCCACAGACAGACACAGAGAGACAGACACACAGAGAGACAGACACTCAGACAGAAAGACACAGATCCAGACACACAGAGAGACAGACAGAAAGACAGACACAATGAGAGACAGACACAGAGACAGACAGACACACAGACAGACAGACACAGAGACAGACACACAGATAGACAGACACACAGACAGTCATACAGACAGACACAGAGACAGACAGACAGACAGACACACAGACAGAAGACACTCAGACAGACAGACAGACAGACAGACAGCCAGACTGAGAGACAGACAGACAGACAGCCAGAGAGACAGACACACGGACAGACAGACATACACACAGTCATACACACAGACAGACACACAGAGATACAGACACACAGACAGACAGACACACAGGCAGAGACACACAGAGAGACAGACACAAAAACAGACAGATACAGAGATAGACAGACAGACAGACACACAGACAGAAGACACTCAGACAGACAGACTGACAGACTCCCAGACAGACAGACACACAGAAAGACAGACAGAAAGACAGACACACAGAAAGACACAGAGAGACACAGACACAGAGACAGAAAGACGCTTAGACAGAAGACACACAGACAGACATAGAGACAGACACACAGACAAACACACAGACAGACAGACAGAGAGACAGATAGACACACATACAGACAGAAACACAGACAGACACAAGGACAGACAGATACACAGACAAAGAGAAATACAGTGAGACAAACACAGAGAGATAGACAATCAGATAGACAGACACACAGAGAGACAGACCGACACACAGACAAACACAGAGAGACAGACACTCAGACAGAAAGACACAGATCAGACACACAGAGAGACAGGCAAACAGACAGACAGACACACAGAGAGACAGACAGAGACAGACAGACACACAGACAGACAGACACACAGACTGACAGACAGAGACAGAAAGACAGACAGAAACAAATAGACAGTCACACAGACAGACAGACAAAGACAGACAGTCAAGCAGACACAAAGACAGACAGACCGACTCAGACACACAGACAGACAGAGAGGCAGAAAGACACACAGACAGACAGACACAGAGGCAGACAGACACAGAGACATAAGGACACAGAGACAGACAGACACAGAGACAGACAGACACACAGACAGAAAGACAGAGAGAGAGACAGACACAGAGACAGAAAGATGCTTAGACAGAATGCACACAGACAGACATACATACAGAGAGCCAGACACACAGGCAAACACACAGACAGACAGAAAGACAGAAAGATACACATACAGACAGACACAAAGACAGACACAAGGACAGACAGACACACAGACAAAGAGAAAGACAGAGAGACAAAGACAGACAGGTAGACAGACAGACAGACACACAGAGAGACAGACCCACAGACAGACACAGAGAGACAGACACACAGGGAGACAGACACTCAGACAGAAAGACACAGATCCAGACACACAGAGAGACAGACAAACAGACAGACAGACACAATGAGAGACAGACACAGAGACAGACAGACACACAGACAGACAGACACAGAGACAGACACACAGATAGACAGACACACACAGACAAACAGACAGACAGACAGACACAGAGACAGACAGACAGACACACAGCCAGACTGAGAGACACACAGACAGACAGAGAGGAAGACACACAGACAGACATACACACAGACAGACACAAGAGAAACAGACACACAGACAGACAGACACACAGATAGAGACACACAGAGAGACAGACACACAGACAGAGACAGACAGACAGACAGAGAGACAGACACACAGAGAGAGAGATCGACATAGAAAAAGAAAGACACAGAGACAGACAGACACAGAGACAGAAAGACACACAGACAGACCAGGGACAGACAGACACACAGACAGAAAGACACCGGGGACAAAGACAGACAGAGAGACAGATTGACAGAAAGACACACAGACAGACACACAGACAGACAGACACAGAGAGAGAAAGACACACAGACAGATACACAGACAGAAGACACTCAGACAGACAGAGAGACAGACACCCAGACAGACAGAGAGACAGAAAGATAGAGAGACAGATACAGACTGACAGACACACAGACAGACAGACACACAAACAGACAGACACACAGACAGAGAGACACAGAGACAGACAGAAAGACAGAAAGATAGAAAGACAGATACAGATTGACAGACACACAGACAGACAGACACACAGACAGACAGACACACAGACAGAAAGAACGAGAGTCAGACAGACGGAAAGACAGAGACAGACAGAAAATAAGACAGACAGACAAACAGACAGACAGAGAGACTGAAATAGACACAGACAGACTGACCCACGGACGGACAGACAGACAGACACAGTGACAGACAGACAGAGAGACAGAAAGACACACAAACAGACAGACAGAGAGACAGACAGAGAGACAGACAGAGACAGAGAGACAGAAACTCAGACAGACATACACAGACAGACAGACAGACACCGAGACAGACAGACACACAGACAAAGAGGGAGACAGACTGAAAGACACACAGCCAGACAGACACAGAGAGTGACAAAGGGAAATAAAGACACATAGACAGACACACAGACAGACAGAGAGACAGAAAGAGAGGCAGAGACCTACAGACAAACAGACAGACAGACCGAGAGACAGAATGAAAAACAGACAGACAAACAGAGACAGACAGACACACAGACCGACAGACAGAGACAGACAGAAAGACAGACAGAGACAGACAGACACAGGGACAGAAAGACACATAGACATAGAGACACACAGACAGACACACAGAGAGAGACAGACAGACACACAGACATACAGAGAGACAGACAGACACACAGACAGACAGACATAGAGACAGACAGACACAAAGACAGACAGAGAGACAGAAAGACACAGAGATAGACAGACAGGGACAAACACAGAGACAGATAGACACACAGACAGACAGACACAGAGACAGAAAGACGAACAGACAAAGACACACAGACAGACTGACATACAGACAGACTGACACATAGACAGACACACAGAGAGACAGAAAGAAAGACAGAGACATACAGAGAGACAGACAGAGACAGACAGACACACAGACAGACACACAGACAGACAGACACAAAGACAGACACACAGACAGACAGACACACAGACAGACAGAAACTTACACAGAGAGACAGAAACTCAGAGAGAAAGACACAGACAAAGAGACACACAGACAGACAGACACACAGACAGAAGACACTCAGACGGACAGACACACAAACAGAGAGACACAAACAGACAGACAGACTGACAGAGAGACAGAGACACACAAAGAGAGACAGACAGACATAAAGGCACACAGACAGACAGAGAGACAGAAAGACAGACAGAGACATACAGACAAACAGACAGACAGACAGAGAGACAGAAAGTCACAGAGACAGACAGAGAGACAGGGACAAACAAAGAGACAGATAGACACACAGACAGACAGCACAGGGACAGAAAGACGAACAGACAAAAGAAACACAGACAGACAGACACAGAGACAGGCAGACAGAGAGACAGAAAGACACACAGACAGACAGACACAGAGACAGAAAGACGAACAGACAAAAGACACACAGACAGACACAGAGACAGACAGACACAGAGACAGTCAGACACACAGACAGCCAGACAGAGAGACAGAAAGAGAGACAGAGACATACCGACAAACAGACAGACAGACAGAGAGACAGAAAGACACACAGACAGACAGAGACAGACAGACAGTCAGACTGAGACAGACAGACAGACACCCAGATAGTCAGACACAAAGACAGAGACACACAGAGTGACAGACACACGGACAGACAGACACACAGACAGTCATACACACAGAGAGACAGACACACAGCCAGACACACAGAGAGGCAGACACATAGAAAGACTGTAAACACAGACAGAGATACACAGAGAGACAGACAAACGGACAGACAGACACACAGACACTCATACACACAGACAGACATACAGACAGACAGACACACAGACAGAGACACACAGACAGACAGACACACTGACAGAGAGAGACAGAAATACAGACAGACGTACAGACAAACAGACAGACAGACAGAGAGACAGAGGGACAGAGGGAGACAGAAAGACAAACAGACAGAAGACACTCAGACAGACAGACATACAGAGAGACAAAGACAGACAGACACACAGACAGACAGACACACAGACAGACAGTCACACAGCCAGACAGACACAGAGAAAGACACACTAAGAGACAGACAAACAGGCAGACAGATACACAGAGAGACAGACAGACAGACACACAGACAGACAGGCAAACAGACAGACACACAGCCACACAGACAGAAAGACAGACAGACAGACAGACAGACAGAAATAGACAGATAGACACTCAGAAAGACAGACACACAGACAGGCAGACAGAGAGACCGAAAGACACATAGACAGAAAGACACAGAGACAGAAAATCGAACATAGAGAAGACACTCAGAGAGACAGACATACAGAGAGACAAAGACAGACAGATAGACACACAGTCAGACAGACACACAGAGAGACAGAAACACACACTGAAACAGACAGACACACAGACAGACCGACACACAGACAGACAGTCACACAGACAGACAGACAGAGAGACACAGAGATATACAGACATAGAAAAAGAAAGACACAGAGACAGACAGACACAGAGACAGAAAGACACACAGGAGACAAAGACAGCCAGACACACAGATTGACAGAAAGTCACACAGAGAGACAGACACAAAGAAAGACAGACACACAGCCAGAGACAGACAGACACACAGACAGACACAGACAGACTCACAGACAGACAGACACGCAGCCACACAGACAGAAATACAGAGAGACAGACAGTCAGACAGAAATAGACAGACAGAAACTCAGACAGACAGACAGACAGAGAGACAGAAACACACACAAACAGACAGACACAGAGACAGAAAGACGTACTGACAGAAGGAACTCAGACAGACAGACAGACAGAGAGAAAAAGCCACACACAGACAGAGGGACAGAGACACACAGAGGGAGAGACACAGAGACAGAAAGACACACAGACAGAGACAGACAGAGACACAGACACACAGAGAGACAGAAACAGACTGACCAGGGACAGACTGACACACAGACAGACAGACACACAGGAGACAAAGACAGACAGATAGACAAACAGACAAACAGACAGAGAGACAGACAGACACACCGAGGAACAGACACAGAGACAGAAAGACTCATGGACAGAAAACACACAGACAGACAGAAATACAGAGAGACAGACACACAGACAGAGAGACACACAGACAGGCAGACAGAGAGACAGAAAGACACACAGACAGACACACAGACAGACACAGGGACAGACAAGCACACAGACAGAGAGAAAGACAGAGAGACAAAGACAGACAGATAGACAAACAGACAGACACACAGACAGACAGACAGACATAGAGACAGAGATAAACAGCGAGAGAAAGAAACACAGACAGACACAGAGCCAGACATACACACAGCCAGACAGACACACAGCCAGAAGGACACAGAGACAGACACAGGGAAAGAAAGACACACAGACAGACAGACACACAGACAGAGACAGAGAGACAGAAAGACAGACCGAGACATGTAGACAAACATACAGACAGACAGAGAGACAGAAAGACTCACAGACAGAGACAGACTGACAGACAGACAGAGACAGACAGACAGAGAGACAGAAAGACACACAGACAGACAGACAGACAAGGACAGACACAGAGACAGACACACAGACAGACAGACACAGAGACGGAAAGACAGAGATACAGAAAGACAGACAGAGACATAGAGGGAGACAGACAGAGACACAGAGAGACAGACACAGAGACAGAAAGATACACAGACAGACACAGAGAGAGACAGACAAACAGAGAAACAGACACAGAGAGACAGACACAGAGACAGAAGACACTGAGAAATGCAGACATACAGAGAGACAAAGACAGACAGATAGACAGACAGACAGACACATAGAGCGACAGACACAGAGACAGAAAGACACACAGACAGAGACAGACAGACACACAGACAGACCAACACACAAGCAGACAGACACAAAGACAGACACAGGGACAGAAAGAAACAGAAAGATAGACACACAGAGAGACAGGCAGAGACAGACAGACACACAGACAGACAGACAGAAATTCAGAGAGACAGACACACAGAGAGAAAGAAACAGAGACAGAAAGACAGACAGACATAGAGACACACAGACAGAAATACGCACAGTCAGAAGACACACAGACAGACAGACACAGAGACAGAGACAGAAATACACACAGACCGATAGACACACAGACAGGCAGACAGAGACAGACAGACAGACAGAGACAGACAGACAGAGAGACCGAAAGACCCCAGACAGACAGAGACAGACAGACACACAGAGAGACAGACACAGAGAGGCAGACACAGAGACAGAAAGACACACAGACAGACAGAGAGACAGAAAGACACAAAGTCAGAGACAGACAGAGACACAGACCGACAAACACACCGACAGACAGACACAGAGACAGACACAGGGACAGAAAGACACACAGACAGACAGACACACAGGCAGACAGACCGAGACTGACAGACACACAGACAGACAGAAACACAAACAGAGACAGACAGACACACAGTCAGACAGACACAGACAGACAGACACAGACATACAGACAGACAGACACAGACAGACAGACAGACGGAGAGACAGAAAGACACACAGAAAGACAGACACACAGACAGAGACTGACAGACACAAAGACAGACAGACAGACCGACACAGAAACAGAAAGACACACAGACAGAGACAGACAGACACTCAGACAGACAGACACAGAGACAGAAAATCGCATAGACATAGAGACACACAGACAGAGAAAGAGACAGAAATACGCACAGATAGAGATAGACCGACAGACAGACAGAGATACAGAATGATACCCAGACAGACAGACACAGAGACATAAAGACCAACAGACAGAAGACACTCAGGTAGACAGACATACAGGGAGACAAACACAGACAGATAGACACACAGAGAGACAGACAGACCCGAAGCAGAAAGACACACAGACAGACAGACAAACCGAGAGACAGAGACAGACAGACACACAGATAGTCAGACACATAGACAGAAGACACTCAGACAGACAGACAGACAGAGAGCCAAAGACAGAGAGATAGACACACAGACAGACAGACAGACACAGAGACAGAACGACACACAGTCAGAAAGACACAAAGAGAGACAGACACACAGACAGAGACAGACAAACACACAGAAAGACAGACACACAGACAGACCGACAGAGAGACAGAAAGACAGACAGACACACAGACAGAGACAGACAGACACACAGACAGACACACAGAGAGAGACAGAAAGACACACAGACAGACAGAGACAAACAGACAGACAGACAGACAGACAGACACAAACAGACAGACAGACAGACAGACAGACACAAACAGACAGAAACTCAGACAGACAGACACACAGACAGTCAGACACACTGACGGAAAGACACACAGACAGATAGACACACAGACAGACAGACACACAGACAAAGACAGAGAGACACACAGACAGACAGACACACAGACAGACAGACAGACAGACACAAACAGACAGAAACTCAGACAGACAGACACACAGACAGTCAGACACACTGACAGACACAGGGACAGAAAGACACACAGACAGACAGACCCACAGACAGAGACAGAAAGACACACAGACAGACAGAGACAAACAGACACACAGACAGACAGACACAGAGACACACAGACAGACAGACACAGAGACAGACAGACACACAGACAGACAGTCAGAGACAGACAGACACACAGACAGATTGATAGAGAGACAGAAAGAAACACAGACAGACAGACAGACAGACAGATACAGACAGACACACATTCAGACAAAGACAGAAAGACAGACAGACAGACAGATTTAGACATACATATACTCAGGCAGACAGACACGCAGAGAGAAAGACACAGACACAGAAAGACACACCGATAGACAGACACACAGAGAGAGAGACAGAGACAGAAAGACACACAGACAGACAGACACACAGAATGAGACAGACAGACAGAATCTCAGACAGACAGAGAGAATCTCAGACAGACAGACACACAGACAGATAGACACACCGACGGACAGACACACAGACAGATAGACACACAGACAGACAGACACACAGACAAAGACCGAGAGTCACACAGACAGACAGACACACAGACAGACAGACAGACAGACAGACACAAACAGACAGAAACTCAGACAGACAGACACACAGACAGTCAGACACACTGACAGACACAGGGACAGAAAGACACACAGACAGACAGACCCACAGACAGAGACAGACAGACACACAGACAGACAGACAAACAGTCAGACAGTCAGAGATAGACAGATAGAAAATCAGACAGACAGACAGAGAGAAAGACAGAGACAGACAGAAAGACACACAGACAGACAGACACAAAGAGAGACAGACACAGAGACAGAAAGACACACAGACAGACACAGAGACAGACACAGGAAGAGCAAGACACACAGACATAGAGATACACAGACAGACAGACAGAGAGACAGACACACAGACAGACAGACACATGGACAGGCAAAAACAGAGACAGAAAGACACATAGACAAACACACACGGAGACCGAAAAACACACAGATAGACAGATACACAGACAGAGACAGACAGACACACTGACAGACAGACACACAGACTGACAGACAGAAACTCAGACAGACAGACACACAGAGAGACAGACACAGAGACAGAAAGGCAGACAGACATAGAGACACACAGACAGAAAAACGTACTGTTTGAAGACACACAGACAGACACAGAGACAGACAGACACACAGACAGACAGACACACAGACTGAGAGACAGAAAGATACACAGACAGACAGACAGAAAGACACACAGACAGACACACAGAGAGACAGACAGACAGAGAGACAGAAAGACACACAGACAAATAGACAGAGAGAGACAGACACAGAGAGACAAACACACAGACAGACAGACATAGAGGCAGAAAGACACTCAGACAGACAGACACACAGACAGAGACAGACAGACACAGAGACAGACAGACACACAGAGAGACAGACAGGGAGACAGAAAGACGGACAGAGACAGACAGACACACAGAGAAATAGACACACAGACAGACAGACACACCGACAGACAGACAGAGAGACAGAAAGACACATAGACAGAAAGACACAGAGACAGAAAATCGAACAGAGAGAAGAAACTCAGAGAGACAGACATACAGAGAGACAAAGACAGACAGATAGACACACAGTCAGACAGACACACAGAGAGACAGAAACACACACTGAAACAGACAGACACACAGACAGACCGACACACAGACAGACAGTCACACAGACAGACAGACAGAGAGACAGACACAGAGATATACAGACATAGAAAAAGAAAGACACAGAGACAGACAGACACAGAGACAGAAAGACACACAGGAGACAAAGACAGCCAGACACACAGATTGACAGAAAGTCACACAGAGAGACAGTCACAAAGAAAGACAGACACACAGCCAGAGACAGACAGACACACAGACAGACACAGACAGACTCACAGACAGACAGACACGCAGCCACACAGACAGAAATACAGAGAGACAGACAGACAGACAGAAATAGACAGACAGAAACTCAGACAGACAGACAGACAGAGAGACAGAAACACACACAGACAGACAGACACAGAGACAGAAAGACGTACTGACAGAAGGAACTCAGACAGACAGACAGACAGAGAGACAAAGCCACACACAGACAGAGGGACAGAGACACACAGAGGGAGAGACACAGAGACAGAAAGACACACAGACAGAGACAGACAGAGACACAGACACACAGAGAGACAGAAACAGACTGACCAGGGACAGACTGACACACAGACAGACAGACACACAGGAGACAAAGACAGACAGATAGACAAACAGACAAACAGACAGAGAGACAGACAGACACAAACAGACAGACACACCGAGGAACAGACACAGAGACAGAAAGACTCATGGACAGAAAACACAGAGACAGACAGAAATACAGAGAGACAGACACACAGACAGAGAGACACACAGACAGACAGACAGAGAGACAGAAAGACACACAGACAGACACACAGACAGACACAGGGACAGACAGGCACACAGACAGAGAGAAAGACAGAGAGACAAAGACAGACAGATAGACAAACAGACAGAGAGACACACAGAGAGACAGACCCACAGATAGACAGACACACAGAGAGAGAAACAGACACTCAGACAGAAAGACACAGAGACACAGAGACAGGCCAACAGACAGACAGACAGAGAGACACACAGACACACAGACAGACCGACTCAGAGACAGACAGACACACAGACAGACTGGCACACATACAGACCGACAGAGAGACAGACACACAGACAGACAGACCGACAGAGAGACAGAGACACAGAGAGACAGACAGACAGACAGACAGACACACAGCCAGACAGACACACAGCCAGAAGGACACAGAGACAGACACAGGGAAAGAAAGACTTACAGACAGACAGACACACAGACAGACAGACAGAGAGAAGACACTCAGACAGACAGAGAGACAGAGAGAGAGACATCCAGACAGGCAGACACACAGACAGACCGACAGAGAGACAGACACACAGACAGACAGACAGACATAGAGACAGAGATAAACAGCGAGAGAAAGAAACACAGACAGACACAGAGCCAGACATACACACAGCCAGACAGACATACAGCCAGAAGGACACAGAGACAGACACAGGGAAAGAAAGACACACAGACAGACAGACACACAGACAGACAGACAGAGAGACAGAAAGACAGACCGAGACATGCAGACAAACATACAGACAGACAGAGAGACAGAAAGACTCACAGACAGAGACAGACTGACAGACAGACAGAGACAGACAGACAGAGAGACAGAAAGACACACAGACAGACAGACAGACAAGGACAGACACAGAGACAGACACACAGACAGACAGACACAGAGACGGAAAGACAGAGAGACAGAAAGACAGAGAGAGACATAGAGGGAGACAGACAGAGACACAGAGAGACAGACCCAGAGACAGAAAGACACACAGACAGAAGACACACAGCCAGCCAGACACACCGATAGACAGAGACAGACAGACAAACAGAGAGACAGACACAGAGAGAGACAGAGAGACGGGAAAGACACACAGAAAGACACACAGAGAAACAGACAGACACACAAACAGACAGACGCACAGACCGACAGACAGAGAGACAGAAAGACAAAGATAGACACTGACAGACAGAAACAGAAAGACAGACAGATAGACACACAGACTGACAGAAAGAGAGACAGAAAGACACACAGACAGAAGATACACAGACAGACAGACACACAGACAGACAGACAGTGACAGACAGACACACATACAGACAGAGAGACAGAAAGACACTCATAGAGACAGACAGAGACAGACAGACAGAGACAGACAGACAGACAAACAGAAACTGAGACAGAGAATTACAGAGACAGACAGACACAGAGACAGACAGACACACAGACAGAAGACACTCAGACAGACAGACATACAGAGAGACAAAAACAGACAGATAGACACACAGACAGACAGACACACAGAGAGACAGGCAGACATGCAGTCAGACACACAGAAAGACACTCATAGAGACTGACAGAGACAGACAGACAGACAGAGACAGACAGACAGACAAACAGAAACTGAGACAGAGAATTACAGAGACAGACAGACACAGAGACAGACAGACACACAGACAGAAGACACTCAGACAGACAGACATACAGAGAGACAAAAACAGACAGATAGACACACAGACAGACAGACACACAGAGAGACAGGCAGACATGCAGTCAGACACACAGACAGTAGACACTCAGACAGACAGCGATACAGAAAGACAAAGACAGACGGACAGACAGACAGACACACAGACAGACAGACACACACACAGACAGACACACACAGAGAGAGATAGACAGACAGACAGAGACAGACAGACAAACACAGAGACGCACAGACACACAGACAGACAAACAGACACACAGACAGACAGACAGAGACAGAAAGACAGAAACTCAGACAGAGAGACACACAGACAGACAGAAAGAGAGACAGAAATACACAGTTTCAGACAGACACACGGAGAGACAGAGAGACAGACAGACAAAGAGACAGACACACAGAGAGAGAGAAACACACACAAACAGACAGACACATATACAGACAGACAGAGAGGCAGACAGACTGACAGACAGAGACAGAGCGACAGAAACTCAGACACAGACAGACAGACAGACACACAGACAGACAGACACACAGACAGAAGACAATCAGACAGACGGACAGACACCCAGACATACAGACACACAGACAGATAGACAGACAGAGAGACACACAGACAGACCGATAGACAGTGAGACAGAGACACAGTGAGAGAGACAGACAGACAGAAAGACACACAGCCAGACAGACATAGAGACAGACACAGGGAAAGAAAGACACACAGACAGACAGACACACAGACAGACAGACACACAGAAGACAATCAGACAGACAGACAGACACCCAGACATACAGACACACAGACAGACAGACAGACAGAGAGACACACAGACAGACCGATAGACAGAGAGACAGAGACACAGTGAGAGAGACAGACAGACAGAAAGACACACAGCCAGACAGACACAGAGACAGACACAGGGAAAGAAAGACACACAGACAGACAGACACACAGACAGAGAGTCAGAGAGACAGACAGACAGACAGAGACATACGGACAAACAGACAGACAGACAGATAGAGAGAAAGACACACAGACAGACAGACAGAGACAGACAGAGAGACTGAGACAGACAGACAGACAGATAAAGACAGACAGACACAGGGACAGAAAGACACAGACATAGAGACACAAAGACAGACACACAGAGAGAGACAGACAGACACCCAGACATACAGAGAGACAGAGAGACACACAGACAGACAGACACAGAGACAGACAAACACAAAGACAGACAGAGAGTCAGAAAGACAAAGAGACAGACAGACCGACAAGGACAGACACAGAGACAGAGAGACACACAGAGAGACAGACACAGAGACAGAAAGACGAACAGACAGAAGACACACAGAAAGACAGACACATAGAAAAACAGACAGAGAGAGAGACACAGAGACAGAAAGACACACAGAGACAGACACACAGACAGAGAGACAGAGAGACAGAAAGACACACAGACAAGACAGACAGACACACTGACAGACCAACACACAGGCAGACAGACCCAGAGACAGACACAGTGACAGAAAGACACAGACAGACACACACAGAGAGAGACTGACAGAGACAGGCAGACACACAGACTGACAGACAGACTGACAGACACACAGACTGAGACACATAGACAGTCACACAGAAAGACAGACAGAGAAAGACAGACAGACAAACAGACACACAGACAGACCGACAGACTCAGACAGACAGACAGACAGACAGAGAGATAGAAAGAAACACAGACAGGCAGACACAGATAAATAAGGACACACAGACAGAGAGACACACAGACAGACAGACACACAGACAGACAGACACACAGACAAACAGACAGACAGTCAGAAAGTCACACAGACAGACACACAGACAGACAGAAACTCAGCAGAAAGACACACAGACAATGGGACACACAGAGAGACAGACACACAGACTGATAGACACACAGACAGACACACAGACAGACACATAGTTGGATAGACACACAGACAGAAATATACACAGACAGAGAGACACAAAGACAGACAGAGAGAGAGAGAAAGACAGACAGAGACAGACTGACAGAAACCCAGACATACAGACACACAGACCGACAGACAGAGAGACATAAATACACACAGACAGACAGACACACAGACAGAAGACACTCAGACGGACAGATATACAGTGAGACAAAGACAGACACACAGACAGACAGACACAGAGACGGAAAGACAGAGAGACAGAAAGACAGACAGAGACATAGAGGGAGACAGACAGAGACACAGAGAGACAGACACAGAGACAGAAAGATACACAGACAGACACAGAGAGAGACAGACAAACAGAGAAACAGACACAGAGAGACAGACACAGAGACAGACATCACACAGAAGACACTGAGAAATACAGACATACAGAGAGACAAAGACAGACAGATAGACAGACAGACAGACACATAGAGCGACAGACACAGAGACAGAAAGACACACAGACAGAGACAGACAGACACACAGACAGACCAACACACAAGCAGACAGACACAAAGACAGACACAGGGACAGAAAGAAACAGAAAGATAGACACACAGAGAGACAGGCAGAGACAGACAGACACACAGACAGACAGACAGAAATTCAGAGAGACAGACACACAGAGAGAAAGAAACAGAGACAGAAAGACAGACAGACATAGAGACACACAGACAGAAATACGCACAGTCAGAAGACACACAGACAGACAGACACAGAGACAGAGACAGAAATACACACAGACCGATAGACACACAGACAGGCAGACAGAGACAGACAGACAGACAGAGACAGACAGACAGAGAGACCGGATGACCCCAGACAGACAGAGACAGACAGACACACAGAGAGACAGACACAGAGAGACAGACACAGAGACAGAAAGACACACAGACAGACAGACAGAGAGACACAAAGACACAAAGTCAGAGACAGACAGAGACACAGACCGACAAACACACCGACAGACAGACACAGAGACAGACACAGGGACAGAAAGACACACAGACAGACAGACACACAGGCAGACAGACCGAGACTGACAGACACACAGACAGACAGACAGAGAGACAGAAAGACACACAGACAGACAGAAACACAAACAGAGACAGACAGACACACAGTCAGACAGACACAGACAGACAGACACAGACATACAGACAGACAGACACAGACAGACAGACGGAGAGACAGAAAGACACAGAAAGACAGACACACAGACAGAGACTGACAGACACAAAGACAGACAGACAGACCGACACAGAAACAGAAAGACACACAGACAGACAGACACACAGACAGAGACAGACAGACACTCAGACAGACAGACACAGAGACAGAAAATCGCATAGACATAGAGACACACAGACAGAGAAAGAGACAGAAATACGCACAGATAGAGATAGACCGACAGACAGACAGAGATACAGAATGATACCCAGACAGACAGACACAGAGACATAAAGACCAACAGACAGAAGACACTCAGGTAGACAGACATACAGGGAGACAAACACAGACAGATAGACACACAGAGAGACAGACAGACCCGAAGCAGAAAGACACACAGACAGACAGACAAACCGAGAGACAGAGACAGACAGACACACAGATAGTCAGACACATAGACAGAAGACACTCAGACAGACAGACAGACAGAGAGCCAAAGACAGAGAGATAGACACACAGACAGACAGACAGACACAGAGACAGAACGACACACAGTCAGAAAGACACAAAGAGAGACAGACACACAGACAGAGACAGACAAACACACAGAAAGACAGACACACAGACAGACCGACAGAGAGACAGAAAGACAGACAGACACACAGACAGAGACAGACAGACACACAGACAGACACACAGAGAGAGACAGAAAGACACACAGACAGACAGAGACAAACAGACAGACAGACAGACAGACAGACACAAACAGACAGACAGACAGACAGACAGACACAAACAGACAGAAACTCAGACAGACAGACACACAGACAGTCAGACACACTGACGGAAAGACACACAGACAGATAGACACACAGACAGACAGACACACAGACAAAGACAGAGAGACACACAGACAGACAGACACACAGACAGACAGACAGACAGACACAAACAGACAGAAACTCAGACAGACAGACACACAGACAGTCAGACACACTGACAGACACAGGGACAGAAAGACACACAGACAGACAGACCCACAGACAGAGACAGAAAGACACACAGACAGACAGAGACAAACAGACACACAGACAGACAGACACAGAGACACACAGACAGACAGACACAGAGACAGACAGACACACAGACAGACAGTCAGAGACAGACAGACACACAGACAGATTGATAGAGAGACAGAAAGAAACACAGACAGACAGACAGACAGACAGATACAGACAGACACACATTCAGACAAAGACAGAAAGACAGACAGACAGACAGATTTAGACATACATATACTCAGGCAGACAGACACGCAGAGAGAAAGACACAGACACAGAAAGACACACCGATAGACAGACACACAGAGAGAGAGACAGAGACAGAAAGACACACAGACAGACAGACACACAGAATGAGACAGACAGACAGAATCTCAGACAGACAGAGAGAATCTCAGACAGACAGACACACAGACAGATAGACACACCGACGGACAGACACACAGACAGATAGACACACAGACAGACAGACACACAGACAAAGACCGAGAGTCACACAGACAGACAGACACACAGACAGACAGACAGACAGACAGACACAAACAGACAGAAACTCAGACAGACAGACACACAGACAGTCAGACACACTGACAGACACAGGGACAGAAAGACACACAGACAGACAGACCCACAGACAGAGACAGACAGACACACAGACAGACAGACAAACAGTCAGACAGTCAGAGATAGACAGATAGAAAATCAGACAGACAGACAGAGAGAAAGACAGAGACAGACAGAAAGACACACAGACAGACAGACACAAAGAGAGACAGACACAGAGACAGAAAGACACACAGACAGACACAGAGACAGACACAGGAAGAGCAAGACACACAGACATAGAGATACACAGACAGACAGACAGAGAGACAGACACACAGACAGACAGACACATGGACAGGCAAAAACAGAGACAGAAAGACACATAGACAAACACACACGGAGACCGAAAAACACACAGATAGACAGATACACAGACAGAGACAGACAGACACACTGACAGACAGACACACAGACTGACAGACAGAAACTCAGACAGACAGACACACAGAGAGACAGACACAGAGACAGAAAGGCAGACAGACATAGAGACACACAGACAGAAAAACGTACTGTTTGAAGACACACAGACAGACACAGAGACAGACAGACACACAGACAGACAGACACACAGACTGAGAGACAGAAAGATACACAGACAGACAGACAGAAAGACACACAGACAGACACACAGAGAGACAGACAGACAGAGAGACAGAAAGACACACAGACAAATAGAGAGAGACAGACACAGAGAGACAAACACACAGACAGACAGACATAGAGGCAGAAAGACACTCAGACAGACAGACACACAGACAGAGACAGACAGACACAGAGACAGACAGACACACAGAGAGACAGGGAGACAGAAAGACGGACAGAGACAGACAGACACACAGAGAAATAGACACACAGACAGACAGACACACCGACAGACAGACAGAGAGACAGAAAGACACATAGACAGAAAGACACAGAGACAGAAAATCGAACAGAGAGAAGAAACTCAGAGAGACAGACATACAGAGAGACAAAGACAGACAGATAGACACACAGTCAGACAGACACACAGAGAGACAGAAACACACACTGAAACAGACAGACACACAGACAGACCGACACACAGACAGACAGTCACACAGACAGACAGACAGAGAGACAGACACAGAGATATACAGACATAGAAAAAGAAAGACACAGAGACAGACAGACACAGAGACAGAAAGACACACAGGAGACAAAGACAGCCAGACACACAGATTGACAGAAAGTCACACAGAGAGACAGTCACAAAGAAAGACAGACACACAGCCAGAGACAGACAGACACACAGACAGACACAGACAGACTCACAGACAGACAGACACGCAGCCACACAGACAGAAATACAGAGAGACAGACAGACAGACAGAAATAGACAGACAGAAACTCAGACAGACAGACAGACAGAGAGACAGAAACACACACAGACAGACAGACACAGAGACAGAAAGACGTACTGACAGAAGGAACTCAGACAGACAGACAGACAGAGAGACAAAGCCACACACAGACAGAGGGACAGAGACACACAGAGGGAGAGACACAGAGACAGAAAGACACACAGACAGAGACAGACAGAGACACAGACACACAGAGAGACAGAAACAGACTGACCAGGGACAGACTGACACACAGACAGACAGACACACAGGAGACAAAGACAGACAGATAGACAAACAGACAAACAGACAGAGAGACAGACAGACACAAACAGACAGACACACCGAGGAACAGACACAGAGACAGAAAGACTCATGGACAGAAAACACAGAGACAGACAGAAATACAGAGAGACAGACACACAGACAGAGAGACACACAGACAGACAGACAGAGAGACAGAAAGACACACAGACAGACACACAGACAGACACAGGGACAGACAGGCACACAGACAGAGAGAAAGACAGAGAGACAAAGACAGACAGATAGACAAACAGACAGAGAGACACACAGAGAGACAGACCCACAGATAGACAGACACACAGAGAGAGAAACAGACACTCAGACAGAAAGACACAGAGACACAGAGACAGGCCAACAGACAGACAGACAGAGAGACACACAGACACACAGACAGACCGACTCAGAGACAGACAGACACACAGACAGACTGGCACACATACAGACCGACAGAGAGACAGACACACAGACAGACAGACCGACAGAGAGACAGAGACACAGAGAGACAGACAGACAGACAGACAGACACACAGCCAGACAGACACACAGCCAGAAGGACACAGAGACAGACACAGGGAAAGAAAGACTTACAGACAGACAGACACACAGACAGACAGACAGAGAGAAGACACTCAGACAGACAGAGAGACAGAGAGAGAGACATCCAGACAGGCAGACACACAGACAGACCGACAGAGAGACAGACACACAGACAGACAGACAGACATAGAGACAGAGATAAACAGCGAGAGAAAGAAACACAGACAGACACAGAGCCAGACATACACACAGCCAGACAGACATACAGCCAGAAGGACACAGAGACAGACACAGGGAAAGAAAGACACACAGACAGACAGACACACAGACAGACAGACAGAGAGACAGAAAGACAGACCGAGACATGCAGACAAACATACAGACAGACAGAGAGACAGAAAGACTCACAGACAGAGACAGACTGACAGACAGACAGAGACAGACAGACAGAGAGACAGAAAGACACACAGACAGACAGACAGACAAGGACAGACACAGAGACAGACACACAGACAGACAGACACAGAGACGGAAAGACAGAGAGACAGAAAGACAGAGAGAGACATAGAGGGAGACAGACAGAGACACAGAGAGACAGACCCAGAGACAGAAAGACACACAGACAGAAGACACACAGCCAGCCAGACACACCGATAGACAGAGACAGACAGACAAACAGAGAGACAGACACAGAGAGAGACAGAGAGACGGGAAAGACACACAGAAAGACACACAGAGAAACAGACAGACACACAAACAGACAGACGCACAGACCGACAGACAGAGAGACAGAAAGACAAAGATAGACACTGACAGACAGAAACAGAAAGACAGACAGATAGACACACAGACTGACAGAAAGAGAGACAGAAAGACACACAGACAGAAGATACACAGACAGACAGACACACAGACAGACAGACAGTGACAGACAGACACACATACAGACAGAGAGACAGAAAGACACTCATAGAGACAGACAGAGACAGACAGACAGAGACAGACAGACAGACAAACAGAAACTGAGACAGAGAATTACAGAGACAGACAGACACAGAGACAGACAGACACACAGACAGAAGACACTCAGACAGACAGACATACAGAGAGACAAAAACAGACAGATAGACACACAGACAGACAGACACACAGAGAGACAGGCAGACATGCAGTCAGACACACAGAAAGACACTCATAGAGACTGACAGAGACAGACAGACAGACAGAGACAGACAGACAGACAAACAGAAACTGAGACAGAGAATTACAGAGACAGACCGACACAGAGACAGACAGACACACAGACAGAAGACACTCAGACAGACAGACATACAGAGAGACAAAAACAGACAGATAGACACACAGACAGACAGACACACAGAGAGACAGGCAGACATGCAGTCAGACACACAGACAGTAGACACTCAGACAGACAGCGATACAGAAAGACAAAGACAGACGGACAGACAGACAGACACACAGACAGACAGACACACACACAGACAGACACACACAGAGAGAGATAGACAGACAGACAGAGACAGACAGACAAACACAGAGACGCACAGACACACAGACAGACAAACAGACACACAGACAGACAGACAGAGACAGAAAGACAGAAACTCAGACAGAGAGACACACAGACAGACAGAAAGAGAGACAGAAATACACAGTTTCAGACAGACACACGGAGAGACAGAGAGACAGACAGACAAAGAGACAGACACACAGAGAGAGAGAAACACACACAAACAGACAGACACATATACAGACAGACAGAGAGGCAGACAGACTGACAGACAGAGACAGAGCGACAGAAACTCAGACACAGACAGACAGACAGACACACAGACAGACAGACACACAGACAGAAGACAATCAGACAGACGGACAGACACCCAGACATACAGACACACAGACAGATAGACAGACAGAGAGACACACAGACAGACCGATAGACAGTGAGACAGAGACACAGTGAGAGAGACAGACAGACAGAAAGACACACAGCCAGACAGACATAGAGACAGACACAGGGAAAGAAAGACACACAGACAGACAGACACACAGACAGACAGACACACAGAAGACAATCAGACAGACAGACAGACACCCAGACATACAGACACACAGACAGACAGACAGACAGAGAGACACACAGACAGACCGATAGACAGAGAGACAGAGACACAGTGAGAGAGACAGACAGACAGAAAGACACACAGCCAGACAGACACAGAGACAGACACAGGGAAAGAAAGACACACAGACAGACAGACACACAGACAGAGAGTCAGAGAGACAGACAGACAGACAGAGACATACGGACAAACAGACAGACAGACAGATAGAGAGAAAGACACACAGACAGACAGACAGAGACAGACAGAGAGACTGAGACAGACAGACAGACAGATAAAGACAGACAGACACAGGGACAGAAAGACACAGACATAGAGACACAAAGACAGACACACAGAGAGAGACAGACAGACACCCAGACATACAGAGAGACAGAGAGACACACAGACAGACAGACACAGAGACAGACAAACACAAAGACAGACAGAGAGTCAGAAAGACAAAGAGACAGACAGACCGACAAGGACAGACACAGAGACAGAGAGACACACAGAGAGACAGACACAGAGACAGAAAGACGAACAGACAGAAGACACACAGAAAGACAGACACATAGAAAAACAGACAGAGAGAGAGACACAGAGACAGAAAGACACACAGAGACAGACACACAGACAGAGAGACAGAGAGACAGAAAGACACACAGACAAGACAGACAGACACACTGACAGACCAACACACAGGCAGACAGACCCAGAGACAGACACAGTGACAGAAAGACACAGACAGACACACACAGAGAGAGACTGACAGAGACAGGCAGACACACAGACTGACAGACAGACTGACAGACACACAGACTGAGACACATAGACAGTCACACAGAAAGACAGACAGAGAAAGACAGACAGACAAACAGACACACAGACAGACCGACAGACTCAGACAGACAGACAGACAGACAGAGAGATAGAAAGAAACACAGACAGGCAGACACAGATAAATAAGGACACACAGACAGAGAGACACACAGACAGACAGACACACAGACAGACAGACACACAGACAAACAGACAGACAGTCAGAAAGTCACACAGACAGACACACAGACAGACAGAAACTCAGCAGAAAGACACACAGACAATGGGACACACAGAGAGACAGACACACAGACTGATAGACACACAGACAGACACACAGACAGACACATAGTTGGATAGACACACAGACAGAAATATACACAGACAGAGAGACACAAAGACAGACAGAGAGAGAGAGAAAGACAGACAGAGACAGACTGACAGAAACCCAGACATACAGACACACAGACCGACAGACAGAGAGACATAAATACACACAGACAGACAGACACACAGACAGAAGACACTCAGACGGACAGATATACAGTGAGACAAAGACAGACACACAGACAGACAGACACAGAGACGGAAAGACAGAGAGACAGAAAGACAGACAGAGACATAGAGGGAGACAGACAGAGACACAGAGAGACAGACACAGAGACAGAAAGATACACAGACAGACACAGAGAGAGACAGACAAACAGAGAAACAGACACAGAGAGACAGACACAGAGACAGACATCACACAGAAGACACTGAGAAATACAGACATACAGAGAGACAAAGACAGACAGATAGACAGACAGACAGACACATAGAGCGACAGACACAGAGACAGAAAGACACACAGACAGAGACAGACAGACACACAGACAGACCAACACACAAGCAGACAGACACAAAGACAGACACAGGGACAGAAAGAAACAGAAAGATAGACACACAGAGAGACAGGCAGAGACAGACAGACACACAGACAGACAGACAGAAATTCAGAGAGACAGACACACAGAGAGAAAGAAACAGAGACAGAAAGACAGACAGACATAGAGACACACAGACAGAAATACGCACAGTCAGAAGACACACAGACAGACAGACACAGAGACAGAGACAGAAATACACACAGACCGATAGACACACAGACAGGCAGACAGAGACAGACAGACAGACAGAGACAGACAGACAGAGAGACCGGATGACCCCAGACAGACAGAGACAGACAGACACACAGAGAGACAGACACAGAGAGACAGACACAGAGACAGAAAGACACACAGACAGACAGACAGAGAGACACAAAGACACAAAGTCAGAGACAGACAGAGACACAGACCGACAAACACACCGACAGACAGACACAGAGACAGACACAGGGACAGAAAGACACACAGACAGACAGACACACAGGCAGACAGACCGAGACTGACAGACACACAGACAGACAGACAGAGAGACAGAAAGACACACAGACAGACAGAAACACAAACAGAGACAGACAGACACACAGTCAGACAGACACAGACAGACAGACACAGACATACAGACAGACAGACACAGACAGACAGACGGAGAGACAGAAAGACACAGAAAGACAGACACACAGACAGAGACTGACAGACACAAAGACAGACAGACAGACCGACACAGAAACAGAAAGACACACAGACAGACAGACACACAGACAGAGACAGACAGACACTCAGACAGACAGACACAGAGACAGAAAATCGCATAGACATAGAGACACACAGACAGAGAAAGAGACAGAAATACGCACAGATAGAGATAGACCGACAGACAGACAGAGATACAGAATGATACCCAGACAGACAGACACAGAGACATAAAGACCAACAGACAGAAGACACTCAGGTAGACAGACATACAGGGAGACAAACACAGACAGATAGACACACAGAGAGACAGACAGACCCGAAGCAGAAAGACACACAGACAGACAGACAAACCGAGAGACAGAGACAGACAGACACACAGATAGTCAGACACATAGACAGAAGACACTCAGACAGACAGACAGACAGAGAGCCAAAGACAGAGAGATAGACACACAGACAGACAGACAGACACAGAGACAGAACGACACACAGTCAGAAAGACACAAAGAGAGACAGACACACAGACAGAGACAGACAAACACACAGAAAGACAGACACACAGACAGACCGACAGAGAGACAGAAAGACAGACAGACACACAGACAGAGACAGACAGACACACAGACAGACACACAGAGAGAGACAGAAAGACACACAGACAGACAGAGACAAACAGACAGACAGACAGACAGACAGACACAAACAGACAGACAGACAGACAGACAGACACAAACAGACAGAAACTCAGACAGACAGACACACAGACAGTCAGACACACTGACGGAAAGACACACAGACAGATAGACACACAGACAGACAGACACACAGACAAAGACAGAGAGACACACAGACAGACAGACACACAGACAGACAGACAGACAGACACAAACAGACAGAAACTCAGACAGACAGACACACAGACAGTCAGACACACTGACAGACACAGGGACAGAAAGACACACAGACAGACAGACCCACAGACAGAGACAGAAAGACACACAGACAGACAGAGACAAACAGACACACAGACAGACAGACACAGAGACAGACAGACACACAGACAGACAGTCAGAGACAGACAGACACACAGACAGATTGATAGAGAGACAGAAAGAAACACAGACAGACAGACAGACAGACAGATACAGACAGACACACATTCAGACAAAGACAGAAAGACAGACAGACAGACAGATTTAGACATACATATACTCAGGCAGACAGACACGCAGAGAGAAAGACACAGACACAGAAAGACACACCGATAGACAGACACACAGAGAGAGAGACAGAGACAGAAAGACACACAGACAGACAGACACACAGAATGAGACAGACAGACAGAATCTCAGACAGACAGAGAGAATCTCAGACAGACAGACACACAGACAGATAGACACACCGACGGACAGACACACAGACAGATAGACACACAGACAGACAGACACACAGACAAAGACCGAGAGTCACACAGACAGACAGACACACAGACAGACAGACAGACAGACAGACACAAACAGACAGAAACTCAGACAGACAGACACACAGACAGTCAGACACACTGACAGACACAGGGACAGAAAGACACACAGACAGACAGACCCACAGACAGAGACAGACAGACACACAGACAGACAGACAAACAGTCAGACAGTCAGAGATAGACAGATAGAAAATCAGACAGACAGACAGAGAGAAAGACAGAGACAGACAGAAAGACACACAGACAGACAGACACAAAGAGAGACAGACACAGAGACAGAAAGACACACAGACAGACACAGAGACAGACACAGGAAGAGCAAGACACACAGACATAGAGATACACAGACAGACAGACAGAGAGACAGACACACAGACAGACAGACACATGGACAGGCAAAAACAGAGACAGAAAGACACATAGACAAACACACACGGAGACCGAAAAACACACAGATAGACAGATACACAGACAGAGACAGACAGACACACTGACAGACAGACACACAGACTGACAGACAGAAACTCAGACAGACAGACACACAGAGAGACAGACACAGAGACAGAAAGGCAGACAGACATAGAGACACACAGACAGAAAAACGTACTGTTTGAAGACACACAGACAGACACAGAGACAGACAGACACACAGACAGACAGACACACAGACTGAGAGACAGAAAGATACACAGACAGACAGACAGAAAGACACACAGACAGACACACAGAGAGACAGACAGACACAAAGACAGACAGACAGAGAGACAGAAAGACACACAGACAAATAGACAGAGAGAGACAGACACAGAGAGACAAACACACAGACAGACAGACATAGAGGCAGAAAGACACTC